>NW_020897693.1:5116450-5397215 GCF_003984885.1 Neopelma chrysocephalum
GGACAAATTTTACTTTTGAGTATGCTTTTTAACTCATCTGGACACACATTCATTTCTGCATCCTTATGCTGCTATCATTAAACTATGGCAAAAAAGGTAAAGAAATGAAAGCCCTTCTTTGATTACGAACAATGGATGGATGTGCACAGCTGCAGTTGAAATGCAAACATCTGAGACTGACTGGAACTATCAGCACAAGTGGAAAAGAGCAGAGTTACACAGTATGAACACACAGCATCTGCAGCAAAATTTGGCCTGCAGTCTGTGAAGTTAATTGTTATCCCAAAATTATTCAGTAATGTCCACTATTGTTTTTTCATGGTATACTTACTATGTGCAGACAAAGCTTTGATTAAAGTCTGGAATGATGCTACTAGCATGAAGACATTGCCCTTGTCAACAGCTGAATTCCCGTTATATCCCCATTACTAACACGGGCCTCATCTCTGACAGTCAGGTCTGTTGCGTCTTTTTTTCCTTCACCCCTTTCCTTTCTCTTTATTTTCAGGTGCATACAGACTGAAGATGAAAAGATACTGAAGTCTATGAAATCTTGTATTAATGAAACACTCACCACCGTTGCCCAGTATTTTGGCCAGTTGATAGAGCTGGTTTTAACACATGAGGCACAGGTGAGTTTATAGTAAAAAAAAAAAAAGTATTCTGAAATGATTGAATCTTGAGGGAGCAACCATCCATTGATGACCCAAGGTCAGATTGAATGGGGCTCTGAGCAACCTGATCCTAGTGAAAGGTGTCCCTGCTCATAGCATGGGGTGGAACTAGATATTCTCTAAGGCCCCTTGAAACCCAAGCCATTCTATGATTAAGAGGAGGATTAGAATTACTACTCCCAGTTTTCAACAAACCCATGATCAGTAATTCAAATATGTTGCAGTAAGATTTAGGTGATTGTATTCTCAAATTCTCCAATAAACTCAAATCCCAGACAAAATGATCTTGTGGCTTACCACGTTACCTACCTACTTTTCCTGATCTCTCTCCTTTCTTGCAAGCTAACTTCTGGACAATGTCTTGTCAATAAAGTCTTTGGAAACTCCTTCTCTTCCTTTCATACAGACATGACTTTCCTTTAGAAACCTCGGAAAAAAATTATCTCCTATTCTCAGTAATTCTCATTAAAAGCTGAACTTTTAAAAACACGCATATATAGCAAGTATATTATTGCAGCACACATTTTAAACAATGCATGTTTTAGACTCCAGGAAGTAGTGATAAAATATAGTGTTGTGTACAGCTTATACATTGTCCAGAGAGGTTGTTGACTCTTCTTTCCTGGAGATATTCAAGAGCTGCCTGAACACAATCCTAAGTAATGTGCTAGGGAATCCTACTTGAGCTGGGAGGTGGGGCTAGATGACTTCCAGTGGTCCCTTCCAACCTTACCCATGCTGTGATTCCGATTCTGTGAAATATGCCGAGTAATTAGTCTGAGATTGCAAATGCATTAATTTTTTTTCCGCTAGACCATTCTTGAAATAGTAGCAACCTGCAAGCCTAACCAATCTATAATGACTTATACTGTTTTCTTTCTTGAGATCTTGGTAGAAATCCCTTTGCGTCCCCTAGTCTTCCTCATTTATGCCCAATTAATTTGTCCATGTTTTAGAGGAGATGTTAGGCTGCAATTTTTTTGTTGTCCCTGCAGAAAAAGAGGACAGGAGAGGCTTAGTGAACATGAAATAGTTAATTAGTATTTATTAGAGTGCTAAAACAAAATTAGTGTGTGGTATTGGTTAAATTCTAACATACCTTGATGCATTAAGATATCAAAACAAGCGGTTCTTTCAGAAACACCCCTTCTAGTTTTAGAAGATGATTACTAGTAGGTGAGAATCTATAAAATACATTTGCAGAATTGCAGTCCAGTTAACAAGCTACTTGCTAATGTGCTTTGGTTAAGAATTATGAGATCCATACGAAATGCTACATACGAGTTGAGGTGTGTAAATAACTTCGCATATTGCAAATTCAGTGAGTAGGTTGTTGTTGTTTCAGTGCTCAGTCTTTTCAATCTGAAGAAGAGTTATTCACTGCTGATATTTCTGCCTTTGGGCATCTCAGCATCTGCATGAAATCCTAGTCCCTTTTTCTTTTAAGGGAGTGGAATTATTACTCCACATCATCTCATTTGTATTTGTGGGGCTGAAGGACTTGAATTAGAACTCGTAAATAAAAATAATTTTAAGAACAGTTTGCTGAACCATTCAGCCAGCCTGTGTGCCCACTTCTACCAAAAAAACACATTGTCTGTGGGTAGTTTGTTGCTCTGAATCAGACTAAGTGACTGTGTGAGAGGTCAGAACTTTCAGCTTGCATTGTGTAAAGAGCTTTCTTTACTAATCAGTGTATCAGGATTTTATTCAGGACAGGTTCATATCCAAATGTGAACTGTTAAACTATATTTTTTATGGAACATTTTTCTAATGCTAAAGGTGAAAGAACAGAGCCTCTTAAAGGGAAGGTAATTGAATTTTGTATAAATAACAGTATATTTGTGGTATACTTCCTTGCTCTTCTTTTAAAGTTGGATAAAAATGCTTACCTTCTTCCTCCCAGCAAATGTAATTAGTTCTTCCTCTAATGATTCTATTTTGTTTCAGAAAGAGTAAAATGAAATAAACTTCATATTCTTCTGACAGCTGTGCTTCTCTGTTGAACTGCAGTGACACAAATGCAAAAGCAATATAATTATATACAAAGATAAAAATATCTAATCTGTTTTGTACATTGGAGAAAACCTCATATATTTCTTTATGAGAACTCCCTGTATTGATCAATGACATTTTCTGTGTAGTCTGAGAATAGTGATGAATCCAGAGGCTTAGAAAGCAGTGTAAGAAAAGGTATAGCAATATTCCTTATAAATAAGCTGGCAACCTTGTGATCAGCTTTTACACTAAGCTAAATTACTTGTCTTCTGAAAATTCTGGTTCAATCTCAGGCCAAACCCAATAATAATTTACTAAATATCTGAAGAGTTCTTTGCTGAATTCTCAGGTATGAGCCCATTTTCTTGCTCTGTTAATATTTATTTTTAAAATATCACTATTCTTGGTTACACCTATTCAAATGCAATGATAAATGAGTTAGTGTTATCAGTTTGACTTGTCCAACTTTTCTTTCTCTGGGTAAGAAGCAAGATGATTAAAGAACTAGGCTGTATACTGCATCTTGTCTTTAGATATAGAATAACAAAATAGAATCATAGAATCATCAAGGTTGGAAAAGACCTCCAAGACCAGTGATCTAACACAAATGCCTTTAATTGGAAGTGAGTTATGTTTATTATGTTATGTCACACAGAACCTGCTGAGACAAATAGAGCTGTCAGACAGTGTGCACGTCACCGAGTCGGCGATTAGCAGTTTGTTCAGCCTTACCCAGGAAGGTGCCCATCTGTGCCGTATCATAGCTAAGGTAAGGGCATATATGGAGTGATCCAAAGCAAAGTGGTAGTACAAGCAACTTATTTTACTTAACGCAGTAGTGGTTGCAAGTTTTGAAATGTACGGTGCAAGATGAAATTACGTATTTCAGGAGACTAATAATCTAGGTTAAAGAACAACAAAGTTTACTCTGAGAAAGTATTTTTTTCTTCTTTTGCTGATTTTGCAAGCCTTACTTTGCAGAGTTTACCACCACAACCATCTTACAAGAATTTTTTTTTTTTTTTAAAAACGGACCACAGCCCCCCAATCTTTAATTTAATAAAGCTTGATACCTGTGCAAACATCTTCAGCAGGATGGCAAGCTCCAACAGGCTTCTGAGCATTGCTTCAATTACGGTTGTCTCTGTATCACGTGAGGTATGCATCATTTGGGAAGATTTTTAATGTCTCTCCTGATAGCACTTTTTAAGTACCAGCCACGTAAGTAGAGAGAAACTTTACAATTGGCCATGCACATGGCTGACTACACAGAGGAACAGCAAGACCTCTTCAGCTGTGTGTACAGGGGATGTTAGAAATATTATTAAAGATGTAAATTTAGAAATATTTTGCATGCATTATTATCCTTTAACAAAAGAGTATCATTACAACTATTTCTGTCAGTGTGTGTTCTTTTTTACTGAATACTTGGTGCTAACTTTTGGTACAAATGAATCATTCTGCCAAAATAAATGATACTGGAAATCCCTGAAGAGTTTGCACCTTTGAGGACACCTGGATCTTGAAAAAGTGAGAAAGGTGGGACACTGTATGATGCTGAGGATAGGATAATCACAACCACAGGGTGTGTAGAAAAAAGAAAACCTCCCTCCTTAAGCTTCTGCTTATGTAGTGGTGTGCTAATTCCTTGTCCTACTCAGAGATGAGGTTGAACAGCAACATTTGATTAATTTGACTTCTGATGTGCCTTTAGATGGATATTTACACCATAAAAGGTACTACTCTGTTCTGAAGGCTGAGGATGAGGTAGGCTCAGAAATGTGTAGTGGATTCTGCCAACAGCCTGAGAGGTTTAATTTTTTCTAAATTGGTATTTGAGCTCCACTCAGTGGTACCCAAAAAGAGTGTTAAAATGTTGAGTACTGAGGAACTGCGGAACTAACAAACTAATGAAAATTGATGTTGTGCTTTTTATAATTTTGTGACTTCCCTAACAGTTTAATTTAGCAGACGTGAAGTCTCGCTTTCCATAAATTACTCAACTAATATATTGCAAAAGCCTGGATGTGTCACAGGTTTATAGCTGAGGAAATGCATCCCCTTACGCAAAGAATCCTAAGTGATGTTTGGTTGCCAAATTACAGCTGTGATTGAATCACCTGTCCTGTGTGTCTGTCTCCCCTGGGCACTGTAAAATGCATTTGTCCTGACTCACCATCATCCTTCGCCCTCTGTATTGCTTCAGTTACTTGCACCAGTGAACAAGGAGGCAGAGGAATTGTAACAGATCAGATTTGCAAATTCAGCCACTTGAATAGTTAGCCGTAACAGTAAAAATGGAGGGTGATTTGAAAAAAAATAAACTAAAAAAAAAATCTGAAATTGCATTCACTCATTATGAGGATGAGAAAGGATTAAAGTCATGCAAAGATCCCAAAACCTTCCACAGATACTGTAGTTCCCTTGAGAACTGTCATATTATCCTTGGTAAAAACTAGCCAGAGAAGTGGAATATTTGTTTACCGTGAAAGCAAAACTCAACAAATTTTTTCATGTAACCTTAAAGTCTTACTCTCCATGACAAAGTGTGATCTTGTGGCACACTGTTGTAAGGTTTTTTCCTGCCCTAAGCTATAAATTGCAGCTCTCAAGTACACCAAAATCTCTGACATGCAAAAAAAGACCCTCAACAGTATTGTAATACTACGATATTACAGGGACTGATTTCTCTCTTTACAATTTGGTAAGGGTTTCAGTCTTCTCCCTCCTTCTCCCTCATACCCTGCTAGTATTTTACAGAAATTAAAAAAGGCTTTGAAATGCTCCCCTGTATGCTGAAGCATCACCTATAATTTTATTTCACCTGGAGGCATTTTTTAACGCTTTTTTTCAGCACGTAACTTTGTAATCTGCTGTGAAAGAATCATGTTGCTGACTCACCCTGGCAGCCAGCTAGTAGTTCTCACTAGCTGTCAGAGGTATAAAGCCTAAGGTCTCTAACATAAATAAGTAGTAGCAAGGACATAATAAGAAAATTAGCATTACTTGGAGCAAACAGGTTATGAATAGATTTGGCTTTTTAACAACCAGGAAGGAGAATTAGTTAAAAATCTGTTCCAGAGTTATAATAAATAAATGCTGGGACATATAGTTACAAAGAAAAAAGTCTTTTTTGAAAAATCCATTTTACCAATGATAGGGTCCAATACCAACTGTAATGAACTGCAATAATAGTCTTGTAAAAGAGAAAGAATCAAAAATGAAGATAGTCATATCTGCCTATCACCCATTTTGGAGAATGCTTGACTGATTTCCTTGTGGCTGCACAGCAGTTTAGTTGCTTTGAGAAGCTTCTAATGCATCTTACCTTACCTTTTCCAGCAAGTATTTACTATGAAGGTCTCTTTGGAGATCATCTATCAAGATAATTACAACTGTTTTCAAAGGCTTGATGAGAATTTATTGCATTTTGAGTCTTTTCAGGCTGAAACTGCAAAATATTCCCTTAGAATTAAATGCCTTTTCCTTCCTCTTTTTATTCACTCAATTCACTATGCAAAGTGGGGCTTTTCATCCAGGTGATCTCTTTCACGTACTGTTGGTGATTGTATTCTGGGTGATTTTATCTAGCCCTTCTGAACAGTGTCCCAAGGATATCCCCAAAAATTGAATTCCTATTAATCCCATATACGAAAGGAGTAGGTCATCAGGTAGTAAAGCAAGTGCCTCTCTCTTCTTCTCTGCTTCAGAGTGTGTGAAGCCTGTCCCAAATGAAACTTGAATTACAGCAAGAACAGCATTTCATGTGTTATTTGGTCAAAAACTGGAAATGCCAAAAAGTCTGCAAAGGATAAATAAAAGCATACTTTATATATATTGGGAACTTTTGGAAAAGTGCAAGCTAATCTCCAAAGCAAGCAAAACTCAGTAATGTTATATTTCTTTGTCTGAATGGTACTGTTTACCCATTTGGCCAATCTATGTATATCCCTGTCAGATGGAATAGTTTGATATCATTGCAAAAGATACAGGGAATGAAGCTTTAAAAAACTGAATAAATTCTGAGAAATGCTCTCATTCCAGTGAGGGGATTGATTTTGACAAGCCACAGAATCAGGCTCAGTATTTTCTACCTATCCTATATTTCATTTGCAGATCTCTAGGTTCATTACTCATGATCAATATTTTACAGCTTGGTAATGGCACACAAGGCACAAAATAAACAGTTTAGATCTCCTCCTGATGAACGCAGTGATAAATCACTTCCTGTCCATCAAAGGGAAAAGTAGGGCACCCATTTGTCACACAGAAGGCTTGAAGCAAATGTGCCAACATCGCTTGAGCTTTATTAGTACTGTCCATAAACTTCTACTTATTATGACTGCAGCAAAGGTTAAGATCATCTCTGATTCTGTTGAACTGTGGGAAATTTCAAATTGATAATGAAATTAAAAAAAAACCCTAACAAAACCATTACCTTTGGCTTGGGGATGACACTGCAACAGCTTTTTTTCCCCTATATTTTTGACAGATAATTTAGTTACTCCTTGGGTGAAATATCAGTATCCTTTTGTGGAAGGAAAAGTATAACTGAACTTTTTTTTAGTGTACTGCCTCTTTTTTTAATTTAAAGACTCAGAAATATCTTTCTGCAATAGGTTATATATAACAATGTTAGATATAAAATAACTCACACAGATACATGAGCACTTCTTACAATTCCAGAAATAAGTTTTACTCTTAGCAAACTTCAGTAAGCTTACTGTTTTCACTGATGTCAAAGAAATTCCATATACGTATGTAAAGACATGATATAAAACTTCCATCTGAAAAATATATTTAAGTATTAATTTTCTCTAATGCTATATAAATTGGTATAAATTTTTTTTAGACTGAATAGTGGGCTTTACTTGGACTATTATTCTTTATAGTATTCAAGGAGAACTAGTACAAAAGTATAGAATTCTGAAAGTGAGTGAAGTTTGAATTGTAGTCTGGAGGTTTTAAGTCAGTATAGCTTGTTGAGCTTTCAAATAACACAAATGGTGGAGGAAAAAAAATCATTCTATTAATCTAAAAAAAATGAAACAAAGGCTACAGAAACAAACTTAAAAAGAAGGGTGTATTTTACAGTTGATCTATGATTTCAACTATTTTTAAATTTACTGCTGTGATCTGAATACTTTAGTCTGAGATCTTTGTCTGTAATCAATATTTGAAATGCTTTTCTCTCCATTATGTGTCTGCTCTTGCATAATATAAGAGATAGCAGAATATTTTGAAATGAAAAATAATTAAAAAAATCACCACCACACGAAATGCATATGTTGTTGGTACTTATTTATATCCTTCCATTTGTTATATGAGCTTTGCTAACACAAACTGTACTGGAAATGGTTAAGGATAGCTACTCTAATAGATACCCAAGTCTCTGTCATTATTGCTGCATTTAAAGAAAAACATTTAGTAATGCAAATTTTATCTGTTAGAGGATGAAGATAGGAATTGTATCTGTATAGAACTTGACACCTATTTCTACCTTATTTTCAGTAGCTCTTCAACCGCATGACTTTCTCGTTCAAATTTTTAGCATTACGTAAATATTGCGTGGAGTTCAGAAATATAGAGGAATGGGAAATATATGCTAACAAAAATCTGCTTTATACTAATAGAATATGACTGAACTATCACTTAAATGTCACTCTAATTGCCACCTATTGATAATTCTTTGTAATTTTTGTGCGAATGTCAAGTTTAATTTAAATGGAGCTTGTAATTGGTAAAAGTCAATCACTTAAGCATACCTCCTACTGAGATTATATCACTTTTTCATCACTTAGTGTACAAGCATTAATCAACTTGAGTTCTCTGTGTGAGCTTAACATCACTTTGGAGTTGTTATAGTAATTTGGATAAATCACTAAAGGAATCTGCCCCCCGGCCTATTCTTGGTTAAATACTAGGGAAACATTCAGTGCTGCTTTCCTGATTTTTGTTTTTCCCCTACAGGAAGGAGGTGTAGTCACTCTCTTTAAGATCTGTCGCCAGGATTGTTTCAGATGTCTTTATCCCCAGACACTGAGAACCTTGGCATCAATTTGCTGTGTGGAGGAAGGGATGCACCAGCTGGAAAAGGTAGGCACTTCAGTATTCTTTACTGACTGCATCATAAAACAGAGAAGTGCTGTCTTTAATCTCTTCTAGGAATTGATAATATGGTGGTGTTTGATACTGATGATGCTCCACACTATGCTCACCTCTTCTGTGCTGAAAACGTCTTTGGCCTTTACAAAATTAGCTGCAGCAGTAGCATTATTCTATTACCCTTTCACAAATAAGATTCCTAAGTGTGGATAATTTTGGTAAAACAGGTAAACATGTTGGTGACTATGTCACAAAAGCTAGAGAAATTATAATTTCTGGACTCTCTGGAGTGTTTATTTAGAAACTCCACTATTTCAAATAATCCTTAAAAGAGAGAAAGCTTTATACCTCTTTAAATCGTTTCCTGATGCTCTGGTAGGGCAGCTACTTGTGGTACTGAAGTAACTTGTGAGAGTTATAATTACACACAAAGAAGTGGGACAGATAAAATTGTTAGCCAAACAAAAAATGTGTCTGCTAATCGGCAGCAGGTCTTACGAAAGCCAATTTTAACTGGGATGGCCAACATCAAAACATTATCCAGATAAAATTGTATCAACAGTTTAGGCTCCATTCCTTTCTCACTCTCACTACATACTGTTATGTTTTGGAAAATGAACACTTCTGGTCACTAAATCATGATCTCATCCTTTGTATTTCATAAAACAGTCATCTTCCACAGCTGAATAATGGCCTCTTCAAGTTAATGATAAATGATTTCAGTGCCACTTTACATTGACGTATCTTGTAATTTACTGCCCCAAATTCAAGCAAACTGTGACAGAACATCTGAAGCAAAAAGCAAGTCTCTGAGCTTACAGTAAATGAAGATGACTTAAATTTTTTTTGACATAATGCTGTTTCAGACTGACACCAGAATCAGTCTAAAAGGATCTTTCATTATGTCCACTATAATAGAGGAATTAATAGAGTTAGAAATAAAAAAGATTGATTTATCTCACCTGGTCCAATTCCTGGCAGCGTCAACATGTGTTTAATGTGGCCCATATCAAAGCTGATGAAATCCCAGAGAAAGTGATAACTTTCAAAATCTTTCTTTAATCTACTTTAATGTTGGTCACAAGTTAAATTTATCAGGGTAAGCTTTACCACAATCAGGACTGGAGCAGGGTTTAAGGGATTTTTAACTGAAATCCCCCCTTCAAGGACCTTCAATTCTTAAATCACCTCTTGGTAAAACTTAAGTCTGCAACATGAGGGCCTGGACATTAATCCTATTCACCTGACTGAACAGACAGGTTTATGAAAGGAGATTTGGTTATCACACTGTCAACTTCTTTGCCCAAAATTGTGTTACTGAAGATCTGTGTGTTATGTGGGTCCAGTACGCAGTACAGTATGTTATGTGGCCTGGGTTTCTGTTGGGTGAGAATGTGTGATTTCATATGTCAAAAGAAACAAAGACATTCTCTCTGCGAGGAGGTTAATGTGCCTCCAAGTGCTCACGGATGTTAACATAGGCCATGTCAACTGTATGTCATCTGTAAATTATCTATCAGAAGGTGACAGCCCAGGTTTGCCAGTTCAGAGAGCTGAGGAATGATAGTAAGCAAGACTGTTTTACTGCTCTTTGTGTTCTCTTTTCATCCTTTTTGTACATTTATTTAGATGCAATGAGGTATTCTGACACAGGGAATCAATGGAAAGTGCATGTTTCAGATGACCAGTATTTTGACGGGAACAATACCCCAGTTTTTTATATTGTCTTACTTAAAAAAGAGAGGTTTATTTCTTCCAAAATTTGAAGTACTCTTTCAAAGAAAAAAAAAGAGGGTTAACAGTATTAGTATTATCAGTTAACAGTATTATCATTACCAAAGTTAGCATAGGACTTCTTATTTGTCACAAAGAGTGGATTCTATTATCCAATTGAGTACTGGGTGCTAGTGAAGCATTTAATTTGCTCTAATGTGAATATCATTATGCCACCTAGTGCATTAAAACATCAGTGCAATTTGAATTTGATTTTTAATGACAGACACTCCATATAAAAAAAAAATCCCAAAAAGGCTTGGACTCCAAAAGATTCAGATTAGGCAAATCAAGATAAAAAAACCCCACCAAAACCACACAAGCCCTCCCTCCTCTATTTTTCAATTAGAATTTACAGCCATTAAAGTGCTTAGAAGACCACTTAAAAGAAAGCATCAAGAGCTATAATTTCTAATGAAACATTTATCTGAGAGTTGAACTAAAACGGGGTAGTATACTTTCTGGAGTAATTGCAGTGCTTAATTACTAAAGACATCAGGAATATTGTTTATTTATTGTTTATTATTTATCCAGTGCTCTTTGATCTTGCCAATTCAGTGGCAAGAACGTGTATTAATGTAGGTGTTATTTAGAAAGTGAGCAAGGAAGTCTGTAGTTCACAGGAAGCAATCCAAGTAGAGGATATCTTAACTTTTTAACATCTGTCTTTAAGACACCTGAGTATTTAGCTTTATTTATATTTATATTTCTTTATACTTGGTGCAAGTTTAATGTGAATGATACCATGCTGGGTTTACACCATTTGTCTTGAATAAGTTTTTGGATTATAATATGAAAATACTGTCCTCATATACTAAAAAAGGAAAGTAACACAATGTAGAAAATTGCCTATTATAAACAAAAATATTTCTTTCCATTTTTTAAAAAAAATACTTGCTCTTCCCATTCACATATAGAAAAAGCCAAAGTCATTATTACTTTTTTACCATCTTGATAAACAAGTTGATCTTTGCTACAATTGCAGTGACAAGGTAGTTGTTGCAATGATTTTTTTTCTCACTTAGGTGAATCTAATTGGCTGTGTGTACAATAAAGCAGAATCAGTAGGTTAAAATGCTAGTTTAGAATAGTTGTTGTTTCACTTGCAAGTGCTTTACTGAATTTCGAAAAAGTACTGTTACTTTGTTGCATGTTGAACTATAGAGCTCCAGGAACTCAGCAGTAACAAATTAGTCAGGCAATTAAAGTAGAAAAATCGTGAAGAAATAGCTGATTTCGTGACTGAGGACTGTGTAAATAAATGTTCTATGTAAGCTGTTCTTGATAAGTGGTAATTTTGGTGCTTCAAGCTGCTTGCAGATGTCTGGTTGTTTGGTACACTTTAATTTTGTAATCTCCTGTGACAGCAGCAGGTTTGAGATCATTGTTTGGTCTCCGCTGTCTGACCAGTCCCACTTCAGAGAGGAGTAGAGAGACCCTGGAAAAACAATCAGAACACATTATTCCTATAGCTTCCCATCCCTGTACCCAAGAGAACCTCATCATCTGTGCCTTGTGGCTTTTGAGCATGCAAAGTTTTCAGGGGAAAGCTCACTCAGTCAGAAAAGATGGGTATTCTTGATTTAGGTGTTCCAGAGTTTATGTAGAGACAATATGTAATACAGGTAGTTGGTAATACAGAAAATACATAAAATCTCCTTTCAGAGCAACTGAAAGGAGTTTGTGGAAGATGAGCACAACTGAAACTGAGGGACAATATTAGTGCTGCACATGTTGGTGTATCCTGCCCTGAGATCAAGGACAGAAATACAATGATGTATTGGGAGATTGATTCTGAAGACAGATATTTGTTGAGGATTCTGGAGGGTAGAATATCGGAACATTTATGAGTGTGCTTTGAAAATTTAATTCACCTCAAGGGTTACCATATAGGAAGGACTGTTGGATGGGGGAGAGATGCCTTAAGGTCCATATGGGTTTTTTTTATTTTCCTAATTTTTATAAGCTTTATAAGTAGTTATATAGTAGAAGTAAATTTAGAAGCAGTAACCCTTATTCCCTTACCCTTAGCACAGAAACTACACACATTCCCCAACCCTATCACCCTAGCCCCAATTCCCCAGGGCTGGACCAGGGGTGGATCAGTGCAAAAGCCACAGGGTGGGAAAACTTTGGATTGGACAGACAGTATTATAAATCGTAACATCTGATGCACAGGGGGTATGCGTGCATCTTGTACTCTTATGCCTAGGCACAAATTAAAACCCTTTCCTTATCTCACCTCCAAAACTAAATTACCTCGGAGTTTTTTTTTCTCCCTGAATTTTCTTTAGGCAACAGAGTCACAGAGTTGGGATAGATTATTTTGTGAAACTTAGGGTTCAAAAAAATAATATTGTGATCTTGATAATGTACATCCTGCAAATTGTGTTAGGAACAACTGTACTTTAAATACTGTTTTCGTTGCCAAGACAGACATAAAATCTAACAGATACTGTTTTCAACACGAAGCAACCTTGCCTGGAAATGGGGTTTCTGTTTGACTACAATCACACATCTTTAGCACATTTTTTTGCCTAAAGCAATTCTTTGGCCTTTTTCCTTCCTGCATTTGCTGACATGCAGCCTCATTAAAGTCTGTGGCAGTTTCTCTGCTTCAGGTCTCTCCGTACAAAGGCTGTTAGTGGTGGTGCTAAAAGGCATGGATTTCTACTTTTTGCCCTACCTGGAGTTCAGCTGTTTGATTTTTCACTGAGGCTTCTGCTACAATGAACTTCCTGCTTCAATAAAAGAGCTGCAGAGCTAGTTCAGAAATAAATAGCAAATAGTGTAATGTACTGCAGTTTTTACTGTGCATGTGAAATGTTATTACATTAAAAATATTCAGCTCAGCTGAGACCTAGATCAAGGCTCAACTGCTACAAAAATATAATGATTATACAAATAGTCATTCCAGCAGCTGCCTAAATATTAACAGTGTGCAGTGTATGTTTACTTACACTACTTAAACTACTCCAGAAAGTAAGACACCTGGGATCAACTCATTAAGAGGAGATAATCCAGAGACACCAGTGACAACAGTTGTTACTTTCACTAATAAACCCCTCTTTTTAACAAATGACACAGCTTTTATCAATGTGCTTTATGCAAAATTGCCTCGGAATAGATTATAAGTTGCTTTGAATGCTTAATTTAAAGCACATTATATCAGATTACCTCCAGGAAAAGAATCTGAAGAAGGGCGAAGCAAGTACGAAGTGTACAAATTTTGTGTCTGGGAAACTATGAATTTCACAAGGACTTCTTAAGCATGAGTGACCTAAAAATTTATTATTCACTGTGAACCCAGTCTGCTTCTCAGAACAACCATGTGTTATACACAATAATAATTTCTGCATGATGGGAGTGTAGTCTGTCAATGATACCACTGAAAAAAACAAGCTTTTGTGGGGAATTAAATAAAATGTTTATTACAGAACCTGTAACGACAACTTTTTCCTAGCTTTTGAGCAAATGTGTGTTGATTACTTGATTCGGCTCTAACCACTTTGAGCTTTCAGTTTCAAACATTAGCTTCTATCAAAACCATGGAGTAACTTTGTTTCAGATGAAGTAATCTTATCTTTTAAAACCACTTAAGTTCACTTAACTGTCAGGTGAGACAGAAGTGATAATTAGGTATTAGAAAGAAATTCTTCACTGTGAGAGTGGTGAGACACTGGAACAGGTTTCCCAGAGAAGTTAGGGATGCCCCATCCCTGGAAGTGTTCAAGGCCAGGCTGGATGAGCCTTTGAGCAACACGGCCGAGTGGAAGATTCCCTGCCTGTGGCAAAGGGGATTGGAAGTAGATGATCTTTAAGATCTCTTCTAATTCGAACTATTCTATGTTTCTATGAATTATGGAGAGGGTTCTGATTATGAGAGCTTGGGCGGTATGAGGGTACAGTCACTACTTCAAAGGGTGAACACAAAAGTTAGCTGGTGACCAGCCGGTTTCATTGTCACAGCATGTGAATGCTCCACAATCATGAATGTTTTAATTTTCATAGTACCTGGTCTATGATGGAAAAAAACTTTGTACCATACAAGAGACCGAAAGTTTTCCTGATCTGAGCAAACTATACAGTTGTCTTCATATTTTATTATTCCAAATACAAAATATTGGGGGAAGGAAAACAGTAAAAATAGACTTCTAGAAAAGGTGTTTGAGGTTGTCAGTGACTAGGAGGGAGAAACTCACAGGCTGCTAGATTTAAAAGCATGTCTATAGGTTGTTTCCTTTTTTCAAGAAGTGCAAAAGTAGTGTGCAGCTTTCTGAGAAGCAGTGAAGTATTGATTTTTATTATGGCAAAGAGTGGCTTATTCATAAGACTTTCAGCAATGAGAAAATCTCAGAAAACACAGAGGTCTGCCTCAACCTGTTAGCCTTTCTCACTCCTCAGAGAAGAGCTTTGTGTTAAAGTTTCTTTTTTTTCTATATGAAAAATTTTTATGGCCAATTTTGTTAGCTTCATGGTTGGGAAGAGACCAGAAACTTACTTTCTGTGTGCTTAAAAACACAGAGCACTGGCTTGTGTGCTAAAAGTATGTGAAATGATTTAGGTGGGTAGGGTCCAAGTGATATATTCCTCTTATAGCCCTTTGCCTGGGGAGTCAACTCTTCTTCTGGTTTGCATAATGCACTTCTTTCCATTCTAGAACATTGTTTTTGATCATTTTCCATGGCTGTTTGTAGCCAGGCTTTGAAATTGTGATTGTGAAGTTATGAACAGTAAGCAAGAATGGATAAAGAGATTTCTGAATTTTGAGAGAGAAGGATAACCTTTTAAAGACTAGTTCTGGCAACTTTTGACATGCAGTGCAGAGCAGACTCTAACTTGGTGGCATTGATAGCTGGAGCTGGGAACTGTGTCTCACTGCTGTCACTGGGTAATCGTGTAAGTCACATGAGAATTAAGAGCTACAGTGAGAAAGAACTAGAAGTCAACCTTAAGGAATAGTGTGGGGAACAACATTTTTAAAGCTGCTTTTCACATAGCCTTTTTGATAACCAGACATATCTATTTCAGTAGCTGAGTTTGTAGCACAATTAGATAATGTGAAGTTCTAGGCTTGCAGCTCTTTAATTTACTGGACACTTCTTCTCAGTAAGGCTGTTTAATTAATTGGCAGTGAAAAATGTGCTGGGTTTGGCAAATTACATTTCTGTCAGAGCCCCTGCAAGATTCATTAAATCATATCTCAAGAGTGCAGCAACTGCCCTTCCTCAACTGCTGGCTTTGTATATATAAGGTGGTGCTTCAAGTTTTACCTCCTAACTGCGTAGCTATGTACACATAATTAGTAAATGCAGCCTCTTTCAGCAGAATCCCAGGCAAGAGTAGGAAGACTTCTTAAGTCATTGCAGAATCTGACATCTTAGATGCAACAGGCTGCAGTTCTAAGGCAAAGTGCTTTGGAAGTCAAGGAAGTGACATATTTCTGAATATTGAAAAACAGTGTGAAAATATGTTTAAATAAACCCTCAACCACCACCCTCACCTCTCCCCTCAAAAACCTCACAACAAGAACAACAAAAGGAAAAAAACTCTAAACCCAACAGGGTAGCTAAATTCTTCAGTGTCATTTGGTCTGTTGAAAACCTTCTACCAGTTACACATCAGACTAAAATTTGTTTGCTTTATGGTGGTACCTACTTTATCATGGAAAGAGGAAAGCAAGGGGTTTTTTTCTTATGCCTTATTCAGGAGACATGGAACTGAATAAAGACAGACATGTTAGTGCAGGATTATGGTACGTTGCCAGTTCACTATAGGAAGAAAGTATACTCAAACTGCTTTGGCTGAGGTCATGGCCATTATTTCAATTCTGTTAAAATGACTAATGAAATTATAGTTGTCATGGTGTTGTAACCCTGATGGTCTGAAGAGATATGTATCAGCTGCTCTGCTAAAAGATATTCTTCTTACAAACCTTGCTTCACTTAAACCGTATTATAGATCTTAGAAGAGGGAGAAAGGAGCCAGCAAGCATAGCACTAAAGATAAACATTTTGATAAGAAGAACAATGTAAGACCTGGTTAAGGAGTTGGTGAATATTTGGCTTTGGAGAAGAAAGATTTCTGTTGTCTATCAGTAGATCCTCACTTAGATATCTGGCCTTACCCAGATTCTGCAAACGTATACACGTGCACTCAGCCTTAAGCATGTGAGTAATTTAATTTAAAAACAAGAGAACTGCCACTTGTTAAAAATGTCAACAGATATGCACATCTGTTGGTCCGTTCATGACTGAGGTTTCCTACTGCAGTAAAGTTCACGAAGTTAAATATTCGTTTGCTGACTACTGTACACATAGTGCTGTGGTACAAAGGAAAACTTTCAGAGTCAAATCAAATAGGACCTTTTTAATCAACCTTGTGTGCCTTTTCAATAGAGTGAAACAGGCAGTCTATGAATTGACATACAAATCTTTCTGTACACTGATAACAAAAGTGCTGTCTCCTAACCCAACAATGAACGATTTAAGTCTTTTCCCTTTAGTGTGAGTCCTTCCACGTCACTCACAGATTTAGACTTTGTGTTGTTTGCCCTGTGCTTAAGTGGTATATTGCTTCAACATGGATCTGCGTAATGTGTCCACATACAAAAATTTCAAAACAGCCAAACTGGCCCTGTGTGGTTTGTTTTTTTTTTTTTGTTTGTTTGTTAGTTTGTTTGTTTTGTTGTTGTTGTTGTTTTCGTGTTTCAGCCAGACCTAATCAGGAGAAGGCATTGTAGTGGCATTCAGGTATCATCAGTGATGTGCTGGAAGTAAATCTTGCCACTGCTCTGTTGTGCTTTTTTCATGACTCCAGAACAGTGTTCAGCAGAGTGAGAGCTGATAGGATTAGGTGTACTTTGGCACTTAGTTTCCATAAGGATGTAGTCACTGAAGGAGGAGCAACCTCTCTTCTCATCTATCCCTCAGCTCTGTCTTTTTATACACCTCAATTTTTTTAATTGTGATGCAGGAGAGACTCTACAATCTTTTTTCATTCTTCTGTTTTGAAAAGACAAGTTTCATTGAAATAGATTTTGAAAGTTGAAAAGGAGAGTCCTCAGGCTTTGCCAGGTTACTGAGGTGTACACTTCAATGTGTGCAAGATCAAACTGGAGCGGTGCCTGTAGGTTGCCATTCCTTCCAACTTCATTTTGAAAGTTTGAGCCGGTGCCAGGTTACCGTCCTGCACTTGCTTGGCTCCCATATAATTTACACATGGTTTTCACAGTCAGTTATGTTAGTATTTTATGCTACCTATTGATTTTATATTTCGCTAAGTATTTTATTTAAAGCACTCCAAATAGCTTTAGATTTATGTTTCAAAAGTCAAGATGTTAAGAGAATTTTATAAATGAAAAATAATTTGGAAATCACCAGATGATGATTTTTCTATAATGACTTAAAATATAGCCTAAAGTGATGACAATGATCAGGGCAGTGAATGATCCATGAATGACGTCCGAAGGAACAGAAGCCAACATATCAAATGACAGGTGGGTTTTCCCTACCTAATAATAATAATAATAATCTATCAAGCAAATTTAATTTTAAGATGAAAGAAGCAGCTTACTCAGCTCCTAAACTGAAGGCAGAGATTAATGAGAATCAATTGAAGCATTTAAAAAGAGTGCAAGGGGAGAGCTATTTTGGACCTCAAATATTCCTCTTGTCCCTCATAGAAGCAGAAAACTGGAAAGAGATGGCCTTACAGAAGGACCTAACAGATGAGCTAACAGAGTAGCTTTCATATTCCCTTTCTCTTCACTCAGCAGGAAGCTGTTGCATCTCATATCTGCATTTGTATCCATATGTAAACACATCTACTGAATGTGCTTAGGTTGTGCTTATTGAATAGCTTAGCTGTAACCACGATAAAGTGTGAGGAGAAATAGGGGTGAAAATGCTTGTAAAAGGAGATAAACACATTAGATAGCTCCCCTTTACAAAATTTCTGCTAAATAAGTTATGCTAGTCTAACCAATCCATCCTGCTGCAGACTTAATGACTCAGTATTTTTAATGATTTTCTGGCTCATTAGAAAAGGTCCAAAGAGTTTACTGCTCAGAGCTTCCCTTTCTTGTCTGGCTGATCCTTGAGTTCACCTAAAACCCCACCAGTTTCTGAGACCTCTGCAGGAAGAAAAGCTACCTGCAGAGATCTGGTAACACAACAGGGATTTAAACACCTTTGGAGCTTGAGAATTCAGTACTAACATTATTTTCTCTTCTAAGGCTTCTGTCAGGTTTATTTTCTTGCTTAAATTACTATGGCTCTTGGAGTTTTCTAGTGCTCTATGTGGTCTCTTGTATATTTATTATTGCTTGTGCAACACTGACTTTCAAATATGTTAGCACGTTTAATTTTGAAGGACTGAATTCTCAGATACACATTACTAAAAAGAAAAATGAGAAAATAGTTTTTTCATTCATCTAACTGAAATGATGGAATTCTTCACTAAGATAAAACTACACTTACAGAAGTACTGAATGAAAAATCCCTCGAATATGAAGAATTATTTCTCCTGGTACCAGGTGATTAGTATTTCTTTTCTTTAGGGCATGCCAGCTGAAAACAGAGCTCTGTATGTTACACTTGCTGGAGCTTTTAGCTCATCCATAAATGACCCGATGTCAGTCATACCTGAGGATAACATGACGGAGACTGCTAGACAAACCAACTGGCTTATTCTGATCTGGAAATAAATATTGGTCATGTATTGGGGTGACAGTCAGGACCTGAGAGCACTGCAGAAAATTGGTTTTCATCACAAGAACATCCATATTCTGAGTCAACTTCACATCTTGACCACTTCCTTGGGCTTGCTTTTTGGCAGTTGATCAAACTAGCAAAACACATAAACCTCAGCTTATGCTCAACTTAGACCTTGGCTTTTTCCCAAAACCACTTTTGTAGTTCTTGTACTCCCATGAGTGTTACTACCCTTCCTCCAGTTCAACATGGGGCTAACAAGCCCCTTGCATCACAGCACTTCCCAGTGTTCACACTTGCTTAGGCAGTGAGGCCTTGCTTAGGTAGAATTGCTGAGACACAATTAGGTGCAGGTGTGAGCTGGGAATCATTTTAGCTGCAGACAATAGTAAGGAACCTTTGCAAATTGGGTCCCAGCAGGGCTCTCAAAATGCAAAAGGTCTGTATAGTGTCACTGAGAAGGAAATTCTCAAATTTGTATTTTGCAAATTGTAATTATATACATATGCATTTGCTTGTGGGTTTTGTTTGGTTTCACACAATGTTTGCCAAAATTATGGTCAAAATACATGGTTCAAACCCTCTTTTCTCTTTCCTTCTCTCCTGTACCTATCACTGCAACAAAGTGAGAAAACAGTTTACAAAACAGGGGAAAAAGTATATGCAGGAAAGTTTTTTTTAATAATACAAGCTTTCACCAGTTCTAGCACTGCCTGCTATTAAACTTCCTACTAGTAGATTTGGTTGGTTTAAATGAGTGCTTAGCAGTTTAACTTAACCCCTGAAACAGCATCATAGAAACAAAAAGCTCTCTCAGGGTTTTCCTGTTGGTAATATTCTGACTCTGCTGCATGGGCCAAAAAATAACTCTTACTGGAGCTGAGTGTGTTCCCAGAGCCAGTTGTAAAAAAGAAGCAGAGGATATCAAAGCCAGTGTAATCTACTTGACTAATTAAATAAAACTCAGTACCCTTTCCTTGTGATATACATTTTAAGTCAGAGCTGGAATTACTCAGGTAAAGCATCCTGCATGTGCTTCTAGCAAATCCAAGGAAGTTAGTTGCTTAAGTTTTTTCTTAGGTTTGTAAGGAGCTAAGAGCTACCACGTGGCTTAGCTGAAGCTCACACATGATATACATGAGTTTCCCTGTCTTTCCTAAAAAAAAGCGAAGGTTAAATAATAGTTAATGGCAGATGATGTACAGACATACTTGTGTGTCAGTATAACAGGGTTTTTTGCTTAGACTTGTTTGCAGGAAACCACTTAAGTCTGGCACTCTGCCTGATTTATACTAAAACTTTCATGTTTCATAAAGAATCTTTGAAAACACTCGAAGAGCTGTTGGAAAAACAATCTCATCCGGTAAAGATAATAATCCTGTTAGCTAAACAACCAACAGCACTGCTTGTGTATTTACCTTACCTGTACCTTACTTCTCTTGCCTATGATAAGTCCCCAGACAGTAGCTCTTTCACTGACTGTTCCTTCCCTTGCCAGTACTGTCTGGACCTTTTCCTTTTCTGAGGGCTTTCAGTTTGCTCATTTGCAGTCCCTGGGAATAGATGAGCAAGCTTTTGTATGGATCAGGGCATACTGATATACAAAATCAGTCTCAATTTCCAGGGATACTCTGCTACATGTCATAGAGTGGCAGGCTTCCCCCTCCAGCTTGTGCTTTGGTAGGGGCAGGGCTGATATAAACCTCAGCTGGACACTTGAGCTGGGGTTTAGTGTTATTCTTTAATTTGGAAGTAATCTCGAGTCCTTAAAATTTTCTCTTAGACCTTGTGCATAGCTGATTTATTTAACACTGCTAGCTTTTAGACTTCGAAAGATTGATCTGACCACTATCTTCAGCTGAGATGAAGAAAGAATCCCTGTGGGACCCACATATTGAATTAAGAAGACAGAAGTCTTTCCAGTTTTTATACGAACTCATCTTCATCACTTTGCTCTCACCAAGAAGGCGTGGAAAAGGTTTCACAATAACTTGAAATAATCAAAGTCAAGTCCTGCCTGATCAACTTCATGGCCTTCTATGATGGGGTGACTCCCCTAGTGGACAAGGGAAGACCGACTGAAGTCATCTATCTGGACTTCTGTGAGATCTTTGACACTATCTTCTAATGCTGAGGATCCTGTCATAGTGCAAGTGTGTGTACCTACTCATACTGTGTATATAACTGCCATAGGATCTTATTTTGCTGCCACCAAGTACTGGATTTTTATTTGAGATCAACTGATACTTTCAATCACAGTACTAAACTTTTACAGTACTAAACAAAATTAGCAAAGCTCCAATATTTGTCTTTTTTCATACATGTTTTATAGTAACCACTTTTAGAGGTGTTATAGGCCTTGTTTCTTAAGAAAGCTCATTGTGACTTGATATTTCTTGTGCAGATTCAGTTATCCACCATTTTATCCCTTAAAACCTGGGCAAGTATTAACAATGTTTTGGGTTTTTTAAATGCTTTGTTTAGCTGCAGTAATGACATAGAATTTGATGGCATATTTAATAGAAAAGGTCAACCCCTTCAGTGACAGGCATTCTAGATCCCCCTTTGAGTTTCAACAAGTCTTTAAGGGCATGTACATAAGAGCAGACTTTGACCTCCTTTCCAAATCCAATTTTCTGAAGTATTCATGCCCCTGATGACTGATTTTTGTGAGCCAGCTCAGCCCACTTTGTTAAACAAAGACAAACAGGAAGACATTAGGACTCTGGTAGAGATACAATAGTATGGCATTAGGAAGACAGAACAGAAGGAAAGAAAAATTCATTTAGACCAGCAGACTTTGGATTAGGCGTGAACTGTTTGTTGGATAATGAATTGGCTGGATTGTCGCAACCAGTGAGTAATTGTCAAGTGCTCAGTGT
The DNA here is from genome assembly GCF_003984885.1 of Neopelma chrysocephalum. Lineage (NCBI taxonomy): Eukaryota > Metazoa > Chordata > Aves > Passeriformes > Pipridae > Neopelma > Neopelma chrysocephalum. Next base: position 5,138,597 of record NW_020897693.1, read on the forward strand.
ATGGATGGAGATCAGTGATGAATGGTGTCCCTCAGGAGTCCATATTTGGACCAGACCTGTTTAATATCTTCCTCAGTGACATGGACTGTGGGATCAAGTGCATTCTCAGCACATTTGCAGATGACACAAAGCTGAGTTGTGCAGCTGGCATGAGGGATGGGATGCTATCCAGAGGGATCTGGACGAGCTTGAGAAGTGGGCCCACGTGAACCTCCTAAGGTCCAACAAAGTGAAATGCAAAGTTACACACCTTTGTCAGGGCAATCCCCTGGTATCCAAACAGGCTGGGAGATGAGAGTGGTCCTACAAAGAAGAACTTAGGAGTATTGGTGGATAAAAACCTGGACATTCACTGTGTGCTTGCAGAGCAGAAAGCCAATCATATCCTGGGCTATATCAAAAGAAGTGTGACAAAGAGGTCAAGTTAGGTGATTCTCCCACTCTACTCCACTTCCATGAGACGCCACCTGGAGTACTAAATCCAACTCTAGAGTCCTCAGTATAGAAAAGACATGGACCTGCTTGAGTGGGCCCAGAGGAGGCCATGAAGATGATCAGAAGACTGGAGCATCTGCCCTATGAGGACAGGCTGAGAGATTTGGTGTTGTTCAGTCTGGAGAAGGCTCCAGTGGGACCTTATTGCAACCTTTCAGTAATACTTAAAGGAGTTTATAAGAAAAATGTGGACAGATGCTCTAATGGGTGTTGCAGTGATGGGACAGGGATAATGGGTTTAAGCAGAAAGAGGGTAGATTCAGACTAGGTGTAAGGAAGAAATGTTTTACAGCAAGGGTGGTAAAACGCGGGCACAGGTTGCCCAGAGAGGTGGTACATGCCACATCCCTGGAAACATTGAAGACTAAGTTAGATGAGGGTCTGAGCAACCTGCTCTAGTTGAAAATGTTCCAGCTCTTGGCCCTCATCTTTGGCCTAGATGACCTTTAAAGGTCCCTTCCAACCAAATCATTCTACTATTCTACAATTCTGACTTTTTCTCTAATCCTGCTGAAGAAGAAAACAACTTCTTGTGCCAGCTGGACTCTACAAAGGCAAGATATCTACTGCCAAAAAACAGAGCTCATGATATAGCCTACTTGCTAACTTCAACACCTGTAAACAGTGACATCTTTGTAGAGCAGAAACTGTCTTACCAGTTTTATTAGTCCCTACATTGTTCTTCTGAGTTACAACCAAGTGTCAGTATACCAGCTAAAGGCACTCCTTTGTCCCTCAGGACTTTATATCCTTTCCACTCACCTATATAAGTATCTGTATTTTGCAAGGAAACATGCATCTTTTGTGTATATCTTGAATTTTTAAAGAAGCCCCTTTCTGAGAAGAGTTTGTGACAGCTCGATCCAACTGAAGGCAATGCAGAGCTGGATGATCATGAAGCTGAGTCCTGTGTCACTGGAGACCTTGTCACATGAAAATGTACAAATGGAGCTGTGCAAGATCTGCATGTGAGGACATTATCACATACAGATGATGAAAGCATTTCCTGGTCACTTTTTTGTCTACAAATCTTCATCTATACTGGCCAGAGTCCCTGATTAGCTAAGGTCTATAAAATAAGGGGAAAAAAAAGAAAAGAAAAACCCCAAACCCTAACAATTAAATAAAATTGGAAAGCAGTGCTGAGGTTGAAGCCTTCTGGTAGCCTGACAATTGCTTGGAAGAATTCTGAAGGCAGAATAAGACCCCTTTGGAAAGTATTTCTAGTGGCTGTGAATGAGCAGATAGGAAAGACCATATATCTTCTAGATTCCTGGAAGCAGGACTGGGCTTTTCTCCTGCTGAGAAATTTTTAATTCAGCTGTTAATGGAAAGACAGGGATTTTCCAGTTTTGTGTCCAAATTGATTTCTAAACCTGAACTTTCCATCTGTGACGTTTCCTTTACATTCACATGCATACATCTGATAGACAGACACCAATTTAAGGAGCAGGTAAATAGTTCTTTCATTTTGTTGCTGTTTCTAATATGATTTCATAAGTAGGCATAACAGGAGCAACTATGTGGGTGATAGTCATTCCTGCAGAGTTTGCCATGTCTGGTGAACAGCATGCTGAGAGCAGCCTAGCAGGGCTGCTCTAGTGAAGTGAAATACTGCCCCTGCCTCAATCTTCTTTTGCAAATACTTCTATTTCTTGCCCTAGGTGAATTTCTTGAACTTATTAGTTTACCATACCAAATGAATTGCTGTTTCTCCTTAACCACTAACAGCCACCTTTGAGTTTCCCAACAATGCAGGAATGGCCAGATTTCAGGGCACTGGTCTTACCTGTTGCCTCCAGACCTGCACCTCAGATCTGTTTTGCTGCATGGCATCAGTGATTTAGCTGGCTTTGAGAAACCGTGGGACAGATTAAGATTCAGTCTATTTGCTGTTTGCTTTTGTTGATTTCCCTGCTTTTTTATATAACCTCTTTGTCTCTTCCTGCTATATCTTCAGGCCCTAGAGGAACCTCTACTGCCAGACAACTGCTTGCATGTTCTTTTCTGCCCATCTCTGTGATAATACAACCAATGTTGGCTGAGTCACATAAGCCTCTGTTTGCAGAAAAACCTGTGTCAGAATATATCAGATTTTCAAGAAAATAGTTTGGATTTCTGCTAGAAAAGGCTGAGATCTTTTCAAAGCTCAATGACTATAGTAATTTCTGTACATATCAATGAATACCACCATCTACCAGACAAGAGCGTTGAGAAGAGTGAAAGACCAGAAGTTACAAAGGCAGACTTCATAAACTCTGAAACACTGTTTCCCCCATCTTCAGCAACTTGAAACAATTGTGGTTATGTCACTTCTGCCAGTTGAGTAGTATAACAAATTATTCCAGGATGGAAGGATGGCATGAAATCTCCTTATAATAGTCTCTTGCCTGGAAGAATTGTTCATGTTTAGTGTAAGCTCTCAAAGTATTAAATTAGATAATATTTATTTATATAATCATATAGATTAGTGATAATAATAATATATTGTTATTAATATTAAGATATATAATATATGAAAAATATTTCACCGCATTTTTATATTTATATAAATAAATAATAAGTAATATTAGTTAATATTCATTTATTTATTTACTTACTTATTTGAGGCCTGAGGAAAGGAAATAAAGCAAAATCTCAGAGCTGGGTTAATGTGAAATAGACAGATGAAAGGTTATTACATTGGCCAGAATTTTCAAAAGTAATTTATAACATTAAGCTTCATTAAGTTTGGATTCCAGATTGAGTCACCAGAATGGTATTTAGCAAGTTGTGGATATCCATGGACCATCAAATGGAAATTACATCCATTCAATAAAATTAATACTTAATTGCCATTAAATTAAGTTGACTGATAATGTATTTTCAGTGTTACTGCCATTCTTGTGATGTGCACATAGTTTAAGAACACTGAGTGTTCTTAAGGTCACCTGTGGGTCTGTGGTAAGGTTTTACTCTTGTGCTAGTTAAGCAGTTATCAAAGCATTTTAGATGGAGACATGGAACAACAGAATAGTTTGGGCTGGCAGGGACCTTTAAATATCATCTAGTCCAACCCCTCTGCAGTGAGCAGGGAATCTTCAGCTATAGCAGGTTGCTCAGAGACATATGTTCCTTCAGAGATTAAAAATATAGATCAAAATAGGGGGCTAAGTTTTATCAGTCATCATGGAGGAACAGATCCACACAGGGGGCTAAAAGGCTTATTCAAGTGCAAAATTATGAAAAAATCAGAGCACTTTTGCATTTGAGCCTTTTAGCCGTAGTGATCTAGGGAGAATTAAGTCCTCATGTTTCTGTTCTAAAAGGATTATCATGCGGCATCTTGAGGGCATTAAAAACCAAGCGATAATTCTCTGCATATGGTTTGAAAACTTGACGAGAGTGAAGTGCAAGCTGGAAGCTCGTTTTGTCAGTTGACTCCCGCGGCGTGCGCACACATTGTGCTGTGCAATAGTGGCACCCAGTGGAGGCTGGGGTTACAGCAAAGTTTGCATTGATGCTGGATAAGGCTTGCACGAATTTATCCCGTGCAGGCGAGGATTTGGGAAGACACGTCTATGAGGACACCACTGTCCTCTTAAATCAAGGCAAGCCCTGTCAACCTGGCTTTTAATTTGAAAAGGTTAGGCTCTCTATTCGCAATAAACTCTGCATAGCGTGAGGACCATTTTCCTACACAAATTTAAAACCCCCCACCTAAAACAATATCTAACGCAAGAGCATCCTGGGGAGTGGAGAAAAAATGCCTTCTGCTCCTGCTGTCCTGAAAGTACTGCTTGGATAGTGACAGTATCAGCCTCAAAAGCTTGGAGAGAAAGTGAAGAGTAGGATGTGTGCATGGGGACAAGGAGGATCAGAAGGAAATCATAGCTCCTTGTGCAGTTGCAGTCTGGCCTAAGATGCAATAGTCTGAATAGGGTGTAAAGGTGCATGAGAGAGGAGTGAGAACAGAAGGAATACCAGATGTGTGTCAGGTAGGTGGGAAGGAAGTATTGAGGGAGCATGTCTTCGTGTTTTGGATTCAGGCAATGCTAACAGTAGCACTATCAAAAATAAATGGGCACTAACAATAAGTTGTAAGCAGGTCAACCCTCCCGTGATGTCGAGTCCTCAATACGTGAAAGGACTACCAGATTTCCCTATAGAATATATTATTTACTAGGAGGCTGGTCAACATGCTGCTCCAGGGGGAGTGGGGCTATCTATGTGTGTCATCTTCTGTTTATTTCTTTCTCAGGTATCATGTATTGCAAATATTTGTGGTGAATAGGGATTTGGGAATAACTGAGTGGAATGAATTAGAATTATGTTCCTGCATACAAGGTGCTATTGAGCTCAGATTTCAGTTCCAGCTGGTATGTATGCCTACTGAGTTTCCGATATTATCACAAAAATGTGACGAGTGAGGAAAATTTTCATCCTTAATTGCTTTAGCATTTTATGGGGGGGGGGGGTTGTTTTTTTTTTTTTTAAATTATTTTATCATTTCATTATAAGCACTGGATGCTTTGGCATTTTGGCCACGCTGGAATTATTTAATCTCTGCAAAGAGAGGCTAGGTGAAGAAAAAAATGTTGAAGCAGCTTTTGTTTTGCAGTCAAGAAAGAGTTTAAGAGAGGGAGAATGAGAAGTTGGACCGATTTATTTACACACTTTGGAATTGTTTTCATAGGTGCAAAAGTCATTAGGCAGAAGAGGCTTCTTATTAAGTGCATGCTCTGTCACAGTTGCAATACAGTACTTAGCAAGTGATCCCCTTAAGTCACTGGGACTTCCTGTTGATTAGCTTACTATTCAGTGTGAGATTCACTCTCACAATTGCCGGAGAAATGACAGCTTATTTAAGTGATAATAGGCGGAATCATTACAGTAGAATTTAACCAAACGTTATGTGGCTGTAGGTAGGTAAATTTTTATCTTTATTTTATAGCACAGGGCATGAAAGGGAAATTAAAACACTTGGGACTGAGAATCTGCCTCAAGAAGGCAAAACAGCTGTTAGAATAGGTTGCCATTTATTTTTGAGCTAGATACTTGATCTGTCCTGAGCAAAATAATTAAAGGGTATAAGTCACCTTTTTGTTGCTAAAGATCACTCCCATCTCCTCCTCTATCCTGAAATAAGAACTGGGTTACAAGCCATGGTATCCCATCTAAGAAATATTCATGGATGTAGCCACGTGTCTTCTGACTTCCTGCTCCTGTTAGTGGAATTTATTTTGTATGTTTAAAGGCTATAAACAATTCCTTTTCCTTAATAGAGGATTTTTGACGATTTTTGACCCAAAGAACTGGAAGTGTTTGAATTCCCCAGCCCATGGCACTTTAGTGTTGCTGTGTCAGATTAGGCTGACAACCACACCCCACACATTTGTGGTATTGGCTGTGCCATCGTATTGCACAAAATATCAGTGTTTCTCTGAGTAAAAATTCTGTGTTTGCTGTTCTCCTTTGGTTCATCCTCCCTTCAAGCTCCTTTAAACGTGAAATAACACATTGCATGTAATTTTTGGCACATTTTTCTGCTAATAGGATTTCTGTCTTGTAAGAACCAGTAAAAATGAAGCACTTGCCACAAAATGTATGAAGAAGGTAAGGCACTTAGACCTAGGGCATTAGAGAAGACATTAGGACAGAGAAGTCCAATTAATCAGATCAAGATTTCCAGACCAAAAAAGGACAGGTAATTGAGACATACTCATGTAATTACAATTGATTTTTCTTGCAGAAAACAACAACAACAACAACAACAACAAACAAACAAACAAACAACGAAAAATCCAAAAAACAACCCAAAAGGCAAAGAATGACAGTCGCTGAAAGTGGTAATGGAAAAGGAAGTAATTTTAAGTAGAGATGACACTGGCTTTTTTCTTTCCTTTTCCCTCCTAGTTTTTAAAGAAATTTATCAGTGCTGACTTCTCATCCTTCTAATCCTAAAATAAAAGAGTAAGCTTATATCAATAAGTAGTATTTCATAGTTCAAGTAAAAGAAAATAACATAGAAAGAGAGATAGCACAGGATATAACAAATCCTATTCAGTAACATGGATTAAGAATTAATTGAATAAAGAAAGATCAGTTGACTGAGCTCTTTAAAAGCCAACTGATTAGACTGATTGTTTGTGGGTTTTTTTTCTATTAAGCAGAGTTTTTTGTGGCCAGCTATTTTGAGCAGAAATTAATGTATTTTCCTTTAAAATCCTTAAGGCTTTGGAGTAGATACTGTTTTGCATTTACCTCGACCATTCATTTTTGCAGAGTAGTTTCTCTTCAGTAAGACAACCAAGGATCTAAGCTGTAAGTGTCAATAAAAGCCCAGCCAGCATCTCTGTTGATGCTCCGTGACTAGTCTATAATGTTTAGCAATGGAGATGACAGACACCCAGCAGACTTTGTGCATAAGGAGTGGGAAGCACTAGTTCTCTGTCAGGGCAAGGACCATCTGGAAGGAAGTTTAGATCTACTTTGCTTCAAAGGTATCTTTGCTCAGTGATGGGACTAATGAACCTACAGAGTTCATGGTAAATCATTTTCAGACCTGTGAATGAGTGGAAATCAACAGTTTAATTAGAAGCAAATGGGTTTTTTTAAAGTTGTTCCCTGCATACATGATAAAAGAAGCTTCACAAAGCATTTTAAAAAGTGCTTCAGAAAAAGACTCAAAAACCCCCTATAGATTGCTCTGCTGAAGTTTAAATATCTTTTATTTGGGGTCCGAATGTTAAATGTAAATGCTGTACTCCCTAAAATTGTAAATCAGTTATTGTAACTTCCAAGATTGACAGGACAGTGCTACGAAAGAAAAGGAAGGTGGAAACTAATTTAAAATGTGTATATATTCAAGGGCAATATAATGCACATATGAATGGTAACCTAGCTTTTTTTGTGCCTGTAAAAACATGTTTAGTAAACATACTCATATTTAATAAACCTCACAGTTTACCAAATTTCACATTGTTGTGACAAACTTTGTCTATAGACTTACAGGAAAACTGCTAGGAGGCATTGAGTGAAAGCATTTAATCAGAGTACTCCAACAGTGTTGTTACCTTCTTTGCTCTTGGCAATATGGAATATATTTTGACGTGAAACAATATGGAAATAAATGCTATTGGCATTTGATTTTGAGTATTAGGAAAAAGCATAGTCACAGACAAAAACTCTATGATGCTAACTATTGTACACACCCACACAAAGTCACTTCAAGAACTGACAATTCTATAAATATTTTGAAAACAAAAACCCATTTCTCCAATGTAGCAACTGTTATTTAGGTTTTTATACAGAACTTTAGAGCAGCCATTGTGAACAGAACGTCTATGTGTCTAGGCAGCCTGAGACTGTTCATAACTGTAAAGACCTGTAGTCTTTGGGACAATGTGGGACATGGAACAGTTCTTAGCTCAACTTGGTCAACAAGGACTTTTATTGATGGCTCCTAATTTCACTGCGGAATGATAAGACTTAAGTTTGTCATACGATTAACACGCCTGAATTGCAAGGCACTTTTCACACAGTTTGGGTGAAACTAAGCCATGTTCTTTGTTCATGGAATGTATAGAGACAGTGTTTTTTAGTACACCAGAGACTCGGTTCAACACAGTTTTGCATGATCTTTGCTAGAACATCTCTTCCTCTAAGTAAGTTGAGAGGAAAAGAAAATGTGTGAGAGAGATTGGACAGAATTTTTTGTTTGGAGGCTACTAATCTAGTCATGAGCAATAATATGTGGGTTATTTTTAAAAATTGATCTAAAGTTACATTCTTTGGCCTCAAGGATTTGGTAGTTCTGGTTTTAGAGTGACATGTATATACCCCAGTTTCCTGTCACACTCTTCTAACATCTCTTCTAAATGTCCCATTATGTATCTCTGCTTCCCTCTGAAACAGAAGTCCTAGGTCTGGGAGCATCTCATGGAGCCAGAGGAAGGGCTGTACCATTCTGTGGAGATCTGCATTCATTCTTCTTCTGTTAATTATGGACTGGCAGATGGCAGAATGCAGTTCGATTTTGTGAAGTTTCTAGTCCAGACTTGATCTTTCCAAATTTGGAGGATTTGGTTGGTTTGGAATACGGAATGAGAGTTTTTCCTGTTTATATGAAGTGAACCTAAAATGTTATAGGGGAATTCTAATATTTAGTACTTGTTAGTTGTTAGGTTCCTTCTGTCATAACATCTCTTGTACTATTCCGAGAGTGAACAAACTGACCCATACATTATTAGAAAAACAGACAGTGACTAGATGACAGAATCAGAACAGTATTTGGGACTTTCCTAAACAACATATTTATTTTCCCAGATCTGCGCAGCTGAAATATGGCAAGTTGAGGTTTTATCTTTGCCATAACATAAGGCTTACTCATTTTTCTATCAAAAATTACTGGAGAAGATCCTGGCCTATTGAAGCTGGAATCTGCTCACTAGGTAAATTTAGTTTCAGTCAGTTCTGACTTGTTTTTCTGATGTGAGATAAGTTTATGAAAATAAGCCTGACTTTTGCAAACACAATTTTGAATGCAAATTGGAACTACCCCTTTATCACAGCACTGTGTTGTAGTTATCTTTGCTTGTTGAAAAAATAACCTCTGTTGAAAGTGTAACCCAATTTGTGGGTTTGCTCCTTCTTCAATGCAATGTTTGAATCCTAGCTTAACTTTAAATATATACATTTATTATCCTTGATAAGGATGCTTATTTATGTTGAGACTTGTTAAGGCGGTGAATAATACTGAGTAGAAGAAAAATCGAAATTAACTTGTAAAAATATTTGATTTTCTCAGCACTTTAGGATTGTCCTTATTTCTTCTAATATAGAATCAATGTAGCAACTGTATTTGACCATAGAACAGTACTGGAAGGTGTTAATGGAGAGAAAAATCTGAGATCACTTTACCTGATGGCTCACAGTAGATCTCTGAGTGCTCATAAAGATTGTACGCAAACAGCTGATCTTAAACTTGAATTTCTTAGGCTTAAAGCAATTTTGAAATTATTTTATTGCCACTGAAGTCATAGAAATAAGTCCATGTTTGTAGGAGACCCGAGGAGACTTTCCTAACTGTCAGGAGAGGAATCTTAGGACCAAATAGCTTGAGTATTCTGTAGCGAGTAAAGTTCTATCAATTTTCACCAGATGAAAACTGCCACATTTTTACTTTTTTGAAATTCTTGTTTGAATAAGGGTAACAATTTCCTCTGTTGTTATTAAAACACAAATTGACTCTTATTGAGTTGCTCACTAAAAGTTTTATAGCTAAAGTGCTGTGAGTGTTTTCATTATAAATGGCTGTCATAAAACTCTATAACTTGCTTGTAAAAATTCTCTGCCAATAAAAATCTGGCACATCCAAGGTTGATTCTAGAGCTAATTTATTTAAATTAATTTATTAAAATAATTGAACAGCTATTCTGAAGCAATGAAGGTAGCAAACAATTATATTAATGCTTGGTGCCTCATAGTACTTTTCTTAAAAGCAACAAAAAGTTTTGAGAAGAGAAACATGGGTGAAACATTGAGTCAGTTTTGGCAATTGTGTGAATTTAGACACAAAAACATTTTTCTGAATAAGTTGCTGTATATATTTGATACATTATATTAGATAAATGTTCTACTGTTATATTGCATTTAGTTAGTATACATATGATTCAAATACTACAGAACCCTTGCATTTCAGAGGCAGGATATTTTTTAGGCTAAACTGACTGACACCATTGAAGTGAGAAATATTTTCAGGAAAATTGTTTGCGTAAGGATTTTTTTAAAATGCATTTGCAGAATCTTATATTTAAACTAACAGAAAAAAAAAAGAGACATGTTCTGCTATGTCCAGTGCTTGATCACTCTCTCTGCCTTTCTAATTTAACTGCTTTCTGAGGTGGTGTTTCCATTGTCATACTTTGAGAATAGGGTAGGGTTGTGTTTGTATTTAAGTTATGGTATAATGACCTGTTTAAGAATTTTAATTTGATGAGAGGAGAAGTTGTATGGGAAATTATAGTAATAATAGTTTCAGGGATTAGTATTAATTAACTGTTTAGCATAATCATGTTAAATTTTCAAAGTATTGACTTAAACAAATCTAGAACTCTAGGAAGATTATCAGATAATTTCCCTGAGAAAGACACTATGAAGAGTTAGATTATGTGATAATGAGTGGCTGTGACCTCCATGCTGATAGAGGCCTTTTCATATTATTGTAACAGAATAAGAGGATCCTCTAAAAATGTGGTGTGCATGGGATTTTTTTTCTCATGAAGAGCTACACTAACTGACACTTCTTGAAAATAAAATCCATGGTGTCATGCCAAAACCTAAATGATACAAAGTAATCAAACATGTTGAAAGAGTGTCCTTGTTTTTAAGTACCAGACACCAGGTGTTTATGAATATGCCCTCATGCAATGAAGTGTCTGTAGCATTATTTATTTAAAAGCAGATGATTGGAGCATGTTTTTTTCAGTGAGCACATCTCATTTTCTGGAGTGCCCTGCTCTGGCTAGCCCTGGAGCCCCTGTTTGTTTATAGGAATAGTTAAGGTGGGTATTTTTCTTTTTTTCGGACTATGATCCCCCAGGGTAAATAAAAATGAGGGCCATATGAAAACCACTAATATATGGTCTTTCTCTGATTCAGACTTCAGGTCCCAGTATCTTGTTCAGCATTCTTGTACAACACTTGACAGTTCCTCTTATCTTGTTGACAAGTCCTTTTTTGGGTCTGTGTGTCTTCATTTTAATGGATTTCAGACCCCAAAATATAATATACAAAGCCTTATTCATTATTTAAAAGAAACAAATGTGTATTTTCTGGATTTTTTATTGCAGATACCAAGAAAACCCTACAAATAGGAATAGATTCCTGAAACTTAAAAACAAGCCAGCGTATCCAGCCCTCCAAAATGTGGGGAAAAGAAATCTGAGAAATATTTGCTGTCATGTGTCACATAACTTGAATGATTTAATCTCTAACTTTACCATATGTGAGAATAAATAGTTTTTCCTTATTCTTATTCTTATCTGTGATGTCCTGACATCACAGATAGCACAGTCATTACTGTGATTTTTTGACAGAGTAGGAGAAAGAGATGTAACAAATACTGAGTGCAAAGGCCATTGCAAATATATATATATATATATATATATATGTTTTTTCCAAGCCACCATGCTCATTTGTGACCAGTGGTTTTCCTTCTGTTTTATCAATGCATCCTAATTCTGTGAACATCAGCAGTGTGGTTGAGTAGAAGCGTCTGTACTTTGGATGACTTCTATATAACCGCAAGCGAATTCCTTTGCAGTCTCTTCTGCTGTCCTTTGTAGCCACTCAGCAGTCATCCTGTAGAATTGGAGGCACATCATATTGGAGGCACAGATAGGGAAAGCTGAACATATCTTTGGGTGGTTCACCTGTGTTTGTAGAGAGGAGTTAGAAACAATGTAGCTGAGATTTATGGGAGTGGGAATATATTAGTTGCTAGGCTAATAGCGATGCAGTTCCTGCTTTCTTTTATCAGTGACAGAAATACTTTAAATAACTGTCTTTACCCTTCATATCAGTCCTCAAAATTGGGGGAGTTCAAAGCCAACTATTCTCTTTTCCTTGAAGTAAAGACAAGAGAGAAGTCTGGATGAATGAATGTTACTGATTTTGTCCATCCTTTCTATACAATGACTTAATCTCTAGTATTTCTTTAAAAAACAGCTGTACTTTTTATCTGCAATAAGCTTAGAGCATCCATGAGTGCCAAAGAACATGCATTCTAAGGTGTATCACTGCTTTCCCTATGTTACATGGGGAGAAAAACTTTGCATGCAATTTATCCTTTCGCTCCTAGTCAGCCAAGAATAAGGAGCTTCTCATTTCATCTTGCTCTGCAGTTTGTTTCTCCACGCAACATGATTTCAAGGTTGCTACTTACATGCATTCTTCAAGCTGATAAGGCCAACTGTCTCTTTTTTTGATGCCGTATAACAATATTCCTCATATACTGCAGATCAGCTTCACGTTCCTCCTTGATGGCTAAATGTAGAGAAGAACAAATACATCTTCATTAGCTTGACCATTTTCTGAAGGAGGGAAGTTTAAAAGGGAAACCATAGTTGAAGTTGCTGTGAACAGAAGCACAACTCACAACCAGCTTAGATACAAAGCTGTTACTGACAGAAGTTTTAAAGCTCCTGAGTTGGGAACCATTCAACCTCTATTCAGACCCCACATTACTCTATGGTGTATACAATATGGCTTATAAATTAGGTACCATGGGCACTGTTGTACAGCAGCAGTTATAAAATCATTGCAGTTTTGTTCACTGGTCACTGCTGCTGCCATGGAATTGCTGCAGTAGCTTTGATTACTTGGAATCATATTTGTGGACGTTTTCATGGCATCACTTTGTTAACTTAGAATCTCATTTTCAAAACAGCTGACCAAATTTTCATTTGGTATAAATCAGCACAGTTCTCAGTTAGTGGAACTAAGGCAGTTTTTATCTGCAGAGCACTTGGCAATGCAGCTGCTCAAACATGAAAGATCATTATGGGCAAGGTCCTTTTCCCTTCCTTTCTCTGAATGCAGAAATTAAACAAGACTTGTAGATCTTCTACAGATGCAGAATAAGTTGCAGAAGTTCACATAGGATAAACCTTAGCCTTGATAATCAGGAATTCAATTACAAGTCATCAAAATAACAGTATGTGTGTTCAGCTGGATGCCATTTTCAATGGAGTTGCAGAATGGTGAAATGACTTCATGGTTCATGTGATGATCTCCTTTGAAACTGCTAATGCTGCTTTCCAGAAGCACCCAGTTGGAGGTTGACAGAGTTATCCAGGGATGTGGCAGTGGGAAGTCAGCTGATAGCCTGTAAGACATTCCAATCTGAGGAGATGACTTGAGAGATCAATTTAGAGAAGGCAAGAAAAAAATAAATTGAGGAATTTTATCAATATGTAGAGATCATCTGTATGCTAAGTGGGCAAACTGAAATGGTAGAGAAAGTCTATATAATGAGAAAAGACCTTTGGCAGCATTTTATGCAGAAGAGCGCAGACATTACTAAAAAGAAGACAATGGGTCTTGGTTCCCAGAGTGACATGGAAAGCCTGCCTGGAACCTCCTTGTGGAAAGTACAGAGTAAGATTGCTGTTGTGTGCAATATTTCAAATTATGAAGTTAATGCAATTCATCCCAAGTTCTGTATTGGTATCTTTAACAGATACCTAATTCTATTTAATATTTTCAGGAGAAAGGACAGGTATACTGAAGAAAGAAGAGTGTTGCCCCAGAACTCATTCATTCCTGTTGCAGAGAAAAGAAATTATCTCCTTTCAGAAGACTTGATCTATTCAGTAACATGGTCACACATTTATTTTGTCAGTTGGATTAAGTTTCTGTAACAGGGCTGTGCTCATAAGGATGTAAGTTCCTGGCATTTTTCCACTTATCAATATTGAAATATTAGTGATCAAGCATTTACTGAACACCATTCCTCAAATGCAGGGTCTCCACAGCATCTCGTTGCATTCATGGATTTCATTTGTTTGCGTTATCTGGCTAACTGGTTCTTTTGTATTGCCAAGGTGATGAACAGATTTGACATTTAGCTGATTACTTCACCAAAATTAAACAGAAAACATGGCAGTCATCCAAAGTTCCTTTCAGTGTGAAAGCTAATTATAAAAATGCTTTGAGCAGCAATTTCTTTTTGGATGTTAAAGTGCTTTTATTAGATTGTTCCCCTGTCATTTTAAAATTTATTGCTAGGCACTTATAAATGGGGTTGCCTGCTGAAGTAGAATTATTTTCTATATTTAAGATGGGAGAAAAAAAGGGTATGGAGTAAATTTTAGGCTGAATTTGTTATTATTTTACATAATTCTGAATAGGAAGGAGAATAACTAGTGCTGGCTTTCATGGATCCAAAATATGTAATTTATCTTAGTGCTGAATAAAAACATACCCCCTTCTTTCTCATAATTCAGCAACTCCCAGTTTCCAAAAACAATTACTTAGCAAATAAAGAAATCCAATATGTGATTTAAAAGTTGAGTACAGCCCCTTATTGTTAGAAGCTTGTATTTTACAGTGTGGATTAAAGAATCAGTGGTGATGGAAAAATCTAACCATGTGCTCGTACCTGTCTTTCCTAAGCCATTACTTGTTCTCAGATAGCAGAAAAGTACTCTAAAGTCATTTTGTTGAGGTCACTGAATAAGAGTTAGCCAAGTGAATTTTAACCAGTAAATTTAGAGCTGAAGAGTGCTGACCAGATCTCAGAAGAAGTTTCTTGTGAAATACTTTTTAAACGCCTTGGAATATGTCTAACTTTTTGTACTGACTGTTGCTATTAGTATCCTTCGAACATCAGACAAGGTGTGATCTTGGGAGGCTTCAAGGTGAGAAAATTGGAGGGGGTTTGCATATGATATTGTCTAGCACACTTTGGGAAGTAAATCATACTGTGAGGACATCTATTAATTCTTGACACTGAGATCTATTAATATACCTTGAAGCCAAGTGAATTATGTGAATCTTCTGTTTCAGGCTGTAGAATTCTGCCACAACTAGGAGGAAATATTTTGCTGTAGGTAGATTAATGTTGAAAGCTTGTCAAAGAAAAGTTTAATGTTGAAAATTTTTGCCAGTACTTGAGCTTCTACACTAAATCCCATTTGTGATCTGAGGAAAAATAGAGATATATTTTCTTTTGTATTTATCAGTGTTATTAGAATTTCAATGATACAGTCTATTGCCTATAAAAAAGTGCATCCCAGTGAATAATCTTCCAGAGGGTAATTTTTGCTCCCATCAATCTGAGAGCTTTTCTTGTAAAATACAGTAACTGTCGGTGCTTATCAAATAATTTAATTCATGCCCATTGTAGGATAAGTAATTAAGATAACTCAACGTTCTGCATTAATAAATAACAGAAATGAGAATAACATATTTGCTAAATACCCTTTCTGAAGATAATGGATAGGACTTATTATGGATGTTCAGAGGAATTGACAGAGAATGCAGAGAATGCAGTCTGAACAATAGACCTCAGAAAGAGTCTCAGTGAGGGTACGACACACATGCAGGTTTGTTTTTCTTTCACTGTTTGAAATATATTTCAGCACTAAGCCTTCATAACTCCTCTTTGAATCTATAAAATGTCCAAAGTCTGGAGAAGAGGAGGCTCAGAGCAGACCTTACCACTCTCAACTACCTGAAAGGAGACTGTAGCAAGGTGGGGTTGACCTCTTCTCCCAGGCAACTAGTGAGGGGACAAGAGGAAATGGCCTCAAGTTGTGACAGGGAAGGTTCAGGTTGGACATCAGGAAGAATTTCTTTATGGAAAGGGTGTCAAGTCTTGGAATGGATGGCTCGGGGAAGTGGTGGAGTTACCATACGTGGAAGTGTTCAAGACTGGATGTAGCACTTAGTGCATGGTCTAGTTGACAAGGTGGAGTTCAGTCAAAGGTTGAACTTGACTAAATGATTCTATGATTCTATGATCTAACTACTTGCTTGTCAACATGATAATTTATTCAGGGATATGCTAAACAGGGAGAAACATAATGCTGTTAATTTGAAAGTTCACAGATAATGCCCTTGTCTGCAGCGAACATTCCCTTGCTGCATTTGGTTCCTGTCAGATGATTCCAGCAGCTGTGCTCTGTTGGTGTCTTTCATCACGTCAGTGGGTCTCCTATAATCTAAAGCAAGGTGTACATACATGATCTATCTGCCTGAACTGTGTAAGAACACTTCAAACACTCTATAAACATAAACCTACATAATTTCACTAATTTTTCTGTTTCCCGTCAAAGTAAAGAAGGAATATGTGGACCTAGCTTTAATGTAAGTGCTGTGCAAGCTCATCAGGAACAGTTTGGCCAGGGTTGTCTTAATAGTATTTTTCTTGATCATGTGTTGGCTTTGTGACAAGTTCAGAGAAAAGTGGCAAAAAAAATTCTGTTTAGAGCTTACTGCATGCACAGGCTCAAGTCTTGAAGGGAAACACACGTTCAGACAAGAGCTCAAATGAGGTTGTGGTGTAGTAGCAGTAAGCATTTGCTTATCAGAGCTAGCTTATCTTTGGATGAATGTTTAACTTGAGATATCTGTCTGAAAAAACTTTGTTTGACCAAAATCGATTTAACAGAAACATTAAAGGAGAAGGAAATGCAAGACTCTGCTGGCCAACAAACTTGGATGCTGAACTCATTTATATTTGATAAATTGAAACTTCCTATGTCATAAATGCAACCAAGTTTAGGTTATTTTTGAAAATAAGCTGAGTAGTTTAGCCACAGCCAAGAAAAGAGAACTGGTAACACATCTTTAGTTGCATAAGTATTTCCTAGAGTATTTCTGACCTGTACCTATTGTTTTTCCATAGGTTGATGGGATACTGTGCCTGGCTGACATTCTCACTGATAACAGCCATTCTGAAGCTACTCATGCTGAAGCAGCAGCAGTAATTGCACAGATCACATCTCCACATCTCACATTCACGCAGCATCTCAGCAGCTTTCTGGAAAATATGGAAGAAATTGTGACTGCACTTGTCAGTAAGTTCTCTGTGGGACTTCTGAGTCCAGTTAAAATAACAGGTTGGGGTAGGACTCTTTCAATAGAAATATTCCCTAAATAATGTTTACCATACTTCCCTTAACAGACGAAAGAACAATTTAAAAATTTGAATCTGAGCATTCTGCAATTACATAATGTTTTTTACTCCAGCCCACATTTGAATAGAATTTATGCATATTTGTAAAAATAATATCTGTATGAAAATCTGCCATGAGAGCCATAGGAAAAACTCAGCAAAGCATCTTCTTGTCCGATATTTGTCTGTAAAACAACAGTTTCTGAGAGCTGCTGACATTTACACCTGTTGTATTTTCTACACTTGCTAGAACTCAAACTCACCGCTACAACTATATTTGTATGACATTTCAGAGGAAAAGTAGATCGTAGCATAATCTATGGGCATTGTTACAAGAAAATAAAAGATCTGTCTTTCTTGTCTAGGCCTCTGATCCATGGTAAAATGAGATAAAGGTAACAGCAAGATTTTCTTTAACCTGGGTCAGTGAAGACACTTCAGAAAAACAAGATTATATTTCTCATTATTTTCTAAAGGGAGGAATATCTTATTTCTGGCACTCTGTTTCATCCCTCTCAAATACCAGAAGCTTTCATTCAAGCATTCTGTTCTCTCTGATCTGGAAATTCAGTTTCCCAGAGCTCCATGTCAGAATGTACAGTTTGGGTCATCTAGTTTGATTTCTCATGTATAATAGATCAGTACATTTGGATATTTCTCCACTGAGCCCAGTGGTTACAGTTAAACTGCAGGACTTCAATTTTAATGAATGGTCTTGTGTTTGTTTTTTAATAGAACATAAAAAGAGTATAGTAGTACCAGTGTTTGAGGATTCTGCAGTGGCTGGGAACTATCTGGGATGTATTTAGGCATTCCTCAGTAGGCCCAAACAGAACTAGTGCTGTAGAAACCAAGGAAACAATTTATTCCTGATGTCCAGCAGCAAACTTACACCCTAAACCTGCCCCGAATCCAGTGGGTGGAATTAACCTGGGCTGAGCTTGGTTCTATACTGCTAGAGAGATCTGACCTGATTTATTTAAGATTATTTTCCATGTTGTTATAGTGTACCACAAACAAGGGACAATCTAAACAACCTGTCTAGAAGGTATTAGCTGGTAGATCATTTCCTCGCTGTTTAAATTCTGCAGGAATTTTAGTAGTATATATTCTGCCCAAGAAATGTGAGCATTAAAAATAGAACATGTATAACTTTGCAAGAGCCATTTCAGTAATCACACACCAGTTTCCTTGTAATATTTATAACTCAGTAATTGAATTACTGTAACATGTTTAATTTTTAAACCATGAAGAAATCCCATTACTAGGTGATTCTCTTCTTAGTTAAAGTACATGTGTGCAAAGAATTAAAAGGTAGCTGTTTCTTCAGCACTTACTGAAGCTGAGAAATAGAATAGGATGATTTTTATTATAGAGAAATAGAGATAGGCAACATGTATATGTACCTTGTTCTAAAGCAGAGGATATACAACAGAATTGTTCTCTTATGGATCATTTGCTGTTAGGCTTTTGCCTCCTGTTATTAATTTTATTTAGTTGTATCAAGGTTTATTTTGAACAACACCCAGTGAAATATTCCTTGTAGAATGGTATACTAGGTAGACCATATCATTCATTAGAGGTTGTAGCAAGGTGGTTGTTGGTCTCTTCTTCCAAGTAACAAGTGATAGATCAGAAGGAAATGGCCTCAAGCTGTGCTAGGGGAGGTTTAGTTTGGATATTAGAAAAAATTACGTAGTGAAAACAGTTGTTAAGTGTTGGAACAGGCTGCCCAGGGAAGTGGTTGAGTTGCCATCCCTGGGGGTATTTAAAAGACGTGTAGATGCGGCACTTGGGGACATGGTTGAGGGGTGAGCTTGGCAGTGCTGGGTTTATAGTGTTGGAGCTGATGATCTTAGAGGTCTTTTCCACCCTAAACAGTTCTATGATATTATATAATTGAAAAAAACTAAGATTTTGTTTTGTTTTGTTTTGCTTCCTTTTTTATCTTGATGTTTATATGAACCTGATCTTGGCTACTGAGATTACTACTGCAAATTGCAGATGCTTAAATATTGCTTTGAAACACCGCAATGAAGGAATGACTTTTATTCAACTTGTTTTCTGCATCCCTAGAACTGTGCCAAGAAGCCTCGTCAGGTGAAGTTTTCTTGCTGGCTTCAGCAGCTCTTGCCAACATTACTTTCTTTGATACCATGGCTTGTGAAATATTGCTCCAGTTAAATGCAATGAAGATTCTTCTAGCAGCATGTTCAGACAAAAGCATAGTGGATACTCCATATTCTCGAGATCAGGTGAGGAGTTTCTCGGCAAGCTGCTGTCTGAGCACATTTGTGTAAAAATCAACAGGTTTCAGCACTGTCTGTTTTGACACAGCCAAACTGAAGTTACTTTCGTGTATTCCATTCTTGACTATTTTCAATATACGACTCTGGTTCTGTTGCTTTTTTTTTTAATGACCATTATCAAATATGACAGCTTTAATGTGATTCTACAACAATGAAAAAAAAAAAAAAAAGAAGGCACAGTTCCATACCTCTAAGATACTAGAACACTTTTTTTTTCGTCATGAGGATGGCCAAGCAGTGACACAGAGGCCCAGAGAGGCTGTGGAATCTGCCTTTGGACGTATTCAAAACCTGACAGGATGGAGCTTTGAGGCAAAGATATATATGGAGACTACAGCCTAAATATAAAGTTGTCATTTTAAAGATGAATTAGCTCCAAAAGCTGAATAAGGATCTGATTCTTAGCCCATTGACGTCGGTGGGCTTTGGATCAAGTCCTAACTGCCTGGGTAGATGGTTTGCAAATTTTACTGGCAAATACTGCTAATGTACTTTTGCCTTTCCCTTTCTTCCTCACATTTTTTTTTTTTTAGTAAAGAGACACAGAAAATTAAAGGTCTGTGCTAATGCACAGATGAAGTCAGATGAATCCTTTTGCTCCTCTCAGGTACTGCCATGCAATGGGATGCTGTAGAGGCACTGTTTATTTGGCATCTCAGGGATTAATTTTGTCTCAGCAGAGTTATTACTAAAGGGTGGAGGCTGCTAGTGAGCTTGCTTGAACTACTTCTGTTTATAAAACATTGTGAATATAACTAAATGTTCATAATTCAGGCCTCACAAACCCATCCCCTTCACACCTCTGAAGTAACTAAAAGATGACTTATAGTAGACTTGGTATCTGCACTGCCACAGAAAACTCTATTCACCCTTAAACGGGAGACAGGTCATGGAAATTGAGGCACAGGGGACCTTAGAAACTGATTATTGGTGTTCTAGATGGGTTAGGACTACTTTAGCTTATATTATAGCACTCAGTAGTTTTCCAGCTCAGGAGTGTGTATAAAAAGATGGAATTAGGCCATAATTACCATATTGCTCTTTGGGCAAAGTCAAGCTGTGGTGTTGACACGGCTGTGTACTATTATTACATATGTACGATTCTTCATGTTCTTTTTTTCTATTCCTCCTCCATGCTCTCATAGTTTTGATTTCCGTATTTATTTATGCCCTCATCTTAATTCTGCTGTCAGCTGTGAGTTTGCAGTTTGCTCTGCGGGCAGCATAGCAAGCCCCTTCTTTTTATGATGAATGCAGACATTGAAAGACATATGTTTGACTTTTTCAGTAACTGGCTAGTTCCAGGCCTTTTGCAGCTTGCAGGGCATCTCATTAGGTAGACGAACAGAGAACTGAACAGCCTCCTTCCAAGAACTGAGGAGATTTCATTCCCCATAACCCCTTACCTTCCTTCTCAGACTGAAAAACTAGATCAGAAAGGGTGCTGTTTTCAGTGCTGTGCTGCAGCCAGTTTCTGAACTGACTCCTTGGCTCCCATAGCAAGAGCAACTGTAAAATCCCACCTTCTTTTACTGTGCACCTGATGTCCAGGTGGAATCTGAGTGCTACTTGTCTTTATGAGCTGCCAGAGTTGCTCATCAAACAGTTTTGGTAATGCAACAGCCTTAAGAGAAGTCTTCCTTCAAATTCCTGAATAAGTGTGTGTTTGCCTAAACTGCTCCCCTTGTTTCAGTTTTGTATTTTGTGGCATGGATGTGATGTCTGCCAATTATGACAGTCTTATGGAATATTTTGCCTATTAATTCACTCTGTGTGTAGTTGCAATGAGGAAAACACTCTCAGCTGGAGAGAAAAACAACAGTATAGTACTATGTTTTAAAAGGGTATTAAAATTGCCATTTTGCTTTTTGACTTTAATTCCTTTTAGGTGCACAGTATAGTCAGTAACTTTTCCCAGTGTATATATTATTACGTCCCAACCAGTAGACATTTGCCAAGGAAGAAGTACATTACAGATGAGTAGGCTTGGAAATTTTTTCCATCCAAGTTTTTATTTTGGAATATGCAACCAATTTCAAATATATTTTCATGGCCTAATGTTCATTCTGAATGATCAAGGCCAGTAAAATAGATTATTTAAAATTAAGCTGTACTAAATATTGAAACAAATAAAATAAGTTTCATAACAAATACAACAAAATATTGTCTAATTACATTAGAATGTTATAAAAGAGCCCCTCAAACTTAACTGCCCTGTTTTTCATATAGAACTTTAATTTAAATAACTCATTTATCTTATAGAAAACTATCCAGTATTTCTTTATACATTACTACTTTAGCATTATTGCTGATTTAAGAAAATTCTAATTTGCTGAAATAGACTGAAGCATGTTCACTGTAAGCCAAAAATGGGAGAAAGATGGCTGAAGTGCAGGAAAGGAACAGTGAACTCTGTTTTCCCTCCTGCCTTTTCATCTCATTTAAAGTTGCAGTATGTCCTTCTGTACAGCCTTTCTAAGGACAGCTAGAACTGACTAGTTCTCACCCTCCGTATGGTATAAATAAATAAAATTCTGCTCAGGATTCGGATGTTGGATACATTGTGAGTTGCCTGCAGAAAGTATTTTCCTGCTCAAGCACCTTTAAAAGCATTCTGCCTTTTGACTTCTGGAAAGCTTTTGTGTGCAAATGATAAACTTTTCCTGTCTTTAGTACTTGAAAATCAACCTACTTCTTCTTTAATATCCCAGGCAGTGTCAGATTAGATCAGGTAAGAATTCTAGAACTGAGAGCTGGATTTACTTATAGACAAGATTATCACTGTCCATTTTATAGAAGTATGTAACTGCTTCTGTAACCAGCAGTGTTATCTTGAGATTGCTCAGTTTTGTAACTAAATACATGGTACAAGAATCACTACAAAGTGGTAATTTCCTGATCCTCTAGTCCCTAGTTTTGGGTCACAATGGAGATAAACCTGCCCTGTTCTTTTTCTTTCTGCAGATCCTTATTTTCTGAATAGCAAGGTTTTTTTTCTTTGAAAGAGCATCAGAATATTCTTTCAGAAGCATTCATGCCTAAATTCAGCAGTGTATTGTACACAGTCAGGTGTCTTAATGGACTTTAAGCACTGTCAGAAGAAGGGTTTAGCCAAAACCTTTATCATTCAGAGTCTTCTTAACTTTAGCCATTGTATTAGACTCTGCATAGAAAAATATGAAATATTTATGTTTGTGCACAGTATGTTTATGTATAATAAAATTTTTTTCTCTGCATTACCACTTGTCTCTTCAGTGTTGCTAGTATTCTCACCTTACCTGTGAAGTTGTGGAGGTACAGCCTAACACCTTCTCATCTTCTGTTACTCAGGCAGACAAAGAATTAAAGTGCAGTGAACACATCCGTTTTAAAATGGCTATTCCTAGGTTTAAAGTCAGTAAATCATGTTATAAAAAAGTTTGAGGTGGAGAAAGACTTTTAAGTTGGAAGGAGAAAACAGAAATGATTGCTGCTTTTTTCCTGCTAAATTCTTTCCTGTTTCCTTGGTATTTGGGAGATGTGCAAGTTCTGAAGGTGAGACCTTCTGTCTCATTTAAGATTTAAAATCCTTAACACCATTCTTCCTCTAGGTTTCTCCTTCTTTTCTTTGTTCTTCCAGGGTTTTTTTCGGGGAATTTGTGACGGTTGTTATTGCCTTTCCCCGTTTTTTCCCTTATGTGGAGATTACAGTATCAAAAGGAGTGCAGAGACAGATGTTACTTTAACATAAAGGAGTTTTGAATTTTTAAATGTTGCCAAACGCACGGTGAAAGACTTTGAGGGTAGTGTTTTTAGTGAGAAGAATATTAACAGATTTTTTTTTTTTTAAATCCATTTCTGGATGAAAGAAATTTGCAGTACTACTTCTCAATTTGAGTTCCTTGAATACTGGTGAAATTATTACTCCTCACCAACTACTTTTTGTTTCTGCTTGTTGTCATGAAGACAACTGGTTATCTCTGTCTTTTCATAAACATGTGAACAACATAATAATATGAGTAACAGTATTGATTGACATTGTATGGTAAACGTTGTGGATTGTTATGTTTCGGGAGTCCAACATTGACTCTCTTAAACACTAAAATTTTTGAGACAAAGTGCCTGTTTAGTTACAATTTTGCCTTTCACATTTAGATTCAGTCCAGGATAAGGCAATGTGCTCCATCTTTCAAAGCAAGAGGTTCAGTTGGAAGAGTGAAATCTCAGCTCAGTTGAAGAACTCTGCTATTCTTTGCTAGCTTAGTGTGGTGAGGTTTTCATTCTTTCATCCTAGTATTGCTACAGCTCTGATTTTGAAGAAGCAATTTAACCTCTCTGCATTTTTGTTTAATCCTCTGTAAAGTTGGGTAGACATCGCACTTTGTAAAGTCTCTCCAGAAGGAGAAGACATGTTATGGCAGCACAATTCATTGTGGTTTCTGTTTTCTGCCCTTGCTTGCCAGGTTCACAGTACAACCAGGCTGGTGCTGGGCTGTTTATTGCAGAAACTATAAGCAAGAGACTTTGCTGTAGGCCGTACCAGTCATAGAGCTGTAAGTTAGAGGTGGGTTTGTACGCATTTTGCTGCAGTTTTTTTGTCTTTCTGTCTTCAGTCCTTCAGGAATTGAGATAGCAGATTTCAAACAGCCTCTGAGTTTGGCCAATGATTTTTTTTTTCCCTCCAAAGCAGAATCACTGGTCCAGGTGACGGTTGTGATTTCAGTCTTGGTTCTGAGCAGGTGAGCTGGTAAACAGTGTTTATGCAGGTTGCAGTTTCTGATTTCTTTTTCTTCCTCAACTAGAAAATTATTACCTTCTAGGAGGGCATCAGAAATTACTTCCTGACCACTTTGCTTCAGTTAGTGGAGGTTGAACTGATCCTGAAATGGGAGTAACTAAGTTTTTTACCACATGCTCAAACCTTGATTTCAGGGTTTGATTCCAGCTAGATAAGCAAAGTTGTTTCCTACAAAGTTGCTTCTTCAGCTTATCTAGGTATATTTAATTCCTAACCACAAAAATGGCCTCAGAAGCAATGGGAATTGTTTTCTATTTTAAGGAATATAATGCCTCAGAGAAAATTTCTAGAGATTTCTTAGTGAAGGTTTTTGTCCCAATAGATAGTATCTTGAAAGGTTTTTCCTACCTTGTCTTGATGTAACTCCTATGTAACCCATGCTATATGTACTGTTTTGCTGTCTCCCTGTGGGGTGGATCTTGAATTGTGATGGTTAGATGGTTTTAGTTTACATTCAGAAACAAAGACTCCATCCTGCTTCTGAGTAGTTGTTAAGTGCCTCTGTTTCTGAAGATGGGTATCTGGAGCTTTGCAGCCACACTGTGATTTACCCTTATGTCATTTATTTGAATGAATTACAAAATGCTCTTATAATATGTGCAAAAATTAATATTACTTAGTGATGAATCAGCCTTAAAGGAGTAATTAGCTAAGAGAATTAGCAATTCTATATTGATCTGCTTTGCCACTCAATTACATTACTTGCTAATTCTTATTTTGAGTGTGTGTCTTTCTTTTTATGTCAGGACTGTTAATAAAAGCTGACTGAGCAGTGTGCCTTTATTATCAATAAAGGTATTTTAGCATCACATCTTCTACCTCTATAAACACCTCCCCCTCTCACAAATGAAGTAAGGGACCCTCACCTGTGGAAGATATTGTCCCTTAATAGGCTTAAATTTATGCTTTCATCTTCCAGATCCTATTGCATCTTTCTGAGTAATTGGTTTCAAAATAATGGGAAACAATTTCAGATCATCTTAAATCTCCCATTAAGGGAAAGTTATCAAAGAAGCCTTCTGTTTCTTATGTTTTCTTTAGGTTTAAATCTCTTTGTTAACTAAGCATTTGGGATTTACACTCTCAGTATATGTATCTTTATAGCAAAATATTTTCATCTAGTTTTCACTTTTGCAACAAACATTCAGTACCTTTGTACACTAGTTAATGAACATTAGTCACCATTAGTGACTAGCATTAGCCAGCATTAGTTACTAATATTCATAATTACATATTTTAGCGAGAGAATTTCCAAGGTGACTGTTGTTTGAACAAAACTATTTTAAAGTTCTCAATTAACCCTGGTTTCTCAAATTTAAATCACTTTTTACAAGTGAAATTTCTACAGCTCAGTGCAAAGCAGACTACAGAACTGTAAAGGAAAGTTCATCACTCATAAATTCAGTATATGTGAAAAGCGAAGGGAGTGGAAGGAAACTATATGAAAATAAAAACAATTTTCAAATTATGAAAATATATTTTGTTTACTAGAATAACCAAGATCAGCACTGCCAATTTTATGATAATGGCTGATATTGTCACTAGAGAGAGGTATCTGTGTTTACTATCTGTTTACCGATTTTACGTATAGAAATAGAGATTTTTCATTAGATTTCAGATTAATTTCCACAGCAACTGCAAGACTAGCAAGATGATGCTGTACTGACATTTGAAATGTATGAAATAATTCTATTATTTTTTAGATTTATTTGTTAAATAGGGAAATATTCCACAGACCTAAAGGGGCCCTTCTCCCTAAAATATCTCTGCATACTTAGCTCACCAACAAACCATTTAAAGGTAAACTTTCAAAGCTTTTTAATTTTAGATGTGGGGTTTTTTTTGAACTCTGAAATTTAACTGCTTAGTATCTTAGTCTTGTGAAAAATCTTACTAGTCTCAGTGGGACTCTCTGCATGTTAATATTTTGGTAAGTTGGTGCCTTTTCAAAAAGTGCTAAAACATGAGCTGGTCTGAGAATTCTTTTCCTGGCATTTTACGTTTTACTGTGTCTCACTACCGCGTGGTTTAGGTGCGTGGTGCACAGCACGTGGTAAAAGGTAGGTGTTGAACACAGGATAAACCCCAGAGGCCTGTTCCTTTCCTCTGGTTGTTTTTAGTAGTGTAACTCATGTGACACTGACCTGAATCATTCAGCTTTCATCTGGTGGCAAACAAATGTAATGGGCCTTACAGTACCTGAAGGGAGCCTACAAGAATAACGGAGAGACTTTTTACAAGGGCATGTAGTGACAGGACAAGGGGAAAAGGTTTCGAACTGAAAGACAGTAGGTTTAGATTAGATATTGGGAAAAAATTCTCTACTGTGAGGGTGGTGAGGCACTGGAACAGGTTGCCCAGAGAAAGTGGAACCCTGGAAGTGTTCAAGGCCAGATTGGATGGGGCTTTGAGCAACCTGGTCTAGTGGAAGGTATCCCTGCCTATGGCAAGGGGTTGGAACTAGGTGATCTTTAAGGTCCCTTCCAAGCCAGACCATTCCATGATTCTGTGATGACTATTTGTTGATCAAGTCTATTTTTGTGTGGTCTTCATTAGTTGCAGTAATTTTAGGGTTGCCAGTTCACAGAGAAAACTGGAGCCACCAGATTTATCAGACTCCTACTCTAGAGAGGTACCTGCAATTTCTGGGGGATCAGGATAACAGAGAATGGAGTGTGGACCAGCCAGGATCAATCTATTGGAGAGCGCTGCTAGAATGCAGATATTGGAAATGCATGTATCAAGATCTACCTCCAAAGCTGATTTGCCAAGCAAAGATATAGGTGCTGGGGCAGGGAATTAAGTTCGATGGGATCAGTTATTGCAGGATATGGTTTCCGAGGCAGTCCACTATAATCCTGCGTTAGGTTTGGCAATAGAATCTGAGATCAGATGTTGCGTTAAAATTCCACATAGGACGAAGCAACTTCTTTTTTTTTCTTCTTTTTCTTCCCCTCTAGGAAATCTCTGGCAGTATTTGCTCAATAGCACATCTGCAAATACCACAGATCAAGATATCACTAGGGTACTGGAATTTGTGGGTGGCCTCAGCACATTTCTTTCTGCATGATAGGATGGCTCTGGAAGATGATCAGGGCTCACGTGTCCTGTCTTTGGGATATGTTCTTTTTTATACTTTGAGCTGACCAGAAGATCATTGTATGGTATCCAGAAAAATTGCAAAAATCATAAATTGTGTCAGGTGCCAGTGCTTTGTAATCTTAGAGTGTAATCTTTTACAGGAACAACTACTCAAAGATTAATGAAATTGATATTAAATATTGCAGTTGAACAGTAGAGATTCCATGTTAAATATTTTCAAGTGTCTCAGTTATTTGAAAATTATTCGGTTCTGAGAGAGGTTTTGGTATTTTTTTCCCCAGTAATTTTCAACTGCAAAATTAGGGTTAGGCAGTCGCATTAATCTGTATCTGTTTGAGTGCTCCATGTTTCACAATAACGTCTGAACTGGTTTGCTGATTCAACAGGACTTCATATTTATTTTTGAGAAACTACCTAAGGCTTTATGAAATTTGGAGCCAGATGATGGGAAAAGAGCACAAGATAAAGACTGCAGTGTAAGGCTACGTGTCATTAGACAAAAAAAAAAAATAAAATCAACAGTAGGAGAGATGCTACTGGAAAACTTGTGCTTATAGTTTTTGATCAACTCTAAATCCAAAAGAGATGAGACTTCATTAATACCAGTGCTCACAGAAGTGTTACTTTTCAAAGCAAATGGAGTCTTCATTTAAGTTTTTGTTTTACTCTAGAGAGTTCATATTTAGTAGGAAACTTCCTTGAACTTTGGTCTGTATTACAGAGGAGATTTTCATGTAAATTGCATGAATTTTAAAATCAGAAAGTATAGGAGAAATAGAGTATTTAAAGTCTACTCTTTATTCAGCTTGCCTGCTACGTGTTTATGTTATGCTATTTCATGTTGCATTGTTTACTCCACAGGAAAATGGAATTTTTTGGGGAAAAACAAATATCTATCTATATGGAGCAAGCTAATCTATGGATTAACTACTTTTTGAGTCCTACTATGATTTTAAAAGATAATGTAGGTAGAACTTGATGGTTATTGATCATAAGGGTCTTTTATACACTCCTTAGGAGAAGGTTAAACCCCCTAGGCTAGTTTATAAACATTGCAAAATGTAGGGGCCACATAATCAACCCAAAGGAAGTATAGATACAACCTCAAAAAATTTTTGGTGTCAAAAGTTGCACACAAAATACTTTTATGTATGAAAATACTTATTAGACAAAATAACTTGAAGCAGTGGAATAATTGGCAT
The DNA here is from genome assembly GCF_003984885.1 of Neopelma chrysocephalum. NCBI lineage: Eukaryota > Metazoa > Chordata > Aves > Passeriformes > Pipridae > Neopelma > Neopelma chrysocephalum. The sequence continues at coordinate 5,167,145 of NW_020897693.1, forward strand.
GTATTCAAATTGTGGTTAATTGAATTCTTCATCTGTGGCTTAGAGAGCCACATGGGGCACAGATTCTGCACAGAGGAAGCAATTTTCATTAACAGGATATAATTTAGAATGAGAAAACATATACACTCTGCCTGAAACACAGTTAATAATTAATATGGAATAAATACATAGACATATACTGTTACCATATTTCTACCTGTCACTCTGTACAGTTTCGGCAACTCATTTGCATCCTAAGTAAGTATATTTATTCAGAGAGATGACACTGTAACACTACCTTCAAAAGTGGAAGACCTTTATGTCACAGCGTCGGAAATGAGTCATCCTTGTTTTTAAAATGGCAAAGTGAGATCAGAATGGTGATTTGATCTCATGCCTACTTACATCTAAGAAGTTTGATTGTTTGTGAACTGACACCGTGCTGTTAAAAAGCTGATAACCATTTCCAAAATTGACTGGTGTTTCTGAGGCTGATCAGGTTTTCTGAACTGGATTAGAGAAAATTAAAACTTCTTAGGAAAGAATATTATTTCTCTTTTGTATTCTAGTGATCTGTAGCATTTATTACTCGGTGCCTCAAATACGCTGCTAATATTGAAATGTATGAATTGTTTACATCTAGAAGCAAACTATTTGAAGAATAAAGTAAAAAAGAACATTTATCAGGTTATGTGAAGGGAATGGGTGACTGAAAGCCAACAGCACTGCATGGTCAATGACTCGCTGCATCACTTTAAGAAAGTTGAGTTACACCTAATCTTGAAAACAGTTAAAACGATTTTGGATAAGAAATTCTGTTAATCAAGATCTCAAAATGTGCTTCTGTTGTACGAAGCCCAACTGTTGTCTTAGCTGAGGAAAGGTATAAATAGATTTTTAATCCAGCTCTTTTTGGGACAGTGCTTTAACGTGCCCACATCTCATGGCTTCAATGAAACTGAAAAGTATTCCTTAAATACTCGCTTGACTCAAGGCTCAAAACTCCAAATCTCTTGTGAGGATTTCTCAGTATTTCAGCTGAACCCTGAACCAGAAAAGTGGCAATAACAGCACTATGGAATGTGTGCTGTGTGCTGGTTCTTTGCTTTCACTGTGAGCTCTGCCTGAGCTGAAATGGGACTACAGGGCTGGTTCCTGAGGGTAGGCAGCTCCTGGCTGAACTAGGACTGTAGTTAGTGTTTTTCTTCTTTAGTTGGGTTTTGTAAATTTTTATCCTCCTCCCTCTACCAATTTGACCACTGAACAACCCTGCTGCACAGATCTCTCTAAGACAGATTTTGTGCACGAGTATAAAACTGTGATAAAAGGAGACCTCACTTTTCTTGTTGTCTGGCTTTCAGTTAGCAGCCATGTGTAAGATAAAGACCCCCGAGAAATCACAGAGGTGGGAATAGGCTGTCCAACTGCAAGAATGCTTTTTAGTTTTATTGGGTTTGACATATTTCTATCATACTAATTTTATAAGCCATAGTGTTATTTAATATTATTGAATTGTAGGGCTAGACTTCATACTACCTTCTCTTTTTAACAATAGGTGGTAACAATATTGGCAAACATGTCTGTGTTGGACCAGTGTGCTTCAGAAATCATTCAAGGAAATGGTATGTATTTTAACTGAATTGTATTTTTTATTTATTTCAGGAGAATGTGGGTAGATGGGAAAGTTAAGTAAAGGAGAAATGCTTCACTAATAAAACTTCATTTTGCATCTTATCTCTTGCACATTGCTGCAGGGTGCAAAATGAGTCCTGGAGGTGGTTCTTTGCAAATGATACAAATAAAATATAATAACACTGTTTTAGAAAACTTTGCATTTATGACCACATCACTGTTGTTCTCTGTGTGTGGCTTACTCATAGATGCAAAGCAAAGTAGAAAATAGAAGAAAAAAGTATTTCAACAGCCTTTATTCTGATTATTACATTGCGTAAGGTGGCAATTATTACATGTTGAAAGACATCATCTGATGCTGAGCCATACATATCTGCATTTTGTGTCACTTTTTTCACAGGTATTAAGAGGTATTATAAATTTTGAAGTTTCGTGTTTTTATTACTATTCAGCAGCTGCCAGGTTTTTTTCCCCTTATATCTTTAAATATCATATTATGCAAAATTCATTATGTTGAAAAACCCTGGGTGTTATAGACCCACCAGAAGTCTTAGAAGTTACTAAATCTGTGAATAAGGATAAATGCCTTATTAATACATCTACCAGCAAATTCATGCCCAAGCGACATAATAAGACAGCTTTTTTTTGGGGTGGGGGTGGGAGATATTAAATTACAGTGAAGCTTCCCATATATTGCTTTTTCCAGGAATAGGAATATCCCCTCCTTACTTTTAAAATTAATATTTATGTAGGAATAGCTTGAGCTTGGATCCATTTGCATCTCAGACATGGCTGATTGTAGGTAGGAAAAGGTATTTCAAAAATATATCCATAGAATCAGGTCCTCAAAGAGAACTGGCCAATTCCAATGTAATATTGGATTCAGATATTTCTTGCATTTTAATGGAAAATTTGGGCTCTGTGCATGCAAATATGACTGGCAAGGATCAGGTACAATGCAATCCGTGTGTGCCCAGAGGTAAGTGTGCATTTGATGTCCTTGCAGAGGTAGAGGGATGTCACAGTTTCCGAACAAATGACAACGTGGAGGTTGAATGAATCTGGATTCTGAAGCAATTTAATCACAGATATGTGCAATTTCACAATAATGTGTAAAATTTCCATGTCCCAATGCAGTGAAGGGGAGAAGCAAGGCAGGTTAGCATGATCATTTCTCATATGACCTCCTTGTTTCATGGGGAGGATGGGGCAATCCCAGAGAGAGGTTGGTCAGGTCCATTTTGTGGTTCCTGGTGCTCCTCGTCCAAGCTCGTTGCGTTCCTGGAGCTTGGAGAGGCAGTCCTGGACTTCTTGATGCAGACCCATGTGGCTTCCCCTACCCAGAGTCTTTTCTAGAAACTCTTGGGAAGACCCTGACATTTCCCAGGACCCAAGTGTCTGTAATTATAGGTTTGGGTAGAGAATACCATTTTGGTGATTTGTCTGTTTGACTTGGGCTGATCTTCTGTTGTCAACACTTACAATCCATATATGCCCTGGAAATTTTTTCGCTCCACTATGAGTAACAGATTGGTTTTGTAGTTTGGCTATCTATTTCCTTGAGCACATCAAAACCTCTTCTGTTATTTGGGACAGGTGTTTGATCATATTTCATCTGCTTCTACTTCAGCAGAAACTTGATTGAAGTTCATGGAATTATACTAAGAGCTATGCCAACTAAGCCTAACTCATGCCAGATACTAGAGTGGGTGGACATGTACATGCAGATTGTCAAGGACAACGAGACAAAGTTTGTGTATACATTTCATAATGGAAGTTCACAAGAAGCATTTTCCCACCGGCTTTTGAGAAGGGTTGGCACTCAGCTTGTGTGTAAAGGCATTTTGTGTCTGCCCAATGCTGTAATACTCAGATGCTGGTCAGAGGCCAGATTCACAAACTGAGAAGGGTTTTTGAATGCTAGAGAATTTAGATACTTTCTTAAAGTATTCCCTGATTTTTTTAGTATGTCAATTGATTATTATCTAGATGCATGATTCTGATGCTAATTCTCTGAATTATTTATGCAAATGTTATAACAGTTGAAATCCTCTGATGCTACCTGAAGTAATCTGAATGCCTAATAACGTATGGAGTCTAGTAGCACATAATTGTCTTTACACTTAAAATAATCTAGAAAATAGAAATCAGTACCGTCTCAAGTGTTTTTGTGGAACTACAATAAGAATATCAACTCCTACAGGAAATAATAGGTTAATGAAGTCATTTCGACATGGAAAACATTGTCTCTTCTGAAGTAAAGAGTCAGTCACACAGTAAGCTTCAAGAGACAGAATCTTATAGTTTCCTTCGCTAAAGGATTCCTCATTCTAAAGTACACTCAAACAGTTTGAGTAGGAAGCTTTTAAAGGCTTATTTAAAAATACATAAACTGAAAAAAAAATTTAATTCAGAGTGAAACTTCATGTAGAGATCTGAAATATGTCACTACAAGTTTTAGATAGTGATTACCTTCAGGTTAGTTTGGAAGAGAAATAAAGAAATGCAATTAATTTGACTGAAATAAATTCATGAAAAATAAAATACCAACTTGTAGGGGAGTCAGAAGGTTGGAGAAGGGAAGAGATAGTGCATTTTCTACTTCCAGAAGTTCTGTAGCTTTCCAATGAGGACAAGCTTATGCACAGATCAGATGTGCCTGAATGCTGATGTCCAAATTCTGTCCACATTTATGCATTCTTCATGACTTATTTGGACAAGTCATTGGTCTGTATTTACCTTGCTTGCTTTTTCCCTTTACTTTTTTTTACCAAGTTTTTTTTTCTTTTAGAATGAGGATAACAATGGCTCTTTACATTCTTTTAGGTATTCAACTTTTAATGGAAATGCTCTTTGAAAAATCATCTTCAGGAAGTTCAGCAGAAGTTGCTGCTTGTGAGCGAGTCCAACAGAAATCTGCAGTTACACTGGCACGACTCAGCCGGGATCCTGAAGTGGCAGATGCAGCTGTAAAACTCAGCTGTAAGGATGTATCTCTAGCTTAATATCAGACTGAAAAAGAGGGAGGAACTGCCAGTCACGGAGAAACACTTTTAAATTTGTAGCCTCACTTGGTATACTTTATGGAATATATTCCCTGCAGAGTCTGTCCAGAGAATGACTGAGGAGGTTGAGCTAAATGAACCTTTGGCTCTTTTCCCAGAGGAACCTGAGGTGCAGTATCCACTCAACATGGAGCTGTGTCTTACTGTGCCAACTGGCACTGCTGCCTCCTCCATTCCTTTACGTAAACCCTTGTGCAGGATCTGTCAGTGGAATGAATCCAGTGGGAGGGAGCAGGTTCTTTGAGTTGGAGTTTTTTAAGGGTGTAGAGGAGCACTGATAGGGAAGAAATGGGGGTCACAATTTCTGCTCTGAAAGAGCAATAGCAAATAAACCAAATTTATTTGTTTATGCTTTACAACTATTAATTATGACTGCTCTGAACTGCATAGCTCCATGAAAAGTCCCTTAAGTATTTGCACATCATCTTTACATTAGAGTTCATGTCTGCTAAGAAAGATAAATATTACACATCTCAAAATAAGAAGTTGTTTTTCTAAATTATTTCTCCTGACACTCTTTTGTGCACTCAGGTATTCCTCGCCTAATTAAACTTTGCAGATCACCAACTGAAAGAAATAACAGCGATTCTGTTCTAGTGGCATGTCTGGTATGTACATTTTAGTCTTTCTTTCAAGCTTATAATGGAAAATTAAGAAAAAACCCATCCCTTTAGATTTCAAAATGCATAAGTATTGCAGGAATGTTTTAAATTCACGTCAGGGTCTCCTGCTTTTCCCCTTAAGCATAATCCTGTACGCTGTCAAATATTTATCCTCTGATTGAAGATTTAAGCACATAAGGAAAAATGGCTTCATCTTCACATTATTGAGCACCAAAAAATTTCACTGGAACACTTCAGAATTTAAAGATTTGTTAATTTCTAAATTCCAGTCTCTGATGACACTATTTGCTGAAATTACCCTAGAGTCAAGGGATAGCAGCCCTTTATCTGTATAGAAATATTTATGTAAAGTGTCCAAAAAGAAGAAAAGATATTACTTGCTTTCATTGCGGTCCATTTATTTTTCTATTTGAGTCTCCAAGAAAATATAGTGCCCAGCCAAGGACAGGGCAACAGAAAGTTAACACTTTCTCTACTCAGGAGAAAGATCCCGGCTGCTGGGCCTGCACTGCATGGACTGTGAGCTCCCAACAACTGTCGGAGCTGAGTGATTTCACTCAGCATTTTGTGAAAGTGCTCTGGGCACACAGGTGATCTAGGGTTAGGACATGGGTTTTGAGAAATGAAGACTGAAGAATATTGTTTGACAGTGCTTTATAGTATTAATGCTATTTTAGAAGTGAAACTCGGTTACTGCAGCTTGTTCGTTTAAGCAGGACTCATTCAGGATGAAGAAAGTATGAATGTGAGTGCAAGAAATGCAGAGGTTATCCTTCATACATGCTGAGAAGGCTTATTAGTCTTGTGTGGCTAAAGCAGAGACCACAGAGAGATGGCAGCAAACCAGCTATGATTTTTTCTGTCTCATGGAAGTTGCTGCTGCACATTCCTTGAATTCATGTCTATTGCTTGAGATGTTACCTGCCTGTCTCAGCAACTCTGCTTCTCCTGATATTTTAGTAACTGCCTGAAGACATTTTCTAATAAATATATGGCAAAAATATTGTCCTGGAGACATAAGTTTCTTCAAGGTCTGATAGGTATTGTCTGTGAAGTGTGAGGGCTTGTACTGTTTTTATTTTTAGCATGGTTGTTTATTTTTTATATATTTTGAAGCAGGCGATTAACTCTTAGTGCTTCACTGACAAACAACACAGAGAGGGTAAGCTGATCCCAGTTATCACACTTTATCAATAGAAGACAATTTTTGTTCTTGAGGAAAGCCAACCTGCTTTCCAGTTGCATCTATCACGTCAGGTTGCTAGAAGGTATGTAGTTGTTGTATATTTTTCTCCAGTGAGAAAACCAAATAACTCCTTAGAAGGGAAGAGTTTATGAAGACAATAATAACATCAATGCGATTTTTATTGTACGGCCTCATAATCAGAACAAATGTCAGTTTTATTTGTTCCTAAATGGTTTGAAATGTACTGCTTCTTTCTACACTAGTACCTAGAAGATTTCTATGGCATAAAACTTTGGTAGCAGATATTTTCTGACTCAGATGACTTATAGTTCTCATAAATAGGACGAAAGGTGAGAGGAGAGTGGAGATACAAAGAGGCAGCATGAGATGTGCAGCAGATCAGAGATAGGTTTACAGCCAAAGTCCTCTGATTCTCACCTCTCTGTTCTTTAACACCACACTGTCCCTGCTACTCAGATCTAAAAGTAATGTGCCCCGAAAGAATTGTTGTTTATTAGCTGCATTTGGGGGGAGATTGGTCTGACAGATAAGACAGTAACAAGAGATTAGCCAGGTAGGAGAATTCAATCTGCACAGTTCAGTTCTGAGTCCTGGCTGTTATTTTGAGATAATTACAATGGATTCCTGTAATGAAGAGTTTGTCAAACCTAACTGCATTACAACTGTGCTGTTTTGTTTTTCCAGGCAGCCTTACGAAGACTAGCAGTTATGAGTCCTGATGGACTTGAAGATTCAGATTTTCAGCAGCTAGTAAAGCCCAGACTTGTGGACTCTTTTCTGTTATGCACTAATATGGAAGAGAGCTTTGTATAAATGTGAGCCAAAAATGTTAATCAACATGATAAGTATACAGTAAGATAATACATATACAATTTTATTTTTTGTCCTATTGTTATTTATGACTTATTTATTCTAAACCCATGAACATGCATTTTGTAGGAGAAAAGGAACAGAATGAGCAGACTTGTTTCAGTGATTTGCAAAGACAACTTTTTGTTTTATTTTCCTGCCAAGACACATCAACAGACCTTATCATTGCCATCTAACAAAATGTTGTTTTGTTTAATATAGTTAAATCAAGGTAATGAAGCCAAGAATTTGTTGCTGTAATGTTAAATGCTTCTAATAATGTTTTATCTCTGCTATTTTTCTATAGTTAGGACATTTTACTGTTTTTTCTTAATAAATGCTTTAGCCTCATGCATTTGCTGTTTTAAAAGAAAAATAATCCTAAAAACTGCAAGTATATACTTTGAAATGAAAGGGATGTTACAGTCTAAGTCCAGTTCTTAACTGTTGTTGTTTTTAATAGAGTTATGAAATATGTAACTGAGAGAAAAACTTCCAGAAAATTTTCAAGTACTGGCTTTGAATGATGTTAGAGGACATTCTTACATTATATAAAGATATGCTCCCCTAGAGGATACACACTTGCAGAAAACTATTTACATTTACTGGAATTTCTCAAAGAAATTGATAAAATTCTAGAAAAATCTCTTATGTATGTTTTATTTCATAATATGAGATTATCCCCCTAAGATTTAAAATCATTACACACTGATAATTTTCTCTCTTTTCCAAGCCTTAAAGGAACTGGAGGTGCTTATGTCTAGACATGTTTTTAATATTCATGCTGCTGCTACTACTTTTGTGAAAAGTTGTGCATGCATATGTTAAATAATGAGAACAGATAATTGTAACTTGAATTTTCATTTTTCTGTTTTTCTAACTAGTCCTCTATTTCTGAAATTAAATGGGACTTTGAGGATATTTTGGAATTGAGGAGATTTTACCAATGGATAACAACTTAAGGAATAGACTTGATTTTAAAATAGATTTTTTTTCATGAACATTCTTCTAAGTTCTTGCTTTTTCTTTTCATTGAGAAAAAATATATATTTAAAATTATTCAAAGAGCAATATCTTCAGAGTGTTTTTCTCCCTAATTTTTCACAAAGCACTCTGTAGATTATAAAAGTATATATAATTTTTTTCTTAATGGTTTGCAACTATTGCTTTAGATCATTTTATGATCAGCAACTTTAGGGTAGTAGAACTTCTGCCAAAAAAGTAAGCACATTTCTTCCTTACTGTACTTAGTAGATATGTTAAGCAGCTTAATTAATTAATGTTTATTTAGTATTATGTGGCATTTAGATGAGAGGCACCAGGAAATTGAGAAGTTGTGACTGCCTTCCACATTTTCTATGTCTGAAAAATCTGTCCTGGTTCGAGCGGTGAAATATGGTGGCTACTTTTTTCTTCCCTTGAGTACATGGGTTAAGAAGTCTCTGCCTTAACATTTCTTTCTTGTGAGCTCTTCATTTAATAAGCTCTATCTTGAATGAATTTTAAAACATTAGAAAACCTACAATGACCTCTGTCAAAAGCAACTACTCAAAGGGAAGTGTTGAATCAGATGTTTCACAGATGTAATTTTCTAGTAAGTGCAGAGATGAATTCTGCTTTGTTTTCTTACTTTGAGACAGCTCCTTAAATTTCCAAGGTTGTTAAAGTGTATAGTAATGTACAGCTTTAAAAATATTATATTACCAATGGACTTTAACACTTTCCTCACTAAGCAGAAATAAACCATGGATGCTTTAAACGTTAAAATCAACATTCTTGTTATAAAAAGTGAACTCATAAATTACACTAAAAAAACCCTCAAAATAAGGTCCTGTTGCACTGTTCTGATAGCCTGGCAATCCCTGACAGAATACAACACATCAAATTCTGTTGTGAATGAACTTCATTCTGTCAGCTGCAACTAACACCAGAGATATGAGCTTGTAGACCGAGTAGGGTTTATCCCATAACAGATGAAGCTGAAATCTCATTTAAAAAAATTTCCACAAATGCAAAGTGAACTGAAGGAGCTATTAAGAAAATACCACTGTGACTCATAATGTTTTAATGCCATTTCTAACAGGTCAATCAAATATTCAGTGAGCAGGTCAGTAGAAATTAATTTGCTCTCAAATACAGTAATGTGGATCCACATCAATTGAATTTATTACAGATACTCTCGATCTGTAACTATGTAGCCATAATTCTGGCCCATATTGTCCTTTTATGTGTGTTCATATTATGAATACGGCTGTTTATATTATAAAACCAAAATACATTTAGGTGGATCTCTCATTAGTAGTAGAAAACATATCTTGAAAGAGCCATTTTGGACCTTTTAATCATCTAAGTGTCCTCAAAACCATTTTATCTAGGTCTGATTTTTTCATCTACAGTTGTGCACTTTATTTTTATACATGGCAAAGTTTATGAGAAAATAGCCATACCTCTACCTTACCTCTTAATTAACTTGGAAATAATAATTCAATGAAAATATTGAATTATTTTCTCATTGCTTCTGAATAAATAATGGATTAAAAATGTTTACTTAGAAAGCGACTCTTCAGTTTTTAAACAAAAAAAACCCCCAACCAACCAACCAAACAATGAACCATTTAAACCAGAATAAACATTTTTTATTTCAATGTAGTATGAAACAAAATATTTAATATTAAAAATTTACCCTAAAGTAAGTGTTTCGGTGGCTCAACCTTTGGACTCCCTGTGTATACACATATAGAGTTAGGAAAGAGAGAGTATGTGTAATACATTCACAAATCAACTAATATATGTGGACTCATTGACCTACTGACACTGCATGTAGGTTAGATATTAGCCTAATCATTCCAGCAACTGCATGTTACGCTTGTTAGAAATGTTGTAATTTCATTTAAATTCTTCTGAACATTTTCAATTTTGTACGAGATTAGAAACCTTTCACAAACGTGCAGTGAATTGCAGGATTCTTTGTAATTTTGATTTACATTTCAGTGATTTTTGGATAAAGTGTTCAAATTTCAGCTTTTGTTTGAACTGCTTACAGATATTCAGGGCCCAGATGTTTCATTCATGGAATAAATTTTGTTTTTTCTCAGTTTATTGTGTGTTTGGTACATGAATCACTAGTGTGGAATGTTACTCATCCGACCTGTTCTGTTTAAAATAATACGTGTATCTACTAGGGATAAGATAATGCCTTTCTAAATTGAATATCATATCTGTTTTTGGGGTTACCCGTTAGTATCCAAAAGACAGGACTTCTTCTGTAACACTTCTTCTTAGTACAAAACGATTCTGGTATCTCCTATGGCTTGTTCCAAATTTGTATGTTGACCATCTCCTTTTAAACAACAGCAATGAACAGTCAAAATAACATTGGCTTTTTTATTTTGAGGAATCTGCTTTGATTTTCAGTTTAAATTTATATTAAAGTTAATGTATTTAAAGAAGCACTCTAGACACTGTAAATTATTCACTAGTGTTCTCATTTTTAAAGGGAGGGAGGGAAGATAGAATTTAAAGAAAGGTCTAGAGTGAGTTTGTTAATTGAAGTTGGAAGTGCACAGCTGGTGGGAAGGTAGGTGAATAATTTCAGCCTTTGAGAGGCTAAAGAACCGGGAACAAGCAAAACAGAAGATCATCTATCCTAGATACTTGTATGCCTTGCAGAGATCCTTATCTCTATTTTCTAGTCTACCCTTGGGTCTGAGTTCCTCTTTTTCTAACTGTGACAAATTTCTTCCTCTTGACAGTTCTGTTTGTAAAATTGATAGTTTTCTGAATAGAAGACAGTTACAGTCCAAGGTTTCGTCCTGCTAATTATAAAATTGATAAGGTTTTTGCTGAGAAACTAAGTACTAACAATACCTTGTTAAATAAATCTAATAAAGATTACCTACAGCAAAAAGAACTGTTTATTGTTCCTACAACAGGGGGAAGAACCAACATATTCTTGAGAAAACCTGAGAGAAAACATGTATAACAGCTTACTTCGAGGTTTTGGTACTTGTACAAGCTGACCTGCTAACTAAGAGAGTATGAATTGATCAGTACCCTGTCAGATAATCATTGAATCAAAGTGATAAAAGGAAAACCACTAGACTTACAGACAAAACACTAGAAAATCAAAGATTTTTCTCTTTAATTTTCAACAACCATTCAGTGATTTTTTGTTTTAATAACTGAAGTGCTTTTAGAACGCAGTGGAACCCATGGGAAACCAGTGGAAAAAAAATGTAGCAGATAATACTGCTAATTTGCTTTGAAGGCTTAAATGGTGTGAAGAAGGAGATGTGTCTAATGTTGTACCTCTCCTATCACTGTGTGATCACCTGTGTTACAAATGTCTAATTGAAATCTGCACTGCTTATACCTTCGCTTTCTGGATTGCCACTGTCTCTTAACTAGCTTTTGTTTATGCCTTCCACAATCTTCAGAATGTGACCTAATAATGCACATGATTTCAAAGTGATTTACTTAGTCTGATTTATTTTTTTTATACCACATATTGTAAAAATCTTTTTTTTTTAATAGTGCTGGAAGGATATACCTAACAAGATATGTCTGTTGTGTATGTTTATCAGGTAAGACAAAGATTATGATAAATTAGGAAGATACATCTAAAAAGATCCAGAAACAGCCACGTGTTTTCACTTGCATCAAAAGAATAGTTATGGAATGGACCAAAATGATCTAGGGAAGTCTTATTTGATGTTGCTTCTTCTGACTTCTATAAGTCAGTTTGCCTGCACTGTGGTAAAGAAGACCCAGAGCTACCTCTAAGGTTTCAAAGATCTTGCTAGATTTAGAACTGGAGAGTTCTAACAAACAAAATAAAATAAAGATAAATAAAATCTCAGAGTATGAAATTAAGGATTAACATCTTGTAAAATTTTGTGATCAACATGAACGTTTAAGGACTACACTTTGTATGTTAAGCAAGGTGCTTGTTCACAGATTCTTTGCTTCTACTTCCAAAGCAAGATACACTGCCCTATGTCACAGCCCTTTCATTTTAAACTCCTTACTCATTAAAAAGGCCATGCTTTCTTCAGAGCAGTGATTATTACAAATCAGTGATTTAAAGTTTAGTCCACCAGTAGAAAAATGGTGCTTTATCTAGTGGGCAATTCTCAGCTGTTTTGAAGTTCAATTCTGTAAGCATAGTCCAGACCATTAATTTAGGTGGTTTCTGCAGACCACAGAAGGAAGTGGGCAATACTTTCTCTTAGAGAATGACTGCCATAGACAGGCAGTATAAATAATACCATGTAGCTTCCTTCTTTTCTCCAATGGCTATGGAAAAAAGTGCTGATGACTTGTTTGGAGGAAATGTCTAAACACCTCAACATCCGACTATTAATTCAGATCATGAAGAGCGAGATGAATTCCAGGCTCAGTCTGGAGACAAAAGGAATAGTGAGATGAATTCCAGGGTCAGTCTGGAGACAAAAGGAAGACACTCCTTCAGCTGGGGTTTCCCATGCTGTTTACATATCAAGTACAATTTCCATCAAACCAGAAATTTTTGCAAGATTGGACTATCTGTTTCAAACGACAGAGACACTATTTACTTATTTGGTATGTACTAGATGATGACTCCTGTTTGGCAGTGTTTTAAAGCAAGAAATAGCTGGACCAGCTCATTGACCTCAGAATATTACATCAACTATACATTTATTATTAGAGAAAAATCTCTTGCATTTGAAGAAAGGGAGAAAGAAAACAGGTCACAGGACAGTAACTTGGAACTCCAAAGTGAGCTATCCTATATGTAACATACCATTGAGCTGATCAATAACACTGCACTTTCCAGGAAAGCTACTGTACACCAGCAAACAAAAATAATCCCCTCAAACTCTGCATGCCTTCTTTCCCAAAAAGTAATAAACTGAGATCTAAGAAGAAGAAAGGACCTGCCATTACAAGACATAGCCTGGGACTTAGCAACACCACAGGTAACACAGTGATAAATGAGGACTATTTCCAGGTGGTTCAAGCCATCCTATCAAACCCATGCTGGCATGTTGTAAGTATAAATGGAAGTTGCTTACCATCAAGACCATTGCTAAATCCTTGTGTGGAAGTCTGCTGCTGTGCTTACTGTGGCTTAAGCATTGAGGTAGCAAACATAGTAATCCTTTCTTTAATCAAGGATATGCTTTCCATCAAGGTTGCAAATGATGATGTATGTGTGGTGGTTCACAACTGTGTTCCTTTCTAACTTTCTCTGCGCCTTTCTGCCTGATGTCAACTAATTAATGCTTCCCATTACAGTGAATGACAGCTGAAGGATTTGCATGACCCAATACGGCAACTGAAAATTCAAACCCAACATCTGTGAAAGCCAAGACAGTGACACGTTTTGTTTGCAGGTGCTGTCTCATTGCTCTTTTATGTTTGCACCAAGGCAATCTCTTGGTCTAACATCTTGGCTAAAAGGTTATGTGTTTTCTCACTTGCAGTGTTATCACCATCTGAGAAATATTTCTTGTCAAATACTTAGGTCTTATTTATTTTTCCCTTTTGAAAGCGCTTTGCTTATAGTTACCAAAATGCTGGGTACTGCACTCAAAAGGAGTTTCTGGATTCTACTGCAAAGACTGGATGAATGTGCATGAATTGTTTCTACTCTCATTTTTTGTTTCTTTCCTAGGTAGGAAAAAACTAGAGGAGTGAAACGTTCCTTTCAATCTTTTTGTATGATACTAAGTTCTCTAAGATTGCTCCTTTCATTTGAGGCCACTTAGAGACAATATATATTAAAAAAATTACTACTAAAAAGACCAGCTCCTTTGGCAGTACCAATATGTTCCTTGTGTTTATGATCCTAAGATATTCTTTGTGTGGAAATGTCCTTGTAGCTTGTTTTGCAGTTAGTAATCTGACATGGCTGTAATGGAGATGGTTGCCTTTTGTGTCCAAGCACATGTTCAGCTGCATCTTTCATTCAATAAGAACAGCTGATTTCAAACATTTTTTCCTATTGATACTTCTGTTGTTTGCAAGCTCATCTGAGTGCCTCTTTCATGTGGTAATACTTTTGTTGCTTCTCATATTCAGTTGAAGTTCTGTCTTCTTCATTTACCACTCATTACCTTTACTATTTGTTCACTTTTCTCATTATGTGTGTCAATAAGATATTGTAGCTGTTTTACTTATCTTTTAAATGTTATAATTTGGCATGGGAAATAATTGAAAAGGCTGCTGAAAATTAGATCACTAAAACGTGGTTTTGCTATGGAAGTGTTATTGACAGAAGTATTTTGAAATAGTTCTCAGGTACTTTAGAGGTAATGCATCTTTCACTTTTTTTTAGAAATGTTTCTATTAAAATAAACACAAATAGACTCTCACTGCTATTTTATAAAGCTAACTAGAAAAGAAAAACTATTTAGCATAAAGAGAAGTCAACATAAAAATTAGTTAAAAGTTCTTTAACCACTATTTTACTTTCTACAGTCTTGCTGCATATGAATAAATACACCAGGTCCCTTGGGACTTTCAATAGACAAACTATGTATCTTATTAATATTCTGGGTCTACTTTTTCTAATATAGAACTATTTCCAGGTCTTAGCTGTAATCAGTAGAATAAAACATGGTTGCTGTTAAGTAAAAATTTTAGGATTATGAAGCATTTCTTTTAATAAGGTTCAGTTTGGCACTTCTCCTAAGGCCCAGCAACTGGACTAGTGGAAAAAGCTCTCAGCTCAAACTGTTCCAAAACAACTCTTCACTCTCCAGTGATTCTCAGAAGTTCTAGGTACTCTACCTTAGCATAAGATTGTACCAAACAGGCTCTCATATTTTGTTTTCTTTCAGGACATTTCACAGAGGTTTTGTGTCCCTTTTTACCTTGAGTCCAGACATTACAGTGTCAGCAGACAGAAAAAAAATCTTTTTTCACCCAGGGGCTACTTTTTCAGTCACGGGGAAGTGACCAAACATCATATGGTTTTACTTGCAGCACTCTTGTATGCAAACTGAAGATCTGTTTCCTGTGGGAGGCCAAGGGGCAGGAAATGTATGAAATGCAAGCAAAACTGAAGGTCTTGCTGAAAGTGCTTCCTCCTGTTGAAGATTCAACAGTCTTTGTCATTTGGAAAATGCTCCATGGTCCCTAACGAGTTCAGGTGTCTACTGCCTTCATTCAGTATCCTTTGGACTTGTTTACTTTTTAAAAAGTCTTCCATTGGTAACTTCTCTCTTTTCACATCAGGACAGCTGAGAGCTGCAGCCCTGTGGATAATTCTGATTTGGTCTGCATACCTCTTTTTTTCTGCTTTATTTGTAACACTTGCCTGCTGAAGAATCATCTTCCTTACTATCTATTTACTCGTTACAGGCTTTTCTGACATCTAAAAAACTGCAATCAAACTTACCACATCACTAATACGTTTCTTCTGTGTAAAGACAGCATTATTTTTGTAGTGTTAAGGCGTTTTCTGGAATACTTAACTTAATAACCATTTTTTTCAGGGACAGTTACGTACTGTCTCCTCCAGTACATACTTTTGGTCAACAAATTGCTTTAAACAGTTCAATCAAAAAATCTCTTCAATTTTAACTTATTTTTAAAGAAGTAGACAATTTTAAATGCTTAACATGAAGGTTGTTTTTTTTTTTTTTAAAAAGGCAAACAATCAGAGAATCTTCTAAACGGAGTCAATCCTCATGTAGCGGTCCAAGGTTTTAACACAGACTGCATTTTTCCTTTTCCTTGAGAAGAAGTACAATGTTGCTATTGTTCAGCTTCATGTTAGTTCTGGCTACTATTCTACAAATCCCATGGACAATACAGTAATTTAGAGGCCCCTTTACAGATGGGTGGGAAAGGAATTGAAACAGTAATGTTTTAGATACTCTTAAAAAGTGCCTGATAGTTTTTTAACTTGTTCTAATGACCTGATCCCATATATAAGGACATATATAAAAGTCCTGTGGATGCATTTGAATCTTATCTCACTTCCTAAAATACTTAAGAACCAATTTTCCTTACATCTGTAATGTCTTTAATCAGTTTGGCTGTTTCAATCTGGGTGAAATCTGGATAAGAATAAATAATCTACAGGCCTTCAAATGAACTTTTCTGAAGTCTTTAAAACCACCCTTGAACTCATCAGAAATATATGGTCATTATGTGCTGCTATGCATCTGAATTGTCTTCCAAGTCTTAAAGGGTGAATGTAGCCAGAAACTCAGCTTCTCCTGGGGCCACCTAGTCATGTGAAAAAAAAAAAAAAAACAACCACAAAAACCCATTTTCTTGTCCTGGAAATCATTGATGACTTTTTTTTTCTAATATTCTTTAGAAAATATAAAATTTGTCTCTAAAGAAAATAAATATTAAACAGAAAATGAAATTTAGACTACAGAAGTTTTCTGTAAGAAAATGAGTTTTTCTTAGGTTGGTTTTACACATTATAATGTCCTGTGTATCTGAGTTGCTTTTAAAAGAGCAGCATAAATATTTGTTTGTTTTATTCTATGATGCAGACAAATATAAAGGGATGAAAATATATTAATTGTCAGATGTGTCAATATCAGTTTCATCTGATATTAATTTAAAAATTAATTCTTCCATGGAGACTTCATGTGTAAAGTGGCAGGGAAAGTACCAGGAATATCTGCCTGGATGTAGCTGACCAAAAGTATGAGCCCTCTTCCATAATGTCAGAACAGTAGGCCTCATGGCCATTTTGTTCCCAATGGGAGTGGAGAAAAATATAGCCATGAAAATCAGGTGAATTGAAGCGTGAGATCTCATTTTTCATGAGAGGGGAGGAAGAGAGCAAGCAAAAGCTGAAAAGAATTGAACCCAAATGTTTAGGAAGGAGACATGACTGGGACTTGGGAAATAAAAGCAAATGAATGTTGTAGGGAAGGGATATGAACACTGCAGCTAGAAAACCAACTGTAGTCACAATCAGGACTATACTTATAATAAAAGTATAACTTAAAACTTTGATATTTATGAAGGGAAAAAATTAATACAATACTAGATTCTGTTTTGTTTTAGCAACAACATCACAACTGGCAGGCGATCTGCACTTGATTTGGTTTACAACAGTGGCATGAGCTTTATAAGGTTGTTAATTCATGGATATATTCTTTTCCTGTCAAAATACAATGTAACACAAAGCAAAAGGAGTCTCTCTGCTTTCTCAACTCATGATGTAGTGCAAACTGAGTTTTCAAAAGCTTCTTTTAGATGTACTTAAGGACTTGCTGGGGGAGAAGTGGTGACATCTACTGGAATTTTTAAACACTTCATTATATGTTTCCAAGGCTGCTAGCAAGTGATATTTGGTTTAGGTCTAAAGTTGGATGAATAATGCAGAAACAATTTCTACTTATATTTGTGCAAATTTGGAAGCAAATCTTCAGCCATCTTGGGGTTGCTTTTGGTGTCATTTCCTGCACACACTCACAGAGTTATTAAACTTTAATCTCATAACTGTTGGCAGAAAATAAATGTTAAGCTCACACAGGAATACTATGAAAAGTGAATTTCTAATGTGTTCTCTGTAAGCCTATGTACCACAAAGCTGATTCCATGAGTTATGTTCATTAGACTGGAGGATGGAAACAATATTAAGTGATTTATGGGACTAACTGCAATTGAACAGTGAGTTTGTGCTCAGAATAGCAACCCCTCACTTTAAAAGAAATTAAAAAAGGATTCAATGAGGAAGGAATATGTGAAGCAAATTGCAACCTGCTCCCCACATTTCATGGTAAGAAGGAAGGAAACTCATCCATCATTAAATGTATTCATTAAAAATTATTCACTCAGATCCATTTAAAACACGTTCTAACTTTAATCTCTTGATTTCTTGGGGCTAGATTGTGATGTGTCCTGCATGCCCAATAGGAGTGTGAAGGCTTTTCTTGCATCCTGATGTAGGCTACTTGGACCTTGGGACTGGGCCTGCAGGAGCAGCATGGTTATGGATGTGCTTCCTTTCTCCCTTCAGAGGAAGTGTGTGGAGAGGAGAGAAAGGTAAATGAGTGAAGCAATCCCTCTTGATACAGAAATCATGGGTTATGGAGATTGGATGGGGGTCAGGGTTTCCCAAAATTTTACTACTATGAACAATTGAATAAATAACTCCTGCTGGGGTAAGAAAGACGTAAGCAATAAATTGACCTTTGAGATGTATCCTGAAGGTGTGTTTTCCAGTGTTATCTGTGTGCCATTGCAATTTGCCTATCCCATCCCCTTCAGTCTGTGCTTTATTTTAATGCTTAAAGTCCAAAGACCTTATGACTTTACAAAGTTTATGACCTGATTGTACAATGCGATTGTGTCATACATTAAAAGTTGTAGAAATTGAGGAGTTTTCTCACAGATTAGACAATTTTTTTAACAAACTTTCTGTAAGGCTTTCCACCAAGTTGTCCTTAAGGATTTTCTACTGATCTGACAAAAGAGAACCATCTGCTGTTATTAATCAAAATGCATGTTTACCATTAGTCTTACTACTGATTCTGAAAGTTTCAGATGTGTGGAGATTTTACGTTGATTTTTGCATCTGTGAGCATATGACCTGCTGTAATATCCTATTCTTTCAACCTTCAGTTGGGTCCTGGGAATTACAGTATATCCCAGTCATAACAGCTTTTCTAGTAATGGGAGTTATTTTGCTTCAGCAGTGTGCTCTGGTTATGAGACTGCCTGACTAAAGAGATTGCAAGTGTGACAGTCTAACTTACCTAGTACAAAATATGAACTGTTTGGCTGTCAGAATTATGGTGAGAAATGCTGACATAATGGTTTTCTGACTTTAGTAAGAAGTTTTAATACTCCTGTTTTGTTAGTACGTGTTGACTTTCACACACTGTGTCTTTTATTTGCTAAACTGACAAGTTTCTATCAATCTATCAATCTTATTTCACTGGACTGCTACTCACAAGTTTTTCTAAATTTATCCCAAATAACACATTTTTAATTGAACAGAGATTCCCTGAGTCTGTATGCATATACACATACATTTGAAACCATTTTCAGGTTTTCAGGGCTTAAACCTACTCTTACTGCAGACCCTCCAGTATCCAAGATCTGTGCACAAAGTCTTAGTCTATTTTTGGTCAGTTCTTTTCATAATTACGCTTTGGTGGATCAGGTCGGGGTGCTCAGTTTGATGGGAAAACATACCTGTATGTAAGAAATGCAAGAAATTGCCTTTACAGGGCTGCTGGTACAAGTTCAGAGCATTTTAGTACTACATCCACTTATATAAGTTGAAGATCTGCCTGATGATATTAAAGCTAAAATACTCTTATGTTAAGCTAGTAAAACAATAAGTCACTGAGGGTGCAAATACTAAAATCTTCCCCAGACAATGGCACATGACATCCAATTAATAGTTATGGTAAATCTGTCTGAAATGTATTCTATATTATTTGTGGTAAGATTTGCTTTCAATCAGAGATTACAGAGAACATTTAAATTAGCAATGAGAATTACCCTGAATAACAAGCTCATTATTTACTATATTTGCATTTTGTTGAGCTTATTAGTAGCACTGCCTGGTTAGATTTTGTGGATCCATTTCTATCCTTTCTGCAAAAAAGCCCAACTGTGGAACATTTCTGAAAGCAACAATTGTGATTTTATAATGAACCACAAGAGGGGGGAGAATGAACATAAATGAAAGAACTTGATTTTAATGAACAACTGTTACATTCAGGACAATGCTGTATCAATGCTGAATGTAGGAATCTTGGCCAAGTGTTGTCTGTGGAATGAAGAGTTTGAACTAATGATGAAATGTTTTTGTTAAGATTCATCTTTTCAGATCTGCTGATTTATTGTTGAGCTTCACTTGAAGTTGTGGACAAACCACGCTTCCAAAGCTACAAAATACCATGCTGAGTGTGCTCATCCCTTCATTGCCTTGATCAAACAGAAACAAATGCTAATGAAATGATAAAAATAGAGATCTCTGTGACCTGAATAATCAGCTTTCTAGCCTTCTATCCTGCCTTTTAATTTTTTCCCCCCATTTACACAAAGGAGTTCTCTAACTCCAGTAATCAAGGAATTCCTCCCTAGCGCATAGATGAGTTTTTGGTGTTAATATGAAAAATAAATCATCTCGCTGTTGTAGTCATGGACTGACACAGGACTGGTGAATTTACAAGTGTTTTCAGCCTACTTTTCAAAAAAGGCTCATAGTCCCCTGCTCCTCACGTGCAGAAGCATCTGTAGTGGTGACAAAGCTAGGGACTTCTAGAGATGGTACTCTGGGACTGCTGAGAACACACAGCCCTGGATCCACTCTTAGGAGAGGATGCACAAGCAGCTTCAGCAAGGAATCACTTTCCTAACCCCAGGACTATGGTGGTGATTCCTACAGCCAGCTGGAGGGCAAGGAGGCAAAACAGATTTCAAGAAACCACCCACTCCACCCTCCACTTTCTTTTATTTCGAAGTAGATAGAAGAGGAAAGCAATTTTCCCAATATTTAGTCCTCTGTATCCCATGTTCCATGTTCCTTCTGCCTAAGTTATCAGTCTTTTGGGAGAGGAACAGGAAAGAGAAAGCATCTTCCCCTCAGACTCAGAAAGAAGCAAAGCAACAATTATAACTGTAATATAAGGATGATATTGCAGCAGGTGTTTGCAGCACAGCAAAAAACCAGTCAAATAGCCAGCAAACCTCTGCTTTTCTCTGCAAGTATTTGAAAGTAGCCCAGTAGACCGTAACTCTGAGAGAACACTGTGTAATGTTATTAGGTAAAATGATAACTTTAATTTCATATTCAAAAGCTGAATGGTGGTAAAGGAGGCTTGCAAAAAGAAATGAAGATAGTTATACTAGAAAAAGACACAATGTTGATTACCAGCAGTGGGGTATCCAGATTTGACTAATGGCACAGTTATTGTATGCATAAGCCCTAATGGTGTTTAAGTGGTTGCTAGAATGAACGTGATTAATGTAATTTATTTGTCAGCATCCAACACTATAATACTCAAAATAGGATGGGAGGTCCCTTGCCTAGTATATAACCCTATGAATATTTTTCAGTGTCTCTTTTCACAAGTACGAAAAGCAGTACTATGGGATTTTTTTTGTTTTGTTTTTGGGGTTTTGGGGGTTATTTTTAATAACTCTCCTCATGTTTCAAGGAGCATCATCTACATAGTTCTATTGTTTTAAACTGATTTTTTTGATTGGTTTCATGGTTTTAGGGGGGAACCTTCAAGATGTTCTATTCTGGCTTGCCACTTGAAAACAATAAGTGACCTTGAATCTATCCTACAGGTTCTGAGTGTATGTTTTTTTTGGAGAGAGATCCTCCTAGTTTGTCTGAACTACTGTAGGGTTGACAGTAAATTGATTATTTCCTAAATTGCTTCAGTAATTGATGATGATCCATGCTTAGAAAAGAAGAAGAAGACCAGTGTATTTCTAATGTAAATTTCTTTCAGCTGAAAGCTGAAGTTAATCTTCACCTATGGGATCTTGTCATGCTACATCAAAAAAACCTTTGTTAATGCAGAACTTTCCTTTCCCTGCCAAAGTATGACTGGGATGTATTCAAAATTTTTGAATTCCACAGATAAGGCTTCTGATGTTTCTCACTGTATATCTGTTGCTCTTGGTTGCACATTTTTATAACTTTCCATTTCAATATCTTCACTTTGTCTTTTTGAGGTTTTTTTGTTGTTGTTTTTTGAGATTTAAAGACCTCACTAATGTCATGCCTGAGGACAAAACCACCTTGGAGTTCTTGCTTGATATTTTCTTACTTACACAGGGAGACAGGGGCATCAATCCTGTTGAGAGATATTCCCCTACATGGTATAATTCCTCCTAATGTGTTTAGTACCTCTACCACTACACTCTACCCTCTAGTTGCACTAACGTGCAAACACTCCTGTCTCCTAGCTAAATCAAAAAGCAGATTCATTATTCTTTTACAAAGAAAAATTGATTAATATATTAGGGTTAATAGCAAAATTTTATCCATGTGCAGAACTTATCAGCTTACTTTTCAGGCAAGTTATTCAAATATATTGACAGTCTGTCTCAGCTACAGCTCCCCTCTGCACTGAGGGGACTGACATTGTAGGACCGACAAGACATGGTTGCCTTTCAGTCTGGATCCAGATCAATTACCTTATTGTGAAGCCACCAACAAGAAAGCTGGGCTGTATATCAAAGTTCAACATAAATATTATCTGTCAAAACCATCAGATTAATTATTGTTCATTAATAATTTCTTGTTCAAATGGAGAACCCTTCCAAATCAAGGCACAGAGAACTTGGAATTGCTGTTTAGAGCAGTAGATTTCCCAAATGTTTATTACTTACACGCTAAATAATTTTTGATTGGTAATATCTCCCTCCCATACCCAACAGCACAGTTGAGATATGCTAATGCAGTTCCACTGTAAATAGGGGAGGTACACAAATTTATATGAGTGCTTCCTCTTTATTCCCTCTGACTTGCATGACCCATTTGAATGAACTGTCATGTTTAGGATAGCTTAAAATAGTATAGAAATATTTCTCTTAAGACATATCACTACAAACGGAAGGATTTTCTTTTTTTTTCCTTTTATTTCTTTGTCCCTTTTGGCTAGCAAAATGTACAGAGAGAAGCATAGTTAACAGCAAAGCTCCTTGTAATGGAACAAACAAACTGTTACTTTTAACTGTTTTGTGAAAAAGTGGAAGACTAAAATTTAGCTCTAATTCAGAAAGAGTAAATTACTAATAGTTTTTAAACAATCTGCTGTATTGAAAAAATGTATCCTTGTGCGTAGGTGCTTATGAGTTTCTCCTGGTATCTCACAATCTTTGAATTGCTTCTTATTGCTATCTTGATCTAAGAAGCTTAACTTAACATAGCGGTCAAATTCTTCTGCGCATTATTTCCCATGCCTACCATCTATACAATGATAAACCTGAGGTGTTTGAGTTTTTTACCTCCAATAATCACAACTAGAAAACCACAAATAGACTTTTCATTTCTCCCTTGCAAGTGCTATAAAAGCTAAGGTAAACCATCCTGCCAAATCACTTTTATAGGGACCTCACTTTCCTGTTCACTAGTTTTACTCCAACTAATTAAAAGCAGCACTCCTGCCCTTCACTGTAATTTCCAAGGTATTCACAGGGTGCACATGCACGTCCAAAATCCTGAGTGAGACTGAACTGGAGGTCCTTGGTGGGTTCATACCTCACGGCTCCTATACTTGGGGATTTGAGCTGCAGCATCCCTGAAGTTCCCTTCTCTAAATGACGGAAGGCTTACAGTGCTGAAATGAGCAGCTCACATAAAATTTAATACAGTGATGAAGATGAGCGTACTCAGCCATCATTCTTTTATTTGTTTGTTTGTTTCTTTCAAATAGGATTGATCATTTTGATGACTCTGTAAGGAAAAGGTGAGCTGAATATTTAAGTCTGTGGGTGGGTTGTTGTTTTGGTTTGTTTCCTTTTTTTATTATTTTATTTTAAATTTTTTGTTTGCTTGGTTGGCTGGTTTGTTTGTTTGTTTGTTTTTTTAAGAACATATTCCTATCTGTAAAATGCCTTTAAGCATTCTGCATTCTCCTTGCTTTCCAAGTAAGTTTTCTGGGCTTTCTAATGTGGTCCTCTGAGTGCTGGAAAGTAACAGAAACAAGAATGCATTTAATACCTGGCCTGGTGTCTTGGCAGCAAAGATTAGCACTCCAGTGTGGGGAGTAGCAGGTTCAAGACCAACCCCAGGAGTCTTACTACTTGGACTGGCAGAGGGCTGGTGTAATGCACAGACAGTGAGCTCATTCTGCAGGTGGAGTGTTCAGCTGCATTGATCTTATGGCAAACCCTGCCTGCTAAGGTTTTGGAGAAACATTGGCTCTGATCTAAAAGGAAATTGTGCTGCCTTTCTCTGTCTTTCCACTAGTTTAGCTTGCAAGCTCTAATAACATTAAAACATGCTTTAAGCAAGAAGGCTGACGCAGCTACAGAGACAAAAAGTAATTTCCTAGAAATAGTAAATACAATAAGCAAAACTCTAATCTCTCATTAGGTAATTGTATTTTCAAGGGGTCAGCCAGCCTCCCTGGCCAGGTTGAGGTCAATTCTAAAATATGTGCATTATATACATTAGGCATCTGTTAATGAAGCATAAATTTCATCAGCAAGCTCAGTGCCAAAATCAACTCATTTTGGTACATGGTTTGCATCTACAGTGGTGTCTTATGGGTTTGTTCCATAGCTGAAACAGCAAGTTTGTGTAGATGCCATGAATGGCAAATAATAAGGAAAAAAAGGAACACCACAAGCATCATAGATGAGCATAAATCTTCTGAATTTTGACTAAATGAAATTCAGAATTCAGTGGGTTCCAAGATAACAATAAATAAAGGGTTAGGAAGAGACCATGTTACCAGAACCAAGAATATCTGTTCAGTGTAATAAATATTTCCTTTGACAAAAGATGAAATAAAAGCAGCTAATTACTAAACAAATCCTCCATTTTAGAGCTCCATTTCCTAAAAAGAAGCGAGTGGGGGCTTCACTTTAAAAATTCACTAGTATTTTACTCAGATCCATCACAGAGGCCCTAGAAAAGCAGCAGCAAGATGCTACCCCTTAAAAATTGAGCAACAAGCCCTCAAGTCTTACTTCTCCTGTCAGCCTAGAGTGTGAAATGTGGGTTTTTTTGGCCAATAATGATGTGCCTGGAAATGAGACCAGGTTGAATAACCCTAATGCCAAACCTTATAATGATAGGATGATAGTACTGTTCCTTTGCAAGCACATAGGTAAAATTACTTGTTTGCTTTGAAGTAAAGTAAGGCTTGTGTTTCCTCTCAATATGTAGGCTGGAATATTTCTTTGTTTTATTTAACTGACACAGGGTCTAAGAACAGCAAGGATTTTGGCTATTTTTTATTGCTCCTTAAAGTGACAGAAGAGTTTCAGAGCAGGAGCCAATGTGAAAAAGAATATGAAACAAAATAAATTCTTCAGATTTCAGAAATGCTCCCCTTTCATTCATTAAGTTTCCATAGCTGAGCACAGGATTGTTGTGTGCTTTGGCAGTGGAAAATAACATTTCAGAAGGAGAAAACTTTACCAGTAGCACATGTTGGAGCAACACTACAGACTCCAAGTTGTGTTAAGCCAACAGTAAGTTTGACAGATGAAATATATCAGTCTCTTTGAATAAATAATCTGAGGTGTATATATATATAGATCCATGTGAGCTGTTCTCTTAGTTTCGATTCAGTAAGTTTCATGTAAAGTGAAGGTGAGATTTTAGTAGTCAATAGCATGAGCAAGTTATTGGGAAAAAGAATGCAACATGACAAGAATTGTCTCACAAGATGTTGAATCCCAATAAGAACTGATGACTGGTAAGTGTGCAAGGGGAAAAGATAATCTCATAATTCTTCATTCCAGTTCCAGTTGAGGAGAGGATGGGTAAGTAAAGACAGGTTAGTTCTTCTTATTCCTGTGTATCCAAACTTCAGGCAGAAAGGAACTGAATAATAGAAATATGGAGAAGGGAAGGATATTTATAAATTGATAGTTATTTGCTAATAGAAATTAAAAACACAAAATCTTTTCTCTGTGTGTCTACACCTGGATGTGAAACACAGTCAGGCCCATAGAGGCCCTTCCATCTACTGCAGTGGGCTTTGGGACTGTCCAGTAATTATCCCACTGGAATGACGCTAAAGTACCTTCAGAGAGGGTGACTGTTTCCCTTCTGCTGCAGGTAATAGTGTTGCAGTCTAACAGTTAAGAGGCTTTTTATCCACACTGCTTGAAAAGAAGCAGATCCTAATTGCCTCTGCAAAAGAAAGCAGCGAGCAAGGCACCCTTATGTTTTTAATGCTGCTGGCTTCTAGGTTAAACAGGAATGATTCTCATTTTGAAAATCTCTGTACTGTTGAAATTAGTGTGAACAGTATCATGAATTTCTTGGAGGAAAAAAAAATCAATGACATATTTCCCCCTTTATCCATCTAGCTCTGGGGAATGTAACGCTGCTGAATATGCTGGCTTTTGTAAGGGATGTAAAACAGAGTCTGTGATCATTTGTGGTCATTAAGGATAACTTTTTTTTTCTTGTTTCATGAATAGAGGTGTTAGTGAAGGTGTTCTGGCCTAATTCCAGGTCCAGTAATTGGAATTTTTTTTTTTATTTTTTTTAACCTCCACACATTCCTTCAGCAGTTTAATTTAGCTATATATGTTGGGCTCAGTTCAGTGTTGGCCCCCCTTTTGTCAGTTAGACTGATGCAAGCAGACACTAAGAAAACTGTAAGCTCTCTTTTGCCTCCCACATGGCCCTTTATCCAAAGAATATAATTACTGCTTAACACAGTTTCACCAGGTGTGTTTTCAGTGGTATATTTGTACTACTTCTCCAGCAACGGATGGTAGGGGGACATTTCTAGGTGGTATTATTCAGTAGGAACTCTCACAAAGTGAACAGATTAGCTATTAGAGGCTGGAAATGGGTGGCTGAGTCATTCTTCTGACACAATGAGTTTTGTCCCTGTAGTGGCACACAGGAGCACTCTCGAGTCAGCTCGTGACAGGAGGTATAACTCACTATGTACTGCACAGTTGGATTTGTAGTGATGGATGGTACAGCAAGAGATAAAGATAATTCTGTCTCTCTGTGTAACCATAAAAATTCTCCCAAAATTCATCAGAGGGGATGAGTAAGCTGAAGACAGAAGTAAAGTATTAGATGGAAGAAACGAAGAAACACATGAGGCACATGAAACACATCAAAATAATACATCTTCTGCTCTGACAGATAGGAGGTCGTAATGAAAAACAAGGTTGCTGTCTTTCTGCTGCTGTACCTAACTGAAGTTACAAATGATGATGGAAGGTCAGATACAGTGCAATCCTCTCATTTTTCATCTAGACTTTGAATAGTTTCCAATGTGCTATGTGTTACAAGCTTTAGACCTTCCACCCTATGTTACATGGGGGCTCTTCAGCCACTTTAGAATGCTTAAACAGCCTGGGGTGGCTGAGGTTTGATGAACTACTAGAAATATGGGGTTTCGGTCCTCCACAGAGATAGCAGAACTAATATACGGTGACACAACCAAGCTGAGAGATTTCCTGTCAGACATTCCTTGTCCCCTGTAACTCCATGCACATCACAGTTTTAAATACACAGGTAAACCCTTGCTTCTTTACACCAGGAAAAGTCCATTTGCTCATGGAAGTGTAATTAGGGATTGCCATGTGTTTAATTCCCCCAGTCCTTCTTGAAGGCTATGATTAAACAAGGGAGACAGAGGCCCCCAAATTAGAGCATGGTCCAAACTCCAGAGCTAAATGAAAGGAAAACTTTATGTTGGATCCACTCTCACACCTTAGGTGACAGGGAGTATCTCTGTCCCCAGGCTGTGACCATCACCAGGACTGGAGATTGTGGATAGGGAGTATAGAGAACAGGTATCCAGGATAGGCAAAAGCACAGTACTTAGGAAAAAAAGGATGTATAAAGTTAATAAATAATACTCTTTTCAAGAATATAAGTGTGCTTGCTCCAAGAAAACTTCATCATAGGCTATCAAGGGTTAAAAAACATTTCAAAATCGGCTTGTATTGGACTATTTTGTTTGGCCACTATCTGACATGGGTTGTACTGAGCACGTTTTGCCACCTGGCCAATTTTTTTCCTGCCAAGCTATTCACTCAGGCTTGTGGTGTGAAAAATAGATGTTTAATAGTCAATGAAGTACTATAGTGGGTAATAGTTTATAAATTTCCATGACTTATTATGCTCAGCCTAAGTGACTGTTTATTAAGTGTATTTAAAGCCCCCCATCTCATTAACTTACAGTACTGGTGATTCCCTCCTCCTACCACTGCTGTTTTTAATGGAAAATATTCACACATGTCTTTCGCCTAGGGCATGTGAAACAACTGTGGAAAAGAGGCTGCCTGGATAAAGACAGGGCATCATCCTTGGCTAGGTACAATGTGTTTAAAATTTTGGAAGTAAAGTGAATCTGAAATATGAGATATATATGTTGTGGACCAAAAGAAATCTATAGATATCCTTTGTAAAAAATACAGCTTCCAATATCCTACTATTTTCTACCTTGAGTTCACAGTGAAGGACATGGTCAGCTTTATCAGTAAGGCATGTCTCATGTAAAAAAATATTAAACCAGCAACTTAATTATGAAATACTGCCTTTATTTTCTTAATGAATTCCATGGTACTTCAGGGAAATATTACATACTAAGTTTAAATAAATTCTCTGTTAACCAAAAACAGTCCCAGTCCTAACTTTAGGAATCTAATATTAGCTGTGCAATGGGAAAGTGAGTTTCTATAGCAGGGAGGGACTGCTAATTATAAAAGAACATGTTTTTCCCCCTATAATAACCTCTAGAATGAAAAAGGTCATTGGTTGCTCTTGAAAAATAATATGACATCTATCAAAAGAATCCCACTGACATCAATGAGATGAGTGGCATTTTGTTGTGTACAATATTTTGGTAAGGCTATGTAAGTAAAACTCCGGATTAATTCCTGAGGTAATTCCACAGAAGATACTAGGAACATAATATAGCTAAGTTTAGTCCTGTAAACTCTAGCATGGCTTCATGCTGTTTACATCAATTTCCTGAAAGTCACTTGTAAGCTGAAGATAAACATGAGATAATGACAATATGAAAACAGAAAAATTGGCAAGTATTATGATAATGTGAAGAGGTGGCTCTAAGAAAAGTAAAGGAAGTTGTGCGTAAAATTGCCTCTGGTAGAAAGTATCTGAGAACACAGTTTTTCTTAACCGGGATGTTAAACTGACACAGATGTTACAGAGCAGCTCCTTCTGTATAATCTCAGATGCCACGAATGGAAACAACCACAAACATCACCTCAACCTGCAACTGTGACGAGTGGAGCAAGAGCAGGGACATCCACCTGTGCTGCGGGGTGTGAGCGGCTCTCTTTTGGCCTGCTCCCAGGTGCTTCCAAACAGCAGATATAAAATACATGCCCCCAGTGTTGAAGGAGTTAATGTGACATTGCAAAATGAGCTTTGCTATTTGCTGTTTTGTTTGGCCAATAGCTGACACAAGCACATTTTGCCACCTGGCTAATTTTGTGCTGCCAAGTTATTCATTCAGGCCAGTGGTGTGAAAAAGGAGGCATTTAATAGTCAACAGAGCACTATATAGGGTAATAGTTTATCATTTTCCATGACTACTTAGATGCCGTTCAAATTATTCTTGATTGAGCAAATTATTCTTTTTTAAAATCATCCCATTCATTTATTTACTAATGACTCTATCCCTTCTCTCCCGTACACCATTTTTTTAAAAATGGGAACAATCAGCCATTTCCATGTTTGAGGGGATTTAGCCAAAGGAAAACTATGAGTGTATTATAGCTCAGATCACAACTTTGAAAGACCTTTCACCAAGATATTAGAGGTTGAATAAAATTCCTTTCTGAGCTTCCCATGGAGCTCTGCGCAGTGGTGAGGTGAACTGTAGAGAAACCCTGACATTTTGGCTCAGCAGATAAAAATATTAACCCTCCCTGCCCCCAGATATTTTATTTTTTTCAGCAGGTGGTTGGTTGTTTGGTTGGTTTTCAAGGTAAACCACAGCCCAATGGGCTCATGCCAGAGGGGATGCCTCAGGTTTGGTGTTAGAGACTGTCCATGCCAGGGCCTGAGGGGAGGCTGTTCTTTCCCTCAGTTGCCCCCACTCCCAGGGGGTGATAGGGGAACGTGAGCTGCTCCACAGACAAGAGCAGCCCCCTGGATCCCGGCAGGATGGGTCTGTGCCCACAGGGGTAACCAGAGTCAGCCAGAGCCCCACAGGCCAGGTGGGTCCGCAGGGATGAGGCTGTTGCTCTTTCCCTGGCAAGGTCACTGACAGCATGGCTGGGGACAGGCAGCCAAAGCCTGGTGATGCAGGGCAGCAATGGAAGTGGGGCTGTGGGGCCTTCGGTGCCGTTCTGGGACATTGTCACCTTGTGGTGCCAGCCAGGGGAACCAAAGCGTCCTGGCACGCCAAGGCCCCGCGCTGCAGGCAGTGACTGTCTCTCTCCTGCTCTCTCTCGCTCCTTCTCTGTTTTTGTTCAAGATACCTAGTTGGAAACCCTTCAAACCTTTGCGGACAAGGAATTCTTGGCAAGGCTATCCAAGATTAGTGTTGAAACATCAAACCCTTCCTCAGGTCAGCCGACCTGTTAACAACCTGCAAGGTACTGATGCAGGTGCTTAGACTCATGCCAGAAACAGCATTCTTTGGGGCAGGTTGCTTTCATACTTGTTTGCTTTTACATGTACTTCCTAAGTTGGTGGAAGCAAACAGGGGAGGCAATCCATTGCCTGCCATAGCAAATACATTAGTGCTATATGAAAACTGGTTTTCCATATTTTTGTTTTCCTATGTTAAACCAAAGGAAGGAAGGGTAACCAAACCATCCTGCTCTACAGATGATCGTTTATTAAGCTATAATGCCAGAAGTTGTCAAAGCAAAATAATGCTCACTTTTGTGAGTTTATCTGATGTCATATAGTTTAGAAAAACATTGGTGTTAATATTCATTGTATGGCTTAATTGGTTTGATACAGTGTAGCAACACAAGTGTAGCGAGATGCTTGTTATGTAGGTCTTCGTGTTGTTTCAAAGTCTTTATTATTATGACAGCAAAGACTTGTTCATTAAAGTTTCACAATCCATTTTCATTAGGATGAAACTGATTCTGTAAATGAACAGTTGCTCTGAAAAATCAAACCCTTGCAGCTATCACAGGGGAGGTACAAAGTCTGTATTAATTATCAGGAATATGGTGTCGATCGAAGATGTTAATTGCCCTGATGGTTAGTTATTTGGGGAATTGCCATGCATTTCATGCAGGGATAATAAAAATGAATTTTTAAACAAAGAGATCTTAAAATAATATATAATCTGTAGAGAATACCAACATCAAAGGCTTATCTCAAAGCTTTGAATTTTATCTTTGTGGTCCAAAATGTTAAAGATGAACTGAGCAATATTTCAGCTGGTTCAAGTTTGTGAGAGGAAAACAAAACAAGAGTTAATTAACTGTTATTACAAACCTTTTCAACTTTAATTTGACTTTCAAATATTAGCATTTATCTATGAACTATGCTTCTGGGTTTGACAAATTAGCTTTCACAGAACAAGTTTAATTAGGCTTCATTGTGCTTTTATGTCACTTTGCACAGTTCCAGACAATGAATGGATTAACTTACTAAAAGTCATATGTTTAAAAGAATTTGTTGAATGCTAAAAAGGTTGACAAAGTTGCAAAGCTTTACCAGGCTAATGCAGAAAAGATGCATCCTCTTTAGCATGATAACACGCATTCTTTGCAGACAACAGCTGGTGCTGACACACACAACCCTGCCTGGCTGCTCTCAGCACCCACAGGCTATGTCACCACCCCCTTCCCATCCCGTACCATCCTTAGAAAGTCTAGTGTGTGTGTTTACTACCAAAGCTCAGGAAGGAGAGAGAGCTACAGGTGCACACTACAACTGGTTCTCTAGCTGGAATAAAATAATAGTGAGAACTTGTGTTTCTGTTTTAATTTTATTTTGGGGTTTTTTTGGTGTTTTTTTTGGTTTTTTGGTTTTTTGTTTTGTTTTCACCAGTGGCATTAGGGCTACTTCATATTTATGCCATATTTATGAGAGATCAAATTTAAAAAAAAGAAAAAAAAGTTACTACGAGATTCTGAAGTAGTATAGCAAGCTAATTTGACTCAACAGAGTCCCAAGTGAGAGTGGTGAGTGTTGTAGAAAAGTATGAATAAATCCTGAAGTTGAGAAAAGTGTTGTTGTTCTCCTTCACAAAGGGTTAAGTCATTTAGATTTCACTAAAAGGAGATTTTGCATTACAGGAGGTACTATCTGTGTATAGAAGAGCTTGTTTTGCAGATGGGTGTTAGACCTTTTCTGATTCTCTCTGGTTTTGGTCCTTCTCTCTAGCCAAACAGGTGCTTCTCTGCTCTTCTAGGGATATTGCAGTGTTAAATCTCTTCTGTCTGGACAAGGTAGCTGGTGCTCAGAACAGTCTGGAGATCTTGAAGAGATCTAAGAAGTGATTTAGCGAAAATTGTACTTGGTAACAGAAAGTCATGGCAGTTTGTGCCATGGAGAGAAAGAGAAACAGAATTTTTCTAGGGATAGAGCGGTGTATCTAACCAAAGAACACGTTTGTGATGCTTGCATGTAGGGAGGCAGAAGTAAATGCTTTTAGAAACTGGAAATGCTGAAGCAGCAGCAGGTTTATGAATGCTTACCATTCCAAACCCCATAGCCATTTCCTCATGGCCAGTATAATTTAGGTTAATATCAGGACTGTGCTAACTCATGGTTGACTGACTGCCTGAAGAGTTGTTCCAGGAATGATACTGCACCAGGATTGTCCAATCAGGACATTCACACTCCAATCATACTCTGCAATCCATGGTCAAGAAAAGCCCATGCCACATATATTGATTTAAGTATTTTCCCTGTGCAGGAACATTGCCTGGGGGGCCCTGCTGGTGTCTGTCCTGGTTAAATGCTGAGGATGTGCCCTGTTATCTTTTGGATAAGAGTGCTGTTGGACACTGTGGGCTTCTTCAGGGTGTACACTATGTTTGATAGACAAGAAAAAAAGGTCACGTGAGAAAGCTACAAAAAAGCAGTTTAGGAGTATAAGGAAGACGAAGTAGGGAAGAAATGTGATGAACAGAGCCAGAGGCAACAAGGAAGCCATTATTATGCAGCACTGAGAAATAAACAAAACTAGAGACACTACAGAGGAGAAATAAAAGACATCCAAAAACCACTTTCAGTGAAGTGATAGTAAACTCAAACAAAACCAAAGAAATAAGCACAAAGATCAGGCTGCCACTTAAACCTTCCTAGGCAGCAAGATGAAATGTGCTGTAGTGATCATTTTGTAAAGGGTCCTTTAAATCTAGGAGAGAGAGGCAGCTTTAACCCTATCAGCACATTATAAAGTTGTAGCTTTTCCTCCCTCTCTTGTAGCTGGCAAGCAACAGTTACTCAGTTTTTCTGTATGCCCATTACTGAAATTTTCCAGTAACTTTGCACAATTCATACCAACATATAAAACAGAAGTCTGGATGAAACCAAGTGAGGAAGACAGTGAAGGGAACACACAATATGCTTTTATACTTAAGACTCCCATTCCCCTTATCAGGATTTATAAATGCTAAAGAAGGATGGGCCCACATTAAACAGCTTTAACGTTATCTTACATTTTCCTAAATTTGTACTAAAAATAAATATAAAATCTATAAGGTTATGTGTATAAGGACTGGTTGGAAAGTGGAAAAAACATTGCATTTTATAGAATACCATAAAATTTTTGACATAATTTCTGTTTTATAAAGTTGAAAAACGTATAATGTTTGCAAAACACATTCACTGTTTTACAAATCAATTTTTTTCCCTGTCGCTCATATTTTTCTCTTTTGGTGCTGAGTCACTTAAAATCCACACTGTCTACACATGTTTACTTCCAACTTTCCTCCTGTTTTCAATCTCTCTTCTCTGCTTCATCAACATTGGGAAAGTTACAATAAATAATAAAAAAGAATCTCTTTCTTTTCTAAGCCAAAGAAATAAAAAAAAAATCAGTTCCAAAGTACAAATTTACATGAAAATAAACACCTTATTCTGCTAAGGAGCTTTGACATATATACTCATATATAATGTCTTGGTCTGAAAAAATTTTTAGTACTCTGTTTATTACTTGTCCTGATTGATTCCAATGAGACATTTCTGAATACAAGTAGTTTAAAATATTAAGTAGGTGCTTCAGGATTTGGTGTGCTTGCATTAAAGTCTCCAGTGTTGTAAAGGGTTATACGTTTGCTTGAAATGTGTGCACTGTAAGTAGATCTTTTGAAGTCAATGGGACAAATCCTCAGTTGATATTGATTGCTATTCCTCCACTGATTTCAGTGAAGTGATAACATTTATTGTAGCTGAAGACCTATCCCATAGGGACTGAATGCTATTGTTAAGTTGCACACTTAGGAGCTTTTTCCACATTTACCCCAAATCTATTTTCCCTCTGTTCCCAGAACTTTCAAACAGCCTATTATAGTATTTCACTTCACAGCAGTGATGACAGGAGTTTCATTTCAGTGACAGAAGAGAATCCTATACTTCTGTGGAGCATCAAATGTTATAAACAAAAGGCAAGTGATAAATCAGACCCACATACTATGCTTTATTTATATATTTTCAATGTATATACTGTGCTGCTTGTACTGGTATGGAGTTCTTTCAGGTATGGTTTTCATAGGCGAAAAGATTGTACTTCCTCATGTCATTTTTCACTCTCATGAATTGTATATGGATTCTGTGAAAATGTGGTCATTGGGGTTTTTTTTCCCATTGAAAGATGAAATCAAGTAGGATTTTCGTTCACGTTGTCATGTCTGATAAAGGGCTTACAGGACAATATATGTTCTTAGTTTATGGCTACGCAGCCCTTCTTTTCTCTCAAATGTTAAGCTGATTTTAGAGTATGTTGATCAGAAACTGCTCTCTGAGACTTCCTTGTATTTTCTCTTGTAACTTCTTGTATGTTCATGCAGTGTCAAGTGAAGGCTGGCTATGTGTTGGGCCACAGCCTACAATAGTCAATGGTTTTCATGGCTTATCATTTTCAGTGTCCCTATTTGTCCCCTGGATTCAGTGCCTATGGTGGCATCAAAATGAATGTGTAGGTTGATTTTCAGAGCCTTGTACTTAGACCCTAGAAATACTTTGGTAGGGAAACTAAAAGAAAAACATGAAGCTGTTCTTCGTAATGAGATCTTTCAGAAGGTAAGATGGAGCATAAGGGTTGGTACTGAGGAGAGTTGTTGAGTTTCTTAAAAGCCAAGTCTCTGTGTTAATAAAAAAAAAAAACAAAAATATGAGTTTAGACACTTCCATACTGAAAATCTTGACAGATGAACTTTAGGGCAACAAACTTCAGCTGTGTATGAGACAATTGGAAAAAGAGAGTATCATAAGACTTAGCCAAATCATTTTGACATGGCAGTCCTTCCATAAGCACAACACAAATGTAAGGCTCAGCCTAAGTCTTTTACTGCTGAATCAGGGAATGTAAGTATTTTCACACTTCTCCTCTGGAAAATAGCAAAACGACCTTGGGTAATTAGAAACAGTAGCCTTACTTGTAGACTCAGCAATGCATGAACTCTACAGCCACCTTTTTATCCAAAGCATGGTTCCCAGAACCCAGAAGACATGGCACAGGGCCAAAATGCCTAACCTACCCTTACTCAGGGGAGGAATTATGGTCTCTTGCTCAGGGAGGAACGCATGCCTCTTGCTTCTGAGGTAGCAGCAGCTGTGAGTGTACTTATTCCTGCGGAGGGGATCTTCTCTCATGTTGTTTTTCTGGAAACTCCTCTTGTCAGCTTCAAATGCCAAGCCTAGTTGTGTCCATTTACCTTCATCCAGAAACTGATCTTTTGGATGAAAATGGGAACGATAAAAGGGGATAAAATACAGATCCTCAGACTCTGGGGAGAGGAAGATGAAGAAGTTTGGGATGTATTTACTTTATGGAAAAAATCTGTCATGAGCAAACTATGTACTTTGCTCACTGGTAACCTATTGTTACTGCAGATTTTGCAGGTAGATTGTCAGCCATTTGCTGAGTTGTTTTGTGCAATCTCTAAATCATTGCAGGCCATCTATTTGAAAAGTGTTAGTGGAGGAAGCATAATGTGCTTTCATGGTAATGTAAAATGCATTAGAAATGAATTGCATGATGCTTACCTCTCAAATTACAGAAAAGACAATGACACCCATATGTGCAAATGCAAATTGTATATAAAAATATCGCAGATGAATCCCTGAGCTGTAACACTTGTTGTTCATTTCTATAAATATTAACATATCAGGATTTATTTTGACATACCACTAAGATAAGTGCTAGAACTGACAATAATAATGTATAATTTATGTCCTCCATATTACCTTAACATCACTGTGCTTACATTATTGCATAAATTAATTTAATGTTTCTGACATGCAGCAGATTATTCAAGCATTTGTTCTTTTGTCTTCTACTGGTTTCTGTTGCTGTTTTCCAAATTACAGAATATTATTATACTCTAATGTTTATTTTATGGTACATACAATTCATAAAGTCACTTTAAAGTTCTGAAAGCTTTTATTTAGCACTCAGATAAACATGTGTTGTTATATGATGTGGAAAGAGCATTAAAGCTTTTGTATTTTAAATAACTTTATGCTTGAGATGCAAATTGACAATAGCTGAGAAATGCAAAGCTCAGGAGAAGTTGAATATGCAGCCTATACAGTTAGGGCACTCGGGAAATATATGGTTGGTACTGGGGGTGACTGTGTGTGAGAATCTCTCCCAAATGCATGTAACAATTCCTAGCTTTAGCAAAATATATGTTGGCATTTGCTGGTCTGAACCACAGTCCTGTCCTTACCTGGCCTAGGTGACAAGTTGTACCTTTCCAAGTGTGCACTTTCACATGGCCAACAAATGCAAGGTGACGTGCTTATTGCATCCCGCTGGTTACACTGGGGTTTTGTTTGGGCTTGAGGCAAGAATTCAACTTTTTGTTTCATACAAAAAAATTCCCCCAGAAAAGGGAGAATATCTTCTCTGGACAAACAGTGTCTTTTGTTTTAGTTGGAAATAAATTTCTAAGAATTGATAATTCAATGCCTTAATTTTTTCACATTTAATAGAAATGAAAACTAGTTCCCTTTAAAAAAAGCAAACAAGCAAACTACAAAACACTAGCATCTGTATCATTTCCTCTTGTCTCAAAGTGTTTCAGCAATGCATAATTTGAGGCATTTGAAACTCTCAATAATTGTTAGTTATAGTAGCATTTGTGTATCTTCACTAAATCTGGAGAAAAGAAAGTGTGATAAAGCCAAGCTGTTCACAATCCAGCCCAGGCCAGTAGCCTGGAGAACTCTGGATGGAGAATTTCCAAGCTGAACCTCATTGACTCTCTCAGTGTCCTAGGCAAGTATTACCCTTTTACTGAGACTAAAGGGAACACAGAATCATATTTGGCTGTAAGAGCTCCAGGGTATGAAGGTCAGAATAAAACATAGCACATAGTGGTTTTGCTGGCACATTATTTGAACTGCTTCCCTTGTTTTTCAGGTCTTCATGGCTGCATAATCACCACTTGTTAGTATTTTAAAAACATATATATATTAAAAAATAATCAATCAAATAGGGAAACTGGCTTTGTTCTAACTCCATTTTGTATGTACTCAGAAAAAAACTGTAGAGGAAAATAGATTTACATTTTAAAGGCCAAAATTACCTGTACAGTGTGGTGGTCTTATGTGCTTGCTCTAAAATCTAAAACCACTGCAAGCCTTATTGATAACCAACTGGCTATTGGTGTGTTTAGCAAATTAGTTAATATCCTCTAAAATTAATAAAAATTATTCAATGCCAATACTAAATAACAAATAACTGGAAATATCACAGGTTTGCTTCTTGTGCTCATTTATTGCTTTTGTTTGGATATTATATAACTGTGGAGCTTCTCTGACAAAATGCTGCAGAAAGGCAGAGCTGAGGTCAAGATTATGAGTCAGCAATTTGGGAAGGCAGATGTAATATATGAATATAGTAACAAACAAAAATCAAACAATACAATCACTGGAAAGACCCACTGAAGACTTAGACATATGAAATTCCATTGCAGCAACCAATTTGCACGCGTCTGATCTTCAAGGTAGAATCCACAACTCTAAATTACACCTCTAGATAATGACTAAGGAAAATGACTTTCCTCAAAAATACAATATTCAAAATAATTGTCACCTATGCAGGAAGCTACTAAACCCTAGGCCCATGGAAAGGTGTTTTCTAAGATCCTGCAGCTCTGACATGTAAGGTCCTAGGAGATGGGTAGAGGCTTCCATCCATCAGGGATCCCCGTTGCAGAAATGGTGCATCCAGCTGCCTTTCAGGGTAAGTATAGCTTTACTGAAGGGCTTGCTCTCCTGCCAGTTCACATCCGGTTGATGTGTAAACACATCGCTCATCTCCTTGGAGATTATCATAGTCATGATGATAAAAATGGCGTGGTTGAGGCAAACACTATTCCTTCATTCAGGACAGAAGGTGCTGTGCATCAGAGTTGAATTCTGTATCTTCTGTTGGGACATTTCTTGGGTTTAATTTCCTCTCTTAGGGAATGATTTTGTATATCACCTACAGGGATGTATCTGGGATAGGAGGAAAAAAAAGTTTTTCTGAATTGCCATTTACTAATTAGTTGATACACATAATCTATTTTTTAAATCCCACTCAAGACTTTAATTCTTCCTCAATACAACTTGTTGCATTCATTCATTTGAGGACAACAGTAATCAAGGCATTAATTTGCTGTGCTAAGGGACTATAACAGAGCAACCTCTTGTGCATATTTGCAGACTACCTCCGAAACTGTGGAGTACAGAGCCTCCTTGGAAGTACTGGCTATGCTGCTCTTGATGATGCCTGACACAGAACAAAGTGTGCTGCTAGAATTTAATTGCTGCTTCTGTGTTTTTATATGAAACTGAACCCAAAAGCAGGCATCCTCAAAAGATGCTGGGAATTATAATTTCACAGTGCTCTAATCATCAAAAATTCAACTTAAATGACAGATTTAGATGGGTCAGTTTAAATTACAACAAAGAACACAACAGTCTTTTAAAAGGTGATGTATTTTGTGGTTGTTTAAATCAGCTGTATAAAGAAGCATTCAAAACAATCTTTCAATGAAAAATATTCAATATTTTATCAGTGTCATTGTTTTCCTGCTGCTAAATGCTTGAAATGCTGAAACCTTCTCTGTTTAAGTCAGCATTCTATTTTTACTAGAGTATGCTCTTAGCAGTGGTAGAAAACAGAATATTTCTCCTCGTTTGACTTATTTTGATGTAAATTAATCCTGTATTTTATGATTGGTCTTTCTCCCTTACCAGCAGGAATAGTACTATGGTGTTTTAGTTTTTTTTTTTTTTTAAGCTGAAGGTTAAGGACAGGATTTATTAAGTTCTGCAGACATTAATGTGGAGCAACATCTTCAGATTTTTTACTGACAAAGAG
This sequence comes from Neopelma chrysocephalum, assembly GCF_003984885.1. Classification (NCBI taxonomy): domain Eukaryota; kingdom Metazoa; phylum Chordata; class Aves; order Passeriformes; family Pipridae; genus Neopelma; species Neopelma chrysocephalum. The sequence goes on from NW_020897693.1 coordinate 5,206,635, forward strand.
GCATGGGTGGGCAATTGTGTTCTGCATCATCTAACTACGAAAGTTGCACTCTGACTAGAGCAGAATACTGACTGAAATGTGCAGGGGCAGCATTACTGCCTGATATCTGGTGCAGCAGCAGAAATTGTTTCCCACAGAAAAAGAAGAGATGCCAGTTTGAAAGAGAACTACAGACTGGAAGCAATAATGCTTGAAAAAGACAAAAGCTGATAAGGGAGTGTAGGTGGTAGTCAATCAACACTTTCAAGCGTAGCTTCAGCAGCATACCAGAAATTGTATGCTGCAGAAGTCCTTTACGATGAGAAATGGGCAGCTGTGCAAAGACCATAACTAGGTAATGGAACTGCAGCTGATAGTAATTACTAATATAGGTATCAGCTGTAAACCACAGCTGGGTCCAGAAGAAAAAAGGCTTGGTGGAGAGTAAGGGGAATGGGGAGAAAGTGATATACTCTAGATTGCCAGAGAGGAAGGAGGTAGTAGGATAATTCAACTTTCCTTTTAAGTTTAGCTTAGTGTTCTTTAGTACCCCTACAGCAAGCAGTCAGGACAAGAAAGAAAGAGAAGAAAACGAGTGAGCTTCAGGACCCTGGAAGTGGTATTGGAGGAGCCAGGTAACTTTTTTGTTTGCTTAGTTGTTTTCTTGTTAGATGGTCGTGGTTGCCATGTCAGAGAGACCAAGGTGGACACACATTTACAACCCCCTGTAATGTTGAGATCGAGAGCATGCCTTTGCTTGCAAGTCAGCGATGGTAGAGCTGTAAAAAGTCTGTAACACCAGTGATCCCTGGTCTGGACGCAGCTGTACTGGCAAAACTTAACTCCCAAGAGAGAAATTAGCTATGCTGGCAAAAGTTCAATTTTGCCGGTAAAACCACATCTATGCTAGGGCCTTCTGCCAGCACAGCTGTGTTGGTTGCAAATCCCATGTTCTTACACCCCTGACTTTCTGCTAGCGAAAGTTTAGTGTAAGATTTGTCTCAGAAAGAAAATAATAGGGAGACTCACTTGTATTGATTCAAAGCTACTTGTTTTAATATAGAAAGTAAGGCAAAATCTCCATAATGTAATAGTTTATTCAGTCTCTATTTAGAGCTTTTCTCACTTGCATTTCTTAAATGTTGATTTTTCAATTTGTGTTCAGCACTTTAATACCAAATCATCAAAAACGCAATCTGGTAACCTGAGCCACATTACAGCTTCAATGCAGCACTGCCTCATTTTGTGCTAAACCACAGTTCTTTGATAAAAAACATGATAAAGAGCTACATTGTACAAAACACAGTGCAGCCAGCTGCAAATATTCTAGGGCTATCCAGTAGTAAATGGCATAAAGTACAGAATGTGTGGAGGCTAATGCTCTCATTCATTCCTGGAGATATATATATATATTTAAAGTAAAAATCAGATGAAGATAGCCATGTAAAATCTGCCTACCATCAGCTGAAAGCATCTAGGAAAAGGAGAGTTTTTATCACTTATCTGCCAGATGAGAACACAGTGCAAATATGGATGTATTTTCAGAGCTCTAAACTAGATTTAAGAGTGAAATAAAGCTCTAGATTCTTTCTCCTCCATGCTCCAAAAAAAAGGGGTTGAGCGTTGCTTTTGTAGGTCAAACCATACTGATTTTACCACTTTTATTAAGAAAAAAAGGGGTCATAGAATCATAGAATATGCTGAGTTGGAAGGAACTCATGAAGATCATCAAGTCCAACTCCTGGCCCTGGACAGGATTCTCCAAGACTCACAACATGTGCATGAGAGTGTTGTCCACTTGTATTGTCACTACACTTTATATAAGAGATTTATATAAAATTTATATAAAAATAAATCTTCAGGAAATGTGTATTCAAAAAGGAACTAGAAGGTGTGGGCTTTTCCCAAGAGGCCTGTGTAATGAATGAGGTTGATGCATAGAACATATCTACCCAGCTTGCTTTTTGGTGAATCTGATGCAAATTCTCTTTCCAAATGGGAAAAAAAAATGAAGTAGCTTTGGAAGTGTACAGACGTGCATGAGTACAACCAGAACAGACTATTCCTGGTCTCTGAGTTCTAATGTTGCAGAACTACACTGATACTTAGAACAACATGAAAGGTAAAAGCGAATAATTCCTGGAGCACAAGACCGATTTTGGACTGGTTTTCAGTGGAACTACATAAAATGCTTGATTGCAAAATCCGACATTTTCCCATGACTTGGAAGGATCTTCTGTCTTTACCTTAGTGATGTCATCCTGTTTTTTCAAAAGAAGAAAATTATTTTGGTCTTCCCAGTGTAAACCTTTCTAGGGACCAGTAAGAGCACAAGCCTGGCCTTGAGCTTTTCCTTTTATTGACAGCCTGTTTTCACTCAACGTATCTTTGATACTAGTTCTACTTGCAAATGTGCTGATGTGGGAAGCTTTGCTGAAAAACAGATAAACAAATGTGATTGCATCAGCCTTGTTTTCTGAGGAATCTAGGAATAAAAACCTATTTGCATATATATGTATAATGAAGAGTGTTTTGGGTGACCCCTTCTTAAAAAAGATTGCTTGATAGGTAGAATATCCCTTTCCAAAATGCTACCTGAGTCTAATATGACGGTTGTAGGAAAACTCTCTCTTGCCAGGAATATCCTGAAGTAGTGCCAGAGGCTTACTGGCTTTGAGACATGTTAGGAGTTATTCATAACTTAGTGTGGGTACCTACTAGCACTGGAATGTGCAAAGTGATTTTTTGAAACCCACACAGAATCTTCAGAAGATGGTCATATTTGATGTAGGCTTTTTCATGCTATAGAGACTGTGCATAAGAAATCATAGCATGCATAAATAGTGCCAAGACTTGAAATTCCAGACTTTTCCCTAGGAGACAGTTCCCACAATTTTTTTTTTTCCTTTTTTCCTGTCTTCTTTCTCTTTTGTGGTCATGCTGTAGCCAGAAGATTAGTAGGAAGTACAATTGTGTTTTTGACATGGTGAAAATTACACGTGTTGCTGTAGTTCTGAGTGAACATCTGTGATATTTAACGATGGTGGTAGAACCAAAGCATTAAATAGATTTTTCTGCACAGTCACAACTTGTCAGAAAGAAAGCTTAAACTCAAATTTGTTTAACTAGTTTCTGGTTTGTTGTCTTAGAACTGATAACACAGACTGGCTGTGCTGAAAAAACAGTGCATCTTCTGAATTTCCATTAAAGATATTGGTACTATGGTTGTTCCATGGAATTTTAGTGATGACTTGTTTTCAGTAAAAATGAGCAGTTTTGTGAGTAGATGCAAAACTAGAAATTGATCTGTTTAAAATTACTTTTTATTCTTTGTTGTCATATATTAAATTTTCTTAGGTTAACAAAGGGAAGAGACCTAAAGAAAAGTGACAAGTAATAGTTTCAACGGATTGGCTAAAATCTATGCAGCACATTCAAAAACACTACAAGAGACTTGACTTGTGTCTATGTGACAAATTATACAGCAGAATACATAGATGTCACACACTCTATGATACAGACTATCATGATACTTGTTTGAGATCAGGAAAGAATTTCCCATATTGGCTGATGATGGGCCAGCATTGATTACTGAAAAAGGATGGCAGCTGTTAGGGTGAAGGTCTCTGATGTGCCATGAGCAGGGTATAAAAATCTTGGCAGAGCAAAGATGAGAAAGAGTGTGCTGTCAAATATTCCTGCCACAGAGTCTTGGACTACTAGTTAGAGAAACATGTATTTCTTTTTTTTTTTTTTTTAATTAAAGTTGATGTGCTTTTTTCATCTAAAAAATCTTCAAGTAGTTAAATTGATTCTGAGAAGCTGAACTTTTGAGTGTCTTCTAAAACCATAAGTTCCTTTTGATTCTAACTTCCTGAAGATGGTTGTAACCCGATACTTTTTCTAAGTCTCAGGGCGACAGATATCTAAATGCATTACTTTCCATGGTGATAATCTCCTCAGAAAAGCCTGAGTTTGTAGGGGACCTTCTAAGTCACAGAATGCTTCCAGCCTCTGATAGCATTAAATAAATTAGAAATTTGTCTGCTCTTCTCACTACAGAGATACATCCCATATGTTTGTTGTGCTTATTGTCAGTAGAAAGAGAGGTCACACAGCTATTCCTTCCTGTACTGTTTTCTCTCAATGTGCAAGAGATATGCCAAAGAAGTTTGGGGTGTTGCATTCCAGCAGCAAGGAACTTGCGTGCTCTGTGACAGAGAAAGGGTTGCTTGTTTGTTTTTTTCTGTTGCTTGTGGAAGGTCCATTGAAACAGCCTCTACGTTAGGAAATAAATAAATAATATTTTGGCAATCTTTCCAGATTACCCAGAAAATGTGAATTTTTCAGGAGATCATTGGGATAAATAACTTCTTTTGTGCAGTAACTCCTTTTCTGTGGTTTGGTGCGTGTCTATAGACACGATGGAGCAATTTGAGCAATTTGAGCTAGCATTCTGAGGTCAAACAGGTGGGTATTCCCTTACTTGCCTTGGGGCAGGTGTGCGTTTCCATGTTGTAACTTTTGGGTTGAATTACCAGGTATGCACCAATAGGTGATATAATGAAAGATTCAGCTGCCTTGTCCTCTTTTTTTTTTCTTATCTGAATAAGTATGGTCCTGACCTACAGAAATTCCCTAATATCAGATCAGGATAAATGACAGCTTTCATTTCTTCACAGATTCATTGCTATGGAGGCAGGTGGTAGTTTCTGGCTGTTGAGTACAGAGTAACTGAATGGTGAGTAGAGGAGAGGGAAGCTTAGGGAAAGAGGATTGTTTCTCATGGTGCAGCATGCAGTGATCCCTGTAAGAAACTCACTCTCTGAGAACGGAAAGAGATGAATTAGGGACATTGCTGTCTGCACTTTCTGACCAGTGTTGCAGGAAAAAAGCTTTGCTGAAGTATGAGGGAGCAGTTTGGGGTGTGGCACTTGGGCTGTCACTGATCCTTTTAACACTGTTTCCCTTTAATGAGAGCGGGTCTTTCACCCAGCCCTGCCCAGACCTGGGCTGGTTTCTGTGCAGTGGCACCAAACTCTGCCAGGCTGCTGTATGAGCTATGCAGAGTCGACGAGGCCACAATCTACAGTCTCCAACCCCTTTGGCAAAGCATGAGTGCAAATAGAGCTTTCTTGCTCTAGTGGCTGTGAAAAGCAAACACAAGCGGAACACACTCTGCAGATCGATTCTGAATTGCTGAGGGAATGCTTTCAAAAAACATCTTCTTTGTTGCCAGTTTTCTTTTTTCTTTTTTTTTTTTTTTACTTTTACTATGCCTTGACTTCCAGCCCTTCTGGCTTGAAAGGCAAAGACATTATTTCAAAACCTTTAGGGTTCTGAAATCAATAATTGGGGAAGATTCTCTGCTTTGTTTTCGAGCAGCACAAAAGGACAAAAGCCACCCCATCTGGATACAAACACACAGAGAGAGCATAGATGGGTTTTATTTTTTGTAGGCTCTAGTACACAGAGTATCTCGTAGTGAGAAGAGGGGATATTAGAAGTGAGAATGGTAAAACAGTTGTAATCTGCATTTGGTCAATGATCTTTGGGGGCATCAAACAAGATGACCTAAGCCTGAAGGTTGTTCTCACTTCAGTGGAAGCAGAATTTTGGGATCAATGGTTGGGCATCAGTTTTTCCTTTTCTCCTTTTCTTTCTTGGGCTGTCCAACAGGGAAAAATTCTTAGTTTTAATAAACACGTTGCAAAACTCCTGCTGAGCAGGGTAATTTGGGAATCCTTTTTGTTGGCTGTAAGACCTCTAGTTAAAGAACACAATTGGAGTGTATTTCTGGCTCCATGTCTGGGAAATCTGTGGTGAATCAAAGCAGCAGCAACATACTTGCTCTCCCTCCTGATAGAGAAGGATCTGGCCTGCAGGAGCGATGGGCTTGCTGATACCTTTACAATGCATAGGATACCCCAATGCTGGAAATATCCTCTGCCTGGTGTGCAGGGGATCAGAGTGCAATCCAGAGGGGTGTCTTTTGCTGTTTGTGATCCACGTGTGTGACAAAAAAGTGGTTATCAGGCTGGAAGCCCTTCAGGACATGGTAGGAATGAGGTGCTCCTGGAAGGAAGACTCAGTTATGAGGGAATTGCTCTAAAGACAGAGAAGTGGAGGAAATAAGATGGACCTCCATTGGGATAGCATGTGTCAGGAAGGAAGGTGGACAGTGCAGAGTATACAGAGTGTTAGGAGAAAAGTAGTTCATGGGAAGAGAGAAAGCTGAACAAAGGGAAGAGCAAAAGAAAAAAAGGAACTTGACTGTAATGGGCTGTGACATGTAAAGGCAAAGAGAAATGAAGTCAGTCTCAAAATACAAACTATATGTTCTGTTAGTCAGATGGAGCTGCCAGATGAACTCATTTCCCCCAAGTTACCAGGATAATCTTTTTATTCTATTGCATCTCATCCACTAGTTTCGCTGGCATGAGTTACAGCCCTTTACAAAATGGGCATGTATGACAAGCAGAGCTGACCTGTAAAATAAGAGCTTTCTTAAATGGTATATGAGTTGGCTCCACAGACAAGCTTGCAGTCTCCTTTAATAAAAGTTTTGTATTAGACTTTCCAAAAGAGATAGAGGGAGGCCTTGCAGCAATTGCATAATTTTAAATATTAAGGGTGTAAATTTGATAAAGCCTCAAACCATGCACAAGGCTTAATTTTTCCATATTTTTGGTTTATGAAGTTCAGTTTTGTTTCTGATGTTTTAAAGTTGAGTTTGCTTTCTAGTACATTTTTCATGTCCTACTAGTTAGTTTCCTGGATTATAAGCAGGGAACACAATAGAGATATGGTTACATCCTATTACATGTGTTTCTTAGAAACTTTGCCACTTCAGGGATGTTCTTGTTTCCTTGTAATGATTTGTCAGTATGTACTTGAGAGAGAAGAATTTGCAGTCTCTGCTAATTTTATTAAGGGTAGTTCTCAAAATGAAGGATGATGTTGGGACTGACACTTTATGGCAGGAATTGGTTCACAAACCTGAGCACTGGTCCTGTATTGCAACTTGATAGTAAGAGCTGCTTGTATGAAGCATACTGGGGCAAATGAATGGTGTGTTTAGTTCAGCGTATTTTCTTTGACAATTGCCAGAAGCAGAGAGATTTCAGAGAATAGTCTTGCTTCTGTGACTCCACTGTAGTAGGAAATGTCCTGCAGAACCACTCTGAAAATGGACTTTGCTATAAACAGAATTCAGACCAAAAAATATTTTACTGCCTTAGGGAGCATAAGTGTTCTTACTGACACAAAAAATGAAGTCTCTGTTTTGGCTTGTGTCATGTTGAGCTGTTTGATAATTCAGTTACTAGTAACAATTGTGTGTGTTATATGTACACACATTCAACAGGATGCTTAAATAAATTACTTGCATAATTTTGCAAAATGGAAATGAATAATTTGTTGTCAAGTAGGTCCTTGCAAACAGTAAATTACCCAAGAAACTCTCAAGGACAGCAGGGAAACAGGAAGGAAAGGAGAGAGGGAGAAAAATTAAACAGCAGAGAAAGCAGGCTATATAGAGGAAGTGGAGATGCAAGAACACTGAACAGTTGGGAAAAAACCATATGAGTTGGCCATGAGCACATTCAGGCTGAAAATCAGGAGCAAAACTAACTATAAGAGCAGTGAGAGACTAGAACTGCCTTCATGAGCCCTGTGGACCCAAGTTACATTTTCCAGGATGGAGGTTTAACCACTTCTGGAAGGCCTTATATGAAGTGTACATCTTTGAGACCAGTAGCTGATAGTCCAGGTAGAGCTCTTGGATTCCATATGTCTGCAAGAGGTTTGCTCATGTGGTTATCCTGTGTGTAGCTTGGACCTAAATGGACAATGACCAAAACATTATACTTATTTTCCTGTGTTAAACTGTAATCTTGATTATGAACAGTAGACAGGTGAGGGTCAGACTGAATGTTGCACAAAAAGCCCTTAACATAGCCATTTGTTTCCAAAAATACACTATCAAGAATAAATGTCATAGCAATCATTGTTAGGTTGCAGCTCATCTTGCGTTCAGAAAGTGGAAATCTCCTTCAGGAAGTATTTCCAGGTTTTTGTCATTAGCAGTTGGTATTTTATATGCAGTCACTAGTCTAGTAATAGTAGACAGTAAATTGTAGTAGTCAAGCAGGTTTAATTAGTTTTTTTAAAAAAACTTTTCATGTGAGACCCAGTCCTCACCTCTACTGGGAACCAGCAGAGATACATGGGCAGAATCTTTATGAAGGTTATTATAGTTCAGCCTACAAAGTTGGTGACATTCCATTTTGAGTCTCTGTGTAGATCCACACAGGAAAATTAAACTGATTTTTCTTTTTCTTTTTTTTTTTTTCTAATAACAGAAGAGTTTGTGCACAAACCAGTCGATTCCTAAATCCAGCTTTTCAAACCAGTATGCTATGCACTGTAAATCAGGAAACTCATGAAAAATGAAAAGTTGTGTTATCGTATTATTTTGCTCTCTTTTGCAACACATATGTTATGCCAGTTCCCATAATCGAGTAGACTTTTCCCTGTACTTTCAGAAGCCTGCAGGCTAAATGGAAGTGAATGCCATGGGCATTATGGTCTTGATTATATGGTGTATCCATTTTCATATCCTGGATGTCTGACCATAGCCTCTGGGCATCTGTAACAGAGGAGCAGCTCTACTAACTCATGCATTTGTTACTTATATCTACAACTGCACTTTATATTGGTCTGGAGCACTTCTGCTGTTAAACCTGCTGTAAGAACTATTTTGAGTAAGCCACCCTGAATGGCTAATTCTGTTTGGCTCTTAGGTTTCACAGGTACAGCTCCTCATTAGATCCCAACTATTCTTCCCTGAGACTGCCATACTTTCCAAGTTCTATTTTCATTCCTTTCTCCTGTTTCTCTAATAATCAGTATCCCCATAGGCACCTAAAGACTTACACAAGCTTGAATCACTGAGAACAATGTTTCAGTATTAGGTTTCTATGATGAGAATGTGAGGTGTCATGCAGAAAAACAATGAAATATGTTTTTATAGAGATGGAATTGGAGGGTAAGGGATAAGGGAAAAGTGTAGAGAATTTGTATTTTACTTAGTCTTCTGCAAGATGGTGTCTTGCTTTTCATTCTAAACTCAATTATTCTATTGTTGGGAGGAAAAAAAATAAGAACTCATTTTTTTCTTTCTATTAAGTGTACTATTTTCAGTTTCTGGAATTTTGACTTCTTACTCAGTATTTCAATTTACCCACATGAATGTATATTTATCAAAGGTCAAGAGGAAACAATTTTGCTCTGCTTTTTAGGAAAAAATCTTGGTGGTGCTAATAGGAGCTAACCAAAGAAATTGCAGAAACTCAAAGTAAGCAAGCTGAACATTGTAATTTTTGTGAGGTAGTCTGATTTCCCATCTTGAAAGTTCTAATTACTTACTGTCTTCTACTGCACCTCACCTCTGAAATAATTCTGGTGCTTCTCAATAAAATGTTTTTCTCCACAACATAGTGCAACCCAGTTATTGAAAGTCTCCCTAATGTACATACAGCAAAAAGCTCTCTTGGATCACAATTGTTGAAATTTTCATTAAGGGTCCTGTTCCCATAAATCCATGTCTTTAGCTTCTGGGTACAAGACAATATTTAAACAACAGCATTTGTGGGGGATGGGTTGGTATTGGTGTGGAGTTTTTTGTTGTTTTTAAATTGTGGGATATCTTTTAAGTGATTAATCCTAAGCAGAAGTAATTTTAAATAAATGCATTTCTGTGTGGTGACCTGAGTCTATTTCATCTGCCTGGCTTGCTTTATTTAGTTTGGTGTACTGTTCTCCTTCATGGAAGCAGGATATGGTACCTACATTTGCACAAGTTGAAGGTCCCGTCCTCTTAGCTGGCTGTGCAGAAGAGTAGCTTTCTCCAGCTGTATTTCTGCAATGGTGGTGCTGCTTGGTGTGTGCATCCCCAGGCAATTTGATTCTTTTTAAAAAGACTTTCTGACAGTCTGAAATTTGTGCTCCTGACAGTCCTGCTTAGTGTCTTGCAACTTGCTTAACCAGTTCAAGTAGGGAACCAGACTATAGCAAAGGATAAGGCACAAGACACGCTTTCTCTATCCCTGGAGAAAATTGTTCTGTCTGTGTGACTAACCTACCTACCCGATTTTCCTACAAGCCTGTGGAGGCTTGGGAAACTCATGAAAAATCACAAGTGAAAAGGCTGAGAATAGGCTGATTGGGTAGTTGGTTAGAGCCCAGTGCTAACAAAGCCAAGGTTGTGGGTTTGATCCCCTTATGGTCCATTCACTTAAGAATTGGACTTGATGATCCTTGTGGGTCACTTCCAACTCAGAATGTCCTGTGAAATCAGCAGAGAAATCATCAGGATGAGAGATGTAAAGTTGTTGTGGTGAAAGCCCTACAAGTATCCCACGGCAATACCAGAAATTTTGTGTATGAGTTGGAGCAGTTACATTGACGTGATATATACACAGAAGAGGCATTCTTTGCATTGAAGCCTTCTTTGTTTCAAAAGGCAGAAAAAAGCCTGAAGAAAATATTCTGCTATTCCCATTTCACAGAAAGAAGCAAGTAAAATATGAAATGTCTTGCTCAAAAATGCCCAGGAAGCATATGATAAAGTAGGAGAGCTTGAAGCTTTTGTGTCCCAGTCAGTGTTCTCAAGAAGGACCAGTTTTAAGAGACACATGTCCCGAATACTCTGTTATTAATAGTGATTTACATAACAGCCTGTAGTCCCATTTCAATATTACAGAATAGGACTCACTCTTTTATGAAAATGACCTGGATTTATATCAGGAGTAGTAAGATACTGTGGCAGAGAAGGGCTGTGAAGAGGGGGGAGGGAGTATGAAACTAAAAATAAGAAATATGTACAGTACATAATTCTAACAATGTTATCTGAAAGACAGTAAAAATAGACTCAATTAGATATTGTCAGAGCTTTTTTCTCCATGCAGCTGCCTAGCCAAATATGACAATTTTTCAACAATATAAAAGTTCTAACACAATGCATGATACGTTGTGCTGAATTCATTAACACTTTGCTACCTTAAACATCATTGTAAAGAAGGAAAATAATGTAAGAGAAGCTTGTCATTTTTTGTTGTTCCTTTTGTTTCCGTGACATGTTTGGAATTGCATGCCTGCGAGAATTTTGTGATCTAAATTTAATGATCCTAAAAGGGATTTAGTAAGATATTGTTCTTTTCTCCTGCAGACATCCCTAGGCTGAGTGCTACATGAAAAGTGTGACTCAATTATACAAAAAATTTAATTTATCTTTAAAAATAAAAAGCCTTTTCATGCAGTATTTCCACAGGGATGTAGCCTTAGTGTAGAGCTTTCCTAGCTCTGCTTTGCAACAGCATAATTCCTATAGAATAAGAATTTGCATGCAGTCTATAGAATATCGATGCACACATATGTGCTCCCACTTTTCACGACTAAAGACATTATGATGATAGTTGGCATATTTGGCTTTGATTTGGTAATGGAATCTGCAGAGTTGTCAATTTACAGAATTACTAGAGTGGACAGTTGATCACAATGCAGATGTTAAAACTATGAAATCTGGGTCTTCAGCATTAGACTGAAATGTTGGGTCCAGGCCTAATAGAGATCTTTTAGTTACTTTTTTTTTCCTTTTTTTTTTTTTTTTTTTTTACGGAGTACTACATTTGAGGTAGATAGAAATTTGCAAAATTATTGAGGATTAAATTGGAGTTAAAAGTAGCGTTCTATTGAATGTATAAAGTAAAATAACCACTGTTTTGAGCGTGCTGTTCCACTTTAAGAATATCTTTTGTGGATATAATGTGCTCTGTCATGACCCTATGTCTTGACCATCATGCTTGAACTACAGATTGAGAAAAACTCTATGAATGAAGAAGAATCTGATCCATTTTTGAAAGGAAATAAGGCTGATGACTGAGAAAACATTGGTTATTGGGATATATAATAAACTTATACACTTATTATTTCCTTTTTTGTTCCGGTTCAGTGTAATGTGTACTTCTGGCAAATTATATGGAAGTATTTCATTCCATGTTGGACAAAATTTAACCAGGGTTATTTTGCTATGTCCTTTAACCCTTCACCCTGGGAATCGGGAAAGTGATTCTGTGTGGTCAAAGCATGAGCAAAGAGGATTGCTGTGATTGCTTAATCAGGATATGGTAGGTGATAACAGTTAGTTTCTGGGACGTTAGACTACAGTCCTCTTCACTCCTAATGAGGAATTCCTGTATAGATCCAATTTTCCTGTTCCTGAAATGTAGAGAATCAGACTGATGTGGAGTTTGCCTTTCTATAGATACAGGCATCCAGCGCATTGATGTACTGGATTCTATCTCTTTTTCCTTTCTAAAGTGAACTTTAAAAAACTGCTGCTTTCAGACACTGGTCACCATTCCTGGAGTTACTTAAAAGACATATAGATGTGGCACTTAGGGACATAGTTTAATGGTGGCTTTGGTAGTGTTGTGTTAGTGGTTTGACTTGATGATCTCAAAGGTCTTTTCCGACCTAAACAATTCTGTGAAATTTGGGAAGAAGACATTGGAACAGAAAAATTTTGAATTAATATATCACTAGAATGTCATTCTTACCAATTATATAGAAGTTTCCTCTTTAGTTGTGGTATGTTGACCTGAATTAAGCTGGGTTCTACATGGAAAGATCAGTGAAGAGATTATGCCAACTGAAGGGAGAGTAATGTATACTACTGATATGATTAGCAGGAAAGAGCAAGACAATATTTATTACGGAAGCACTAGACAGTGCAGGCAATAAAAATGATGCTGGAAATGGGGAAATACCCTATGCCAAGGCAGTGCTTTCATATTTCACCTTCGTATTTCCTACGTAAATAAAACATCAGTCTGTACTAGCAAAAATAGTGGAATAGGTGAAGGGGCAAAACACCACAAATAAATTAAAATCTAAACCAAACAACAAAAAACCACCCCTAAAACCAGCAACAACAAAAAAGCACCCCAAAAACAGTAACACCAAAACCCCCAAATTTGAACTGAACATTTACCTGAAAGACTGGTGAAACTGGAGATATTGCAGTCACCACCAGTATCACGGGAACAAAATGACACAGTATCTGTTCTAATAACACTTTAAATAGAAAACCAGAAATTATGGAAAATATGTATTTTCTGAGTGTTGTAGAAAACACATGCCACACAGAACATTCATGCCTATAGGCATAAGAAAATTAACTCTACCCCAGCCAAACATAGTACAGCACATATCTGACTAGGAAAGAAGGCATTTTATGCTATGTCATGGTGGAAAAACATGAAAAGTTAAGGAGCAAAATTATTTTATTTTTTAAGATGTAGAGGGGTCCCTTAAACTCAGTCACTTGCTGCATAAGCTTTCTGAGTTCATTCTTCTTACCTTTCCTCACCATGTCATGATTGCTTTAGTTTCAACTGAGCTGAAATTATGCCTCTATCTTCCACCAAAGCTTTGTTTTCACAAAGTCCGTAATTACAATTAAATTTAAACCACATATATTTGTATGTGTATGATAGGAAAACATTTCTTTTGCATCGATCTATATATAAAGTGCAAAAAGAGTTTTAAAAAACCTACCCAACCAAAAAATCCCAAAGAACTTCATGAATGTTTTGCAATGCATTCATTCAAATTTTTCAGCCAATATGGAGTTTGTCCAGTTGTACTCATGGTCTGACAAGCACCGGTAGAGATTGAGTTGTGTTTGTTCATCGGACCCTGTAAGTTTGATTCACAGCACTTCTCTGGACTGAAAGCCTCTGTTCTAGCATGGCTGGGTGGCCATGGCATACACCCAGAAGCTGCTTACATCTGCTGAGGATCTTGTCTGGTATGGCAGTCAGGTTTTGGTATACTTCTGATAATTCTTTGCTAATGCTGAAGTAGTCCAGTGGCAGGCTTTGTGACAGTGCTCTTCAAAGGGTAAAACAGCGACATAAGGTATGTGCTACTAAATTATGTAAAATATGTGTAGCCACTTCTAATTTGGGAGTATGCAGTTTACTAATCCTTTATTTAGGGATACAAGACCTGATATCTTGGAATTCAACAGAAGTAATCACACTTTGCCAAATTTGCCTTGTCAATTGATTTGTTTGCTTTATGAATTTTATTGTTGGATTGAATGGGAGCAGGAGGGAATGGCACTACATTGCACCAAATTCTGCTGAAGTTCACTAAGGTGCTCTTTGCTGCTTCTCATAGCATTGCTGTGAACTTTTAGGAAGCTAAGGATTTCTGTTCCAGAGAGGTTTGAGTTCGAGTAGTGAATCAGTCCCTCATCGTAATTACAAAAGTGTCTGTTTGTTAGAGCTCTTCAAGATCCTTTCAGATGAAAGATGCTAATAGATGTAAGATAATGTGTACATGCAAGAATGTCGTCATTAATAAATATTAAAGAAAAGAAAAGCTCTCTGTGAACGATGTAAAATAACACCAATGAGTATTTAATCTGCTTTTTAAATTGAATTTTCAGCTTAAAGAGGAAAACTTTTCTTCTTGTTTGAAAAATTAAAATAGAAAAATGAATATTGAAATGTATTGGCTTGGGATTTTCAACGCAGTTTAAATAACTAATTAAGAAAAAGTTGCAGGGAGGAAAAACATTAAAATATGCAATAATTTATTTTTAATAAGTGTAAAACAGATTATTTTAATTACCACATTTTTAAAAATACAGGGTAAATAAAATGCCTTAAATTGTCATTCATAGAGATTTGGAATTGAAGTGTAGGGATTAAAGCCTTTTATCAGTGAATGTAGACAAAAGACTTAATGAATAACGAACACAGAAATTAACTGAAATGTCAGAGCTACATAATTTTTTCTTGATTTCCCATGTCCACCGACTTTTCCCTTCTTTGATTTTGCTTTTTAGAATAAGCTGTTAGCCAGGTGAGGTTTCACTGTATCGTCTGTATCACAATTTATTTTCTATAAAGCTTTAAAGCTGCTTTTAAATATACCTCCTTGCCTTTAGAATAACAGCTACCTAGTTGACCTCTTCTGCTGCACAAGGGCTTGAGGTAGATGCTAGTCTATATAATTTTTTTACACTTAATTTTCAGTTGCCTGGGTTTCCATGGAAATCTTTGTATGCAACGCTGCCAAAATCACCTAACGCCAATCAAGCTTTGGCAAAGGCTGCACACCCTGGCTGGAGTTAATATTTTATATTACTACATAAATTTTGGATCCAAGTGCTCCCTATTTATTGTGCAACTTTTTCAGAGGGGTTTTGAGGAGCAATCCTGCTGCCTGCCAGTGCATGAACTCGTTTCTCTGAACCAAGGTGCCTTTTGGAGAGCTCTGTACAGTAGTGAAGATTTCTCCCTTTTGATGTAACAAATTTTGCACAGAAATAGAGCACAACAGAGCCATATTTGCTGTGTTATGTCAAGTGGGGGTAAGGTTTCCTTTTCTGTGAAAGCACGTGCTTTTTGTTGGCTTGCTCTAAAACATCTAAATGACATGCACTCTGTGTAATTCACTTCGTGTTTATTCAAAACTGGTGTCTGACCCTGAAGTGCTGTATTTGTCCCGGTTGTTATAAGGTTGTATGCTCATTGTGCATAAATGAGTAATTGTCCTTTAGAGGCCTATGCTTTAGTTCAGTCTGTTAGGGCTGCTGAGCCAACAAGCACAGAAAGAGCTGTACTTTGGCATCATCCCAAAAAGTTAGAGGTCGTGAGCCAAAAACCCCAGGAAAGCTTTTCAGCTTTCCCGTCAGCCCGGTGTGCTGGAGTTCAGAGCTGCTGATCTCACCTGGAAAGGACAGCAGCAGGAAGGTGGGGGAGGGAGCAGCTCTTTCCATGGAAAGAGTGTACAAGCTCTCCAAGTTTTCCAGCAGTGGGAGAAACTGTCCTACTAGCAAGTAGGAAAACAAGTAATCTCTTGCCTAGAGTTTTCATGAGAAATATTTGTTCTCCTGTTGACTTGTTCTATTACATATCTGACTTTCCTGCTGCTTTAAGGGGGGGGAAGATATGTGAAGAAATCTCTGTCTGTAAGCCAGAAAAATTTTGTCACATCTTCCTCTCACTTTAGCACTCCAGATATTCTTCTAAGTGGGGAAAAATAATTTGGAGTCCCTAGCAGTTTTGTCCTTTGGAAAGGAAATATTAAAGATAGGAGGATTTGGCCCGATGGTAGCTGAAAGCCCTCGGGCTCTGCCAGAATTTAATTCCTTGTGAACTCTGACCTGGAATGAATACAACATATGTGCTACTGTTCCTCTATAATTTAGCATCCCTTTTTCCTGTGTGGGTATTTCTCCCCCCACATTGGTTTCTGTTAAACCTGACTGAGTGGTTTACCCCTTATAACCAGTATCCCTGCAAGGGAGAGACTCTCACTGTTTTTACAGGCCTCTTTAGACTCCCACTAAAAGGTACTGGAGATTTGCCTTCGCATGTGCTAATAATGTTGCTGGTTTTGGATCCAAAGGCCTCCAGTTCAAATCCCCCCAGTAGAGTTAGATTCCTCGCAAAGTAAAAAGGCACTCCTTGGATTAAAGGAACTGATTGAATGCTGCTGTGTAGACCACTAATGTGCTACAAGGGTACTCCGTTCTTTAGCAGGAATTGCGGTGTGCTGCTAGGGGACTTCTCAGGCACTGTTACTTAGAAATTACATGGTGCTACACCAGCTCTGGGACTTGTAGATTTGCATTCACTCTGCAGCTTCATTAAAAATTTTAACTGGGACATATTTAGACTACTCAAGCTGTTTCTATAGAGTTGATTATTTTGTCTTGTCCTTAGAAAACAGCTTATCCTTGTGAAAATAACATATAAATTGTACTATTATATTTAGTGGTGCAAGCTTTGCTGTTGCTGTTAGTTTTCTTTTCCTTTTGACGCCATGGAATTTCTGACAAATAATGTCTTCTGAGTTAAGGTCTACCATAGTAAGAACATATTCTGTGCCTTTTCCATTTTTCTCAGTAAATGCAATGAACCTCCGTCGTTAGCGTGGTTATTGCCTAGAGAATAAAGAAAAGGGAGAAAGGATATTTCAGTGAACAAGACACAAGATGCTTCAGACGTGCCATCTCATCCAGAGGAAATATTAAATCCCTGTGCACCTCTATTCTATCTGTAAAATGTATATAGTAATATCTGGTCAGTTTTGGAGCACTGTTTGTCTTAATTTGTTGAAGAAATTTGATTCTCTCCTAAGGAAGCTTTTATAGAAATACAAGTGCTACTCTCATGAGCACAGGTGTTTTGTGGTTTTCTGGAATCTGCTGCAAAATCATTCTCCTCATAGGGAGCTATGGTCCAGAATCTATGATTTAGTTGTTAGTGTTGAACTGAAGAAAAAGAAATTGTGTAAATATTTCTTTTCCTGGCACTCAAGTGTCCAGAATAATCTCTAACCATAGGCTGTTTTGTCTCTGTTAGACTGTCACTGATGAACCTGAAATTTTGAAGATTTTCATAACTAAAAGAGTTTGTAATTGTTGCAAGAATATCTACAACATACACGTATATTAGTCATCATTTCATCTTTCTCCCCTTAAATATGGGAATATCCAGTGTTACATGCTATAGATGCCTAGACAGTTCTTGCAGAAGTGCACAGAAGTAATGAAAGTGTGCAGGCAAGTCATGACAACTTTAAGTGGAATTAGATAACACAGGAGCAAGTAAACTTTACACATTATTCCAATTGCTTCATTTTACATTTGGAAAATACAGCTTATCTAAAATTAGATGAAGCTGCCACAGCATTTTTAGTCCATGATGGCATTTGAGATTTAATTTCTCCTCTGAAAGCACTGTTCATTTCTGTGGAATTCTGCAGGTGCTGTATGTTTGTGAGATCCAGGAGGTCTTAAATTTTGTTACAGATGTTTGTTACAGTCAGTTTCATGCAAAGCCTGCTGTAAGCGATCTGTCGATTAAAGAATATGCCTCAGCAGTTCATCCTTTTCAAGTTTCCTTTTTATATGTTTAAACACAAAAAAGGACAAGTCTGAATGCTGTTTGCTTTCTTTAATTGTTTTCTGGGAGCAGCAGGAAATTATTTTCACACTTGATAAAGCTCAGCCTTCATAAGTAAGGCAATGAAGAGCAAACTACACACCAGAATGTGAGACAGCTTAGAGTTAAACTTGCAATACCAAGTAGGTTTTTAGCAGCTTCTCTGAGAAAAAAAACTGAATTGTTTCCAAGGATTTTTGAACCAGCTTTTTGGGCTTCTTATATTGCCTTTACATTTTGTTGTAATTCCATATACTGGAAATCTAATTTGGACTTGCAAAAATGCTCTGACTGAGTAAAATGTCTGGGGATTAAGTTGTGACTTTACCTCTTCATTGGGAATGACCAGCTTTCCTGATACTGGTCTATCAGGACTAACACTAACTATAATATCTGTTATCCTTTTTGAGGAATGGAGGAGCCGTGGAAATTGTTTATTGTCTTACAATTGATTGAGGAGTGGGTGTATGGTTTTTGGTTTTTTTTTTCGTGTTATGGTTTTTTTTCTGTGTTTTTTTTTGTTGGGTTTTTTGTTTGTTTGTTTTAAATTCTCCATAATAGAACAAGTAAGACTTGAATAATATTTACTCTGTCTAAAAAATCACTAAAAACTTATTTTCTTCTCTGCTTTGAAGCCACCTATTTCTCTGTTCCTAGTTGCTGGAATTGATTAACTTTTACCCTTTACTCTGTAGTTACACACTGTACGTGAGCTCTTCTGTCACAGGAGGCCTAGCAATAATTCTCATCTTGTTATGAGCTTTGATACGATAAGACCTGTGATTATTTAACAGTATTTTTTAAAAAAACAAATACAGCATTCACTTACTAACTAATTTGCTTTTCTATGGATTTTAGACAGCACTAAACTCCTCACAAGAATCACACTTGTTGAGCCGATTTAAAACATGATTAAGAGCAGCCAGCTAGTTTCTGAATAAATGCCTGTTGATTATTTTTGAGAAAACACTCGCTACTTCTTTTAATATGTTTAGGTGTTGCTAATTTTTCTCCATGCATCTGGAAGAGCTCCCATCTGCATTTCTGATGGCTGCCATAGGGTGGTGCCAGGCTATCAGTATATACAGTAGAAGACAATGGTTTGGGTTTGAACAGATCAAAAACCAAACGAGCTTTAAAATCTGATCTTGAACAATTTACAGTGCAAATAAATGAAGCAGCCAGTGCAAATAGTTACTTTGATGCCTTTTTTTTTTTTTACACTTAACATAAAGGAAAGGTCTGTCTGACATACACTTCATTATGTGTGGCTGTTTGTGTGTGTGTATGTATAGGCATGCACATATATGTGCATGCATGGGTGTAAAGTTTGACCTGAAATGTGTTTTTGCCCTAAGGGTACTGATGTCTTGTTTTTGATCAGATTGTACTAATGTGGCTCAATTAATAGTTCTCTTAGCGTCTCTGTTAATGTTCAGGGTTTTGTTGCCTATGTGTGTATTTATTACAAACCTGCTAAGTGTTAAAGCTGACTGGAGACAAATGATAGGTTTCCAACTTTTGAGAAACAATATCTATCCTAACGTATGTTTAAGGAAGACTAATTTAATGCCTTAAACTCAGCTCACAATTAAGTGCCCAATGAGAGCAAGGAAATATTAATATTTTAAAGTCATGTTTTAAATATCCCATCTATTTGGTTCAAAAATATATATTATATTAATTATACAGATGTACCAATTTATTCTTTGAGCTATCTTACTCAGTTTCTAAAGTTTATAATAACTGAGGGGAAAAAATTAAGCCTGTTGTTAGTGAGAGATACCAATGTTTATTGAATATTGCATTTGAACAGCTATTGTCTGTGTCAGATAAAATGATAATAGTTGGGAAAGAAAAAATTTTATTGGCAATGCATTACATGGATCAGGGCAGTCTAAAATGCTTGATTTCACATTTCTGTTTATATTCACATTTAATAAAGAGGTTGAAGGTTTATGTTTATAAAAACATATCTTTAGTGGGGGAAACATTAGCATTCACAATTCATTTGCTCTTGAACACCTTTGGTTAATGTATGAAATGAAATGCAGCATGGGGCCTGGCAACTGAACAAGTTAAAATTAAAAATGATTTAAGTTATATGCATTTGTAGAGCTTTGGAGTTGCATGGAGAAAAACAGTAATTCTTCTGACAAATTTTAGATGTTGCTGTATTCTTTGCCAAGTAGTTGTAACTTAAAAAAAAACAAAAATGAACCCCCCCAAAAAAACAACTCAAATCAAACCCACACCAAACACCAAAATATCCCCAAAATCTCATCCCACAATTCTTTTTCTTTCTAATTTAAAAAGAAAACTAACTTAAGCATAGCCTACTGAGTTGAATAATTTCAAATTCATACAAATAACTTTGGAGAATTGGTGTAAATAACCAAAAACAGCCTAACTTTAACCCTTTGTGATTCAGACTTCTTATCATACTAATTTTCCCCTCAGTGAATAGGAGTAAGACCCACTTGTATCTAAGATGATGCACAGAGCGGCATTTTGAGGCTAAAAGCCTCTAAAATATTTGTAATAATTTAGATAGTGATTATCCTGTCTAGACCTTTTACTCTTCACTAGACTTTCGTTTAAATGTTGCACCCTTTTTTCTGATCATAAATCAGTGGCAAATGTGCAGATTTGGACTCTCTGAAGTTTTACTTTGACAATGTTTTCTTAAAGCATTCCAAAACACTGAAATCCTGGAATGGTAGGGGAAAAAAAAAAAAAACAAGTCGAAGGTAAAAGCAAAAATTATTTATGGAGCATTTTGTCTCTAATCCTAAAACTGAGAGTACTAGTGGCAGCAGTGATGAGCTTAGCTGCTTCTTGTGCCTAATGCTTGTCGTGAAGTCAAATTTGATTGACATTTCATCATAAATTTCTATTCCTCATAACAAATATTTCTTTTCCTCTATTTGTAAGAGCCTTTTAAAGATGCTTCCTTAAAACAATGTAACAGTCATTTGCAGCTTTTATGGCATCTAAATCTATACCGTTATGCTGGCTTGGTTCTACTGACATTTTAACATTGTTAATAATCACTGGCCATTTGTGTGTGCTGTGTAAAGGCATAATGTGCTTTTATATAAAACACTGTTATGAGGGCTCATTATCTTGTGAGGCAGCAGTTATAATGAAAATTAAACAATTTTGAACTTGCTTTGCCAAGTGTTTTTTAAATAAATTTAACAGGGCTGATTCACAGCTCCTACCTGGTTCTGCGGGGTTATATATCAAAGCTGTTGGAGAGTTGCATGCATAAATTCCTTCATGCAGTCGTGAGAGCTGTGTGCAGTCCGCTTCTCCAAGCTCTGCTAAAACTGATCAGGAAATGCTTGTTTCACAGGCAAGATCCTGGCAGGGCATGAAATAAGTGTAAACCTTTGAAACTAGTCTCTGTGGTATCGATAGTTAAATGGACTTTACAAATGACCATTTACTCACAGTTAGCCACAGAAGTACTGGGGCTGCAATCTGTAAGCTACTCCTGCTATTTAAAACTGGGTGGTTAAGAATTACCAAAATAATTGCATTTTTCAAGCTAAGAAAGGGTTGAGAACCTAAATATGGGCTATTCAGTGTTTTGTTTATAGACTGCAAAGTTTTACTAAACGCTATACATAATAGACATATTTTTTCACAACTTCTTCAGTGTTTCTACATAAAATTATTTGAAAGGGAAGTAGTTTGATAGTAAAGTGAATGAATGATGAGACATCCATGGCTTTAGCTTCCCCATGGTGTCTGCATTTTAGCAGAGTTGATCTATCTGAGGATCTGGACATTTGAAATTCACTTTTAAAACGACTGTTGTTGAGCACCCTTTCAAAGCTGAGCTAACCAGGGCAGTTTGTGTAATTTCTGACATGTTTCCCTTCTGTTATGCATCCAACTAGATTGCCCTTATAGGACTGGTATTCAGCTGCTCCTCTGTCTTTTATTTTAATGCAGCACTTAGAGACAGATTGTTCCAGTACAACAGTAATAAGGGAAAGTAAATTTCCATTTTCTTTTTTTTTTCTTTTTTTGCACATATTTTAATTTGAAAACTACCATGGCATGAAACAATAATTCAGAGAGACTCCGTTTCAAATTACCTTTCTTCATTAAAAAATAAAATAAAATAACCAGGAGGTCTAGCACATTATGTCACTAAGTCACACAGTAAGAGGGACCATCAAAGAATGGTGGGAATTATCACAGCAGCTTGCTCCTTGTTAGAAGCATTTACCTCATGACCCTTTCATTTGCCTACTGCCACTTTAGTTTAAGAGTGACAACACTGTATAGCACTCTGCACTTTCCGCCTCCCCCCCCTCGCCCTTTCCCTTAGCACCAGATGCCTTTGTAAAGCAGCCTGGTGAAGGAGTGAACAAAACCTTGTGGGATAAGTCTGACACTGGAAGTTAATGATTATCAGTCGAAACAAAACACTTGTTTACATGTTGTAGTCATTAGAGGTTCCAGTCAGTCATACCTCGGCTGGGATTCCTGCCAAATGTTTTGAGGGTTCTTTCACAAGCTGTGCAGTTTTGTAAATACAAAAGCACTCTTATTAAGCCTTTTTAGTATTAGACTGTGCAATTAAGATTACGGGTAATTAGATTCCTTTATTTGGAGTAGAATGGTCCAAGATACACACACTACTTTCTTAGCCACAGGATACCATCGTATCTCTATTTGGGTGTTCCATTACAGCTCAATGACTAAGAGAAACTCTCTTGTCTTGTGCACATTTTTTCTTTATTAAAAATTGCACTCAAAACTTAAGGCGGTATGGATTTTTCTTCACCTTATTGTCAGCACCTCCTTCGCAGCCATAAAACTTTCCTTTTTGATTAGCATGTCTCAATTTGCTGGAAACACTTTGCTTGCATCTCTTTTAGTATTGCCGGCTTTTCATTTCAGCCTTATTACAGCCAGGACTAAGGAGGTGATTTGGCTATGAAGGAATTTAGGAAAATTTCCAGTAAGCTAAGGATGATTTTAAGTTAACTGCAGGATAACAGAGTTGTAGAAATGAATGTTTCTTTTAACACCTGTGAATTAGTCCGTACCTGAATAAATAAATGATCCCTTTGGTATTTGAAGTTGGTATAAACCAGCTCAAATTTCACCACTTTCTTGTAAACACTTTAATCATGCAAAAATGCATCTAATAGAAATAATCGTGTGAGCTGGTGAACCTGTTTCACGTGCTCTTCTGCTTAGGGAGTATTCTCTGCATTGAGCATGATGGTAAATTATTTAAGGTTTGGGAGGCCATTTTTTTGTAACTGTGAATTGTAAGACAACTGAATCATCCATACATATTTTATCTCTATTTTTTTCCTTTGCCAGGGAAGATATCCGTTTTAGTTGCTCCAGTGCAGGACTGCTCGCTTTGACATTTCCCGGTTGTCTGTAGTGCTAGGCAATAATTAAATATCAGGTGCATAAGCTGCTCTTTAATTTGACATGTGTGCTCCAGGCAATAAACACATGCAGTGCAACGTGGGAGTGTAATTGCTAAGGAATAAAATCTTGTACCGAGTGAGATCATTGTATCAGGTACTGTGTGACAGCTCATTTGATCATTATGCCCGGGCTAAAGAGGTTGCCTAATTAGTTTCCATTAAAACTCACCCTTTAATCAGGAATTATTCTTGCATAAAGAATGTCACTTGGTCCAGATGAATGAACAATGGTTCCCCCTTGAGATTCAACTATCTGTTACACTTGGGATGCCATATGTCTTTTCAAACAATTCAGCTACCACAGTACTCTGTGAGTTTGGATCTCGCAACACTATGCAGTATTTGCATTTCCTGGATACTAGCTAGTATTCTGTGGAAAAATCACAATGGCATTCTGTATATACTTCATCAAGTCAGAGAAGCTATGTTCATGCAGAAAGAAGTGTGTTGTAAACACACAAATGACTAATGGGCCTCTCTTAACTAATGTGTCTTAGTTGTTGTATATATTTCATTAGTGACATACATAGCATATGTGCTATTACCTGGAGCTAGACTTTGGTTTCTCACCTAGAAACGTCAAGGTTCATCTAAATTTAATATTTTGAAGGGAAATAACTCCCTAGGTTTTTTCTTCTTGTGACAATAGCTTTGTCGGCTGAAGATGATCACAGGAGTAGCTGTGCCTTTTCTTTTCTCTCCCCCCAAAAATCTTTCACGTTGAATGCCTTCCCCCTACTCCCACAAGACAGGTGCAGTTCAGCAGATTACTAGGTTCGTACACATGACAGATGTAGAGCTTAGTTGTTGGGTGTGTTTCAATCTGAACCATTTCTGCAAGTTCCAAGTTGTCCAACGGAATTGACTCATCTGCCATGTAGCAACTGCAGTGAGTGGCTCATCTGAGCTGACCAGAAACTGCTCTCCAGGAGAGGCTTCCCTCCCTGGTAGTACAGACTGGTAGGCCAGGTGGAGAGAAAGAGATTTTCAAGTCAAAGCTCAGCACTTGAAGTCAGTGGCTTCAGTCAGCTCCCTTGATATATCTGCTTGTACAGATGTGAACTCATTTAGCAATGTTTGCAAAATGCCATGGGCTGGACTGGCAGTTTGAAGTCTAGTGATAGAAAGAGCTGCTAGGTGCTCTTCCTTTCCCCAGAGGTGTCCTGGGGCAGTGACTAAGCTCCCCTTCTGTAGTGGAGGGATGACCCTACAACATGTCCATGGTGTCCAACCACTTTTAATCAAGTGGTTTATGAGGCATCCAGATAAATAGGTCTCAAAAATACTTCCCCCCCCTTTTTTTTTTTAGCTCAGACTGTTGCAGACCCCTGTTGTGTTTGGAGGAATTTAAAAATGTTTTGTGGGCTTTGTGTACCCTGTGGCAATGCCTTTGACAGAAACAGCAACCTAAGGTTTTGTGAAAGATTGCCGCAAACATTAAGCGTGCTCCAGGTTCACTCTTGGCTCTGGTAAGTCTGAGTGCTCTAACCTTCATACTTAAACACAAGGCATATGAGCTTTCACACTGCAAGTGTATTCAAGGCAACAGAAAGACATGAGTGCAAAGTGGAATTCAAATCCTTAATGTTTCTTATTGCTATTGCTCTGAGTGCCCCCATTCTCCATACTCAGTATACGATGTGTCATACCCACAGTGAATGAAGCAGACAGGAAAGTGGCTAAAGCACATGATTAACATCTGGAATCTGAAGAGAAATGGTTTGATGATCTAATGTGACTCTCTGAATAGCAGAGGCTTTTAATTTATTGGTTTTCATAACCTGAGCTATGTGTTTAGGAAAATTAGTATTCAATGTTGTCTAAGAGCTGTCCACCTTTACCTAATACTTTCTTTGTGGCTGTGGTCAGTCTCTGATACATCAGAGGAAGATGGAGAAAAAAGGAATAAATGATTCTGTGAGCACAGAAACTGAATTCTGATTTCCTCTGGCTTCCTTCTGGTTAATCCATACTATTTTGGCATTCTCACATATATTTTACACCCTCTTGTAATATTTTCAGCAAACATTCTTCTCTTTCATGTTCTCAATGCCATTTCTGATTTTTCCATGTCCCCAACTTGTATTTTTCCAGGCTTCCGGAGAAATATGTTGTATCTGATTCAGTTGCAGACATCGATTGGTGTCAGTTGCTGTCTCTTGACTATTAGTCAAAGAGGATTTGTTGCATCTGAGTTACTTCAAACCCAACAAATGCCTAGAGGGGTTCCATGATGATGATTTATGCAAATACTTTAGTGAAGCTCCTACATGGTATCCAGACTTCTCTGGTGGTATGCAGTGATAAAGATCAATTATCTCCAGAATGATCTGAATTATCCGGCCATAATATCTTTATTTTTAAGGAGGTTATTGATAGCTCCAAAGCAAGGAGATATGTTCTAGTAATCATAAATGAAGTGCCTTCTCCTTTTCTGCAGTCCTCTCTTGGAAGCCTGTGTGTTGAAGAACACACAGAGTCTTTGCAGATTATTGATCTCAGGGCAATCCTTTGGCAATAAAGACTAACATAACTCTTAAATGAAAGCAATTGGAAATGTAGTAGCATAACGGGGAAGTACAAATGCTGAATTAATAATGGGTAAATTTAATAGCATTAGTAATAATAGTGGTACTATTTGGTACAAAGGGCAACCCACCCAAGAGATGAGTTTTGTTCTGTTTTGAATCAGGTTAACCTGTTTAACCAGTCAGCTTTTATGCTAATCTTAGTGGTTTGTATTTTTAAGTTTTCTTTTTTTTTCTTTTTTTTTGTACCATTTTTGAGAAGTATTGGTAAAGAGTTTCCTTTTTTTATATATGTAATAAATGTAATCTCTTGTGTTTTCCCAACGGGACTAAACATTATTCTACAGGTTATTTATGATTTATGGTTAAAAAAGGAGTAATTTAAAGTTGCACTTTAAAAAGAGTGTTTTTGCAATCTTTATTCTCGCATAGTGATAGGGGACATGGGGACATCTGAAATCTCTGACTGTGTGCTGAGTGCAGTAGCTCTAGCATTTTCCCTCCCTCTTCCCCGTTTCCTCTGAAAAAAAAAATTTCCAAGTTTTTCAAAATTTCCTTCTGTAACTATATTTTTCACTGCAATTGTGACTTTGCCTGGATTTTAGTCCCACATCATAGGTCTATGTTCTTTCTACCTGCTTCTTTATCTGTGTTCTTATCAAAGTTGGGTAGACAGAACACACAAAATTATCCCATAAGAGCGTATCTGATTGATTTATTGAGACTATTATTTAATTTTTGAACTTTCTGAAGATAACAAAATGCTTCTTGTTTTTAAATACAATGCTATAAATCAATATGAGTTCATTTTAGACATGAACCAGTTTTACTTAAAGGTTTATGAACTTAGCAAATTTGGCTCAAATATTGATGAAAAGCTGTACTGAGATGCATCACATTATGATTAAAATCTTGATGAAGCCCTACTCTAAGTATATCTAATTATCTTCAGTAGCAAGCTTAAACCAGAAATTACCTAAGAAAAATACTTCTACTATAAACAAATATAGGGGCTAAAACCAATTTTGGGTGACCATTCAGGGCTCCTTTTACTTTCTCTGAACCTGGTTGCCAAGATCTAAATTTTACATGTTTTCCGCAAAACACATTTTCCCTTTACAAATGAATATGTTTATCTTTGTATTATAAAGTGGGAACTATTTTTATTGCTCTTGTTATTAATCCAAGTAATCTTTTGTGTTTCTATAAGAACTTCACTAGAGTGGAATCAAAACATTGTACAGTATAGAATTAACCTTTCCCATATGCAAAAAGCAAACTAAACTGCATTCAATATAAATAGAGTAAAAACCATCAGCATTACTCTATGTAATATCCTGATACTTTACAGCCCTTTTGGACTAGAGCATATCAGCCATACTTCAGAAGCCTTCATAAACTTGTATAAATGTTTTCTTTTGCAATAATTTTTCAAAATTTCCAGTAACAATCATTTATTGGTCTCTTGTGAGTTGTAATGCATGGATTGAATATTATCAAGGAAAATAAACTGCTTTTCTTTTATTTCTCTGAAGTGCTTTCTAAAAGAATTCTATTCAAAATGTACCCATTGGATCATATGCTGCCCCTAGCTATGGTATCTGATAAAATGCCATTGACTTTATTACTGTCCACTTTGGCATATTTCCAGGTACTCCAGGCTGCCAGTGTAACTAAGGAGGGCAAAAAAAACCGCAACTGCAGTATGTCTTGCTTTGGAGAGAGCTGCATTATTTATCCTCAGTGAGGCAAGTACAGTCATTCACACATTACGCACACTAAGACAGAATGAGTCCTAAAGTCCTGTAGTAAAAGTTCCCCCTTGCAGAGCTCCCCGGTGAGGTACTTCCCAGAACAGCCAGCTGCGCGCCCTTGTGCGCGGGGAACAGTGCTCAGATTCAACTTGTGGCTTCCCAGGAGTGTGAAAAAAAATTACTGTGCAGGTCAAGGACCAGGGTGAGTCCTGCTATGAGAAAGAGAGGGACTGGGCAAGGGCACTGAGGTATTGGACTCGCTGATTCTGTATGGATGGAAAGGATGAGGGCAGCAAATGGTCTTGTTGTAGTGAGGAGGACCATGTGCCCTAACCCACCCCAGTATCCCTGCTGGGGCTCTTGTAGAACTGAAATAAGTTCAGGGACAACAGCCATCTTTGATGTGCGAACTGACTGCCAGCCTAGGAAATGGCCAAAATTCCTTTATACTCTCTTATATCTGGCCATAATTGCCCTCCTCCTCTAAGAAATCTTGACTGGGAAAAAAAACAAAACAAAAAGAAATATGGATCTAGAAATGTTTCTCCATTATTTCCAGGTTTAGTCTGGAAGGCCTAAGTCTAATCTACATGAGAATAAAGAAATGAAGATGTTTTGCAAAAAATGTGAAATGCCATATCATTTGCTAAATACTATCCTTGTGTGGCTGCTCTATCGTGAAACAAAAACAATTTTGTTTTGGAATAACTGCTGTGGGAAAGAATTTATTTTAATTGGAATATTTTCTGGAAATTTTATCAGTGTATTTACTTAATGCTTTCCATCCTTTCTCTCCAACGATGAAGTTTTGTGTTTTTATTACTTTTGAAATTAATACTGCTCTCAAAATATGTCATTCTGGAAGAAATAGCAAATATACTGAAATTCAAGATAAAAGTGTTAGAACTGGGACCAATCAATGTGGTTTTTTTTGAAATATACAGAACTTAAAGCAGGAAGGATAGACAGATCATCCTTAAACATCAGATTAGTACAACTAGAATTATGTTGAAAATTCTCATTTTAACAGGATGATGTATTAATTTTTGAATTTGCTCTAAAAATATAGAAACTTTATACATGCTATTCCTTCATTTTCCAAATATTTTTCTCTAACTTTTCAAAAAGCCAATTTTCAGGGGAGGTTACATCCTAAGTTCAAAGAACAGTGTGCATTTACAGCTGACTAAATTTTGAAAGCTTTTGCTGTTCATTCTTTCACATAGAACATTGAACACATAATATTCACAGCCCTCATGATAATAGGTTTGTTGGGACAGGGAAGGCATCTTTCTTTCTTGTTCCATCTGAGTTAATATGTCTGGTTTAGCCACTTGAGAAATAAAGTTGGCATCTACAACCTCTTGTTTAAAAGATGTCTAGATCCCATCCTCTGTGGTCTGTCAAGAGTGGTTATGGAGGGGTCTCTTTTGAGCTTTGAAGAAAAAGAGTTTTTATTGATGTCTTAAACTTAGTTTAAAACCAAGTACCATATATTACTGTTATTTTTTTCTGTGTCTTGTAAAGATACCAACTGCTAAAATAGGACAGATGTACATGTGAAGTTGGATTGAGAAGTGAAGCAGAAGCACACAGATTTCACAAAGGGGACATGGAAGATCTCTAATGCTTTTCCTTACAGGAAAAAAGGCACTAGTGTGGGTCTTAGAAAGTGGAGTATAAGCTTTTGATGGCAAATGACTGGAAACATATTTTTCGTTTGGCCTAAAACAGTGTAATAACTAATATCTGAGGGGAATAAAGGAAGGATCAATACGTACAAGTACTTTGGTTATTTAAGCAGTGGGTAAAGTGGTATGGTTCTCTTAAGTCACAAGAAGACACAACCATTATTTTACCTGGAAAATAACATAAATAAGAATTTATATGTATTTATGTACCCTTAAAGAAAACACAAATTTATGCACTTCAAAATTTTAATGCTTACTTATGTTGGCAAATTTTAAGAACTTGTTTGACATGCATGCAGTTTGCATGTTATAGCTACAGGATGCTTGGCTGGAAAGTTGAACCAAGAATAGCATCTAGGCTGACTACAGTCACAGTGCAAGAAACAGTTGCATGGGTAGGCAAATGGCCCTACTGCCACTCCACGGCTCTAACGTGGCCCCAAAAAGCTCCAGCTGGCTGATGTTGCTGGAGAAGTCAAGAACATGATGTGCTCTGTAGTTATTGCTGGCAGGTGGCAGCTGCACCCACTCCTGGCAGCAGATCTGGCACAAGGATAGGCTCTCCCCTGGGATCTCCAAGGCTTCTGGCCTCTTGTCATTGCTCCCCTGCCTTGACAGGAGTAGCTTTGTCTCTTCTTCTCTGGTTGGCAAATCTGTTTCTGTCTACTTACTTGAAAGAATTCCAAATTACATATGCAATATAATGTTTTAAGTTTTAATTATGTTTTATTGAGATATGTACTGCCTGGATGAGCTCTAAGGTGAGTGGGAAACTGGCAACACCAACAGGCTGAAAGGATTACTGGTTCAGGGTGGCATTCTTCAAGAGTCAATACCATGGTCAAGGTGGTTTAATGTCTTTGTTACTGAGCTGAATGTGGGATGGAGTGTACATGCACTCAGTTCACAGGTGACAATGTATTGAAAAGTCCAGCAATACAGAGCTGCCTTGACTTGCTGGAGGACTGGAGTAACAGGAAATTTGTGAAGTTCAACATAGCCTGAAAACAAAGTTCCTAGGTTCCTAGGATTGCAGACTGGCAGGGATGCACTTCTTTGGGAAAGCACTTGGGGCCTTGGCCAATGACAGATCAAATTGGGGTCAGTTGTGTGTACTTGTGCCAAGAAAGGTCAGCAACATATTGCTGTATTGGCAAGAGAGCAGACAGCAGGCTGAAGGAGGTGAGTGCTCCCCTCTGGTGAAAGGGAGATGGTATTTTAAGTGCTGTCTCCAGTGTAGGGCTTTCAGGTAGACAGTAGCAGAGAGGCTTGTGCAGCAGGTGTCCGACAAAATCACTGTGGAAGCTGAAGCACATGAAGTACAAGGAGTGTCTTGAGAGTTGGTTCAATCTGAGGAAAAGATGAATCATACTGATGTCTTCAACTCTTTATTAAGCTATAAAGAAGACAGGCTCTTCTTTAATGTGCCCAGCAAAATAAAACTATTAGTATTATCAGTGAGTTGTGAGTGCCTTTTCTAAAACTCTTCATCTGTATTAACATTAGGCTTGAATGAAAGGATTTTTTTAATGATGCATTAGTGTTAAACATATAAGACAAAAACTTCTGATATAAAAACTTACATTACTTCGGTACTAGAGGTATAATAATTTAAGTCATGTCTGTACAGATTGTAACTCTCATCACAAGTCAAACCGTGTTTTTAGGTACTGTTATATGAGTTACTTAAATTCAAGTTGATTTGCTTTGGTTTTAATCACATTGGCTGGTCAGAAACTTTGATAACTTAGCTACAACTCAGCTAAAATCAGATTCTTGGTCAAAACCTTATTTATAGTGGTTCCATTGAGCACTTTCCATTAGCCAGTGCATGAAGAAAAGTGTGTAAATCATACTGAATGAGAGTTAACCCCCCCCAAAAAAGAAAGAAATGTCTCAGAGATGGCCTAATTGTGGTGTAGGCCATAAGTACTAGTTCATTATGTATGGGACTTTCAGAAGGTGGACCTTCTGAAGGCAGACCATTATCTTTGAATGGGGCAGGGCAGCATGTCTTCTTCTTATGTCTAACAGAGGATGAAAGTAGTCGTGTCCTCTCCCTTCCTTACACTGTCTAGATTCAGGTAGTGGTGAGGAGGCTGAATTTTCCAAAGCCTTCTCCCATGAACACATTCCTCTAATTTCTGTCTTGTCTTTATTTTGTCTCTTCATCCAGAGCTCTGCCATTTCTTTGCTGCCTTCCTGTGTTTAGAGAAATGGAAACAAAGAGGAGCAATAAAGGGAAGGGTAGATATTGTTCCTGATGATCTGCTCTGAATCCTGAGCTCTGCTTCAGGAAAGCTTGCCTTTGCATACTGCTGTGTTAACATCTGATCTGGAGCCTGGCCTGGGGAAGGTCAGTAGGCTGACCCTGTGCACATTGTTCTCACCTCCTTTGGCAGCAAGACAGGGATGACCAAATGAGGGAATGAAGGATCAGAGAAGCTACCACGTCTCAGTGGCTCTTCACTGTGAGAAGGCAGTATTAAAATGGGTAAGCAGAACTTATGCAGACACCATGTCATTCCCCAAGGCTGCAAGAGTCAAAAATCAGAACAGTTGCAAAGCAAGGTCATCTGATTGCAGAGGAACTGATTGCAGAGCCCCAGGGTCTGTAACTTTCTTTGTGTATTTCTTTGCTAAAAAATTCTGTTAGGAAGCTTATTAGAAGAAAGAAACCTTCAAATCTCATCAATGACAATAGCTGGCAGCTACAGGGAAACTTAAATTTTAGTATTTCAGAAGTCATGCAAATAGCTATTTCAGTGAAAGAAGAGGGAATTAGTTCAGGTTGTTACAAAGAAGCTCCTGAAGTGAAGATCACTAATGAGTCATTTGTAATTGTTGTCAGATCACTGGCCAGAGAGGAATTTGCAGTCAGGCATTGATATTACTGCCTGTTAACAGCAATCTAATTAGTAACAGAAGTTCTAGGCTTTACGTATGCCACCTTTCTATATGAAGAAGTTTTCTGGAATGATCAGGTGCATACTCATTATTGTCAAACAGTTCATGTGTCTTTGAACCTAAAATATTTTCTGATATTTTCAAAAACTGATTTAAAAGAAATTTTTTTATGTTTTCTTCTGTACCTCTGTTAAAATTGACTGGAAATTGTGGCACTCCTTTATCTGGAACTGTGAAGATACAGGTCAGATTCCAGCTAATAAGACATGAGAGAGGGACCTAAAGTGCAGGGGAACAAGCATGCTGAAATTATAAGAGACTCATGGAATTGCAGTTTTCAATTATTCTTTTTAAAAAAAGAAAATAAACCTTGCTACCTACCCCTTAAAATATCTTTGTTCCTGACTGCTGCTCTTCTGTAATGAAATAGCTGTTTATAAACAGTTTGAAATGCTTTTCATTCGACTTCCAGCTGGAGTCAAATGCAGTTTGCAGACTTTTACAAGCAAGCCGAGAGAATGGTTGAACAGCAGTCAAAATATTCAGCTAAGACATGTAACTTTAATCTTCAGCAAGTTAATTTTTCTTGACTAAATAACAATGGACCTCTCAGCCAGCGTGGAGTGCTGACTTTAATGGGTGGTGTGCACATGTGCCTGTCATCAAACCTGGCCCAAGAAACCCGAGGTGGTTAACTTGCCGTTTAGAAAGATAAACAGTCTATTCAATTTAGAATAGAATAATAGTAATTTAACATACTTGAGCCAAAGTAATTACCTTTTGCTGTTTCCACAGCATGAAATTACAGTCTACAATAATTTTGAAATATTGACTCTTTCAGGCATCTGATGTTAGGAGTGTTTCTTGAATACATTGTGCTGGAAGAAAGTGAAGTTTTTTGCGTTCCGATGAAGAGTAATTTGACTTCTTTTTAAATACAGTATCTACTGTGTCATTTGGGGCTGTCTAGCAGCTGCAGAGGAGTTGCCACTGAAATTCCTCATATCTGCACATCAGGTGCCATCAATTTCTCTTTATGTTTTACAAATTTCTAATATGTAAAGTGTGCATATTCCTGAAAAAGGCTTTCTTTCCTGGTTTTTCTTTTTCTCTTATTCCTGTATCTTATTGAAAGAAATCAGTTTTGCATGGAGAACACCATTAATAATGAAATGCAGTCCGTGAGCTTTTTAAAAGTCTATTTCTTCCTTATAAATAAATGGTAATTTGTTTTAAAGCATCATTGCACACAGTGTTCAGCTGGCTCTCATGCATTCGATTATTTTAAATAAATGTACCATAAATGGAACAAGTTCTTTCTAATTTGCAAATGATATGCAACATTTTTCAAAAAAAAAAGAGAGAAAAAAGAAAAACTGTAAAATTTGTTCTTAACTACATCTCATTAATGTGAAGCTGTTCAATGACCTGTAAAGATTAAAGAATTAGTGAATTGGTAAAATTATCAGAATGAAAAATCTGTATAATTTTGATTTCAATTTAAAAATCTGCTAAACAGTCTGGGGGCTTTAGAAAAGTATATTACTTTTTAATATCAGTTCCACAAATGTCCTAGTATCAGTGTTACAAATGGACTGAAATAAAGGCAACAAATAGTATGTTTAAATGTATAGTGTTATACATTCTGTTAAAGCTGTTTTTTTTTCTTTTCATTAAAACAACTGAAGACATTTAATTAAGTGACCACTCTGCTAAGTGGAGCAAAAATTAATATACATAAATGAATTTATGTGTGGGCAATGATGCATAATTAAAAATATGCTTCAAATAAGGAGTTGAGGAGAAAGAAAACAGTTTAACAAGAATCTTCAAGACTATTTCCTCCTGAATTTTTAAAGTCAGGCATGCACAGGATTTACTTATTGGCAGCATTTCAACTAAAATATGTGACAAAAATGTCTTTAAAATACGGGAGCCATAGTATTATGGGACAATGATTTATTGAAAGCTAGTCTTGACCAGAAAAATCATCTTAGTGTCTTGTAATTGTTGCATCTTACTCAGCTTGATAAAAATGCTCCCTTTAGGCATACCTTGTTTTTGACAGACTTTTATTCAAAACTCACTGAAGTTCTCCTTATGGCAAGATATGTCAAAATTAGAGTGATAGAAAACATTTATATGAAAACTAAAAGATGATGTGGAATGTAAACACAAATTGAAGGAATATGCCTTTTGACATGGGATGATTGTATTGATCATGTTATCTTAGTTATAGGCTACCTGTTTGGGATAGAAATTCATCTTTATATTGCTTAGTAGTTGGAAGAAGTTGGAAAAAAGAGGAGTGAATTTCCTTTCTTAAGTGAAACATGGAGTAATTTTGTTTTTAGATCCTTGAATGTTTCATGGCAATCTATATGGTTATCTTTTGTGGGGGAATAAGTTGTGGTTTGGTTTTTTTTATGATGCAGTAGTCGAAAGACATGCTTTGAACCACCATCATTTCATTCAAATGGGGTTTCAGGCAAATTCTCCATATTTTCTCTGTCTGGTGAGCAAATGTCAGAATGGTGAACATAAAGCTTTTTCATGTTGCCACTCTTGCACTGGAGTATATAAGGTATGTAGTAATGGAAAATCAGGCCTGTTTTGCCTTTTCCAACAAATACAAGAAAGAAGTGCATTTGGATTTTGGTTTTGTGACTGTTTCTGTAATACTTGTGAATGTTGCCTTAACAAAGCCCCGTGCTTTGTGTGTTACAGATTTCTGACATTTCATTTGATCAGTCACAGCTGACTCTAGCCCTGTTTACTGTTCTTGAAGAGAAACAAAGTAGGAGGAAAGCTGCAGCATCCACCTACACACCTCTTGTCTCGAGGTGATGCTGCAAAGCGAAGGAGAGAGCAGCACAGAAAGCCCTCCCTGCATGACTTGCCTCTCCCACTCCAAGAAATCAGCAGCTGCCATTCTGGTGATGTTCAGGTTCAGCTGAACTCCCACCCCACTGAAAAAAAAATAAACTCCTTGATCCACTATAGTATTTTATTGGCAAGTTTAGTTCAGTAATGAGAGGGGACTTTGGGGAGTACAAAAGCTGGAGTCCCTAAGGCCACATATAAAGAACAGAAAAGCAACAGTTCTTTACTATTTTTTACTAATAAACACATGTAACAGTAACTGCCATTACTTAATTACTGCAAAGCAGTTTTAAACAACTGGCTTAACACTGTATTAACACAACATAAAAACAACCGCACCAGGAGTATCACTCGTCATTATTGGATATGGCCCTATTGAAGTCAATAGCATGAATTTAATAGGTGCAGGGTTTGGCCCCTTAGGCCCCCATTGGTCTAGGAATTCATTGCCTCATGTTCAGGTTTTCCATTGCCTTACAGCTCCAACAATCTTATTTTCATGAACCTTCACAGTGTTTCTGTTTTGAAATAAGTATGTGTAGGTTTTTTTCATGATACCTATGGAGTAAGAGCTGAATTTCTTTAACCGGGGTGTTTGTCTACTTCACACACTGGTTAACTCTGAGAGTGGGTAACCATAGAACAACCTCTGCCTTCAATGTGTAGAGCTATTCCCAGAGGGCAGATTACATCTCATTGCTTAGATTTTCGGAGACACTTAATCAGAGTCCTGTAACTGCCATCAGCTGTACTTTTCTGTGCGGTTCTGTGTACTTCCAGATCAGTTTAGTTTCTCTGTACCTGTGATATTTTTCCATGTAATTTCTTGTTCTACTAGCTCAGTTCTGGAAGCATGCTGTGCCTTCCACAAGTGTCTCTATCAAGATGCTTGGTTCTTATGAAAGCAAAGGAGATGAACGGAGCAGATGAGATGACCTCTCTGTTTCATCAGCGGCATTTTTTTTTTATCCTCTATGGTGTTAAGAACAGCAAAATGGGGAGTCCACAAAAGAAAGAGCAAATGCTTAGAAGGTATTCCTTTCCAATGGTAGATGTTGCTTTCAGGGTTGTATGTAATACAGGGGTGAAGAAGAATAAGTGGCAGAAGGAGAGAGATGCTTTGAGGCAATATAAAACTTGAGCAGCAAGCTATTTGTTCAGTGTGTGGCGTTTCCATCATTAGGAGATTAAAATAAGAACAAATTCCCCCCACTGGCTGTCAAAAGCTCATACATCTTGCCCTGGTAAAAATTTCTGTATAATGTTTCTTGCTATAATGTTGCTAGCATTCTTCTCTTCTCATTTCCCTTCAGAATATTTTGAAACAAAGCTGCACAAAGGGCTTTTCTAATTACTGGAAGTTTTGTAAGTATTGTGCAGGGATCTACTACATGAACTGATGATTTTTTTTTTTTTTTTTAAAAGTGCACTGATACTAAAGGCAAAAAAGTACTTATGAGTTAAGTCAGTTCAGGATACGAGAAGGTAGAGAAAAATGAAGTGCACAAGGATCAGTTTTAGGACTAATTCAATTTAATATGTACCTTAATGATCAAGAGGAAAAAACACTTGGCAAAAGCATTTAAGATGCCAAAAATACAAAGGGTAGTCAAAATAAAGAAAGAAGGTAATTTAATTAAGAATTATGAGGGTAAATTAAATTAATTTCTATTTATGTAGCTATAATTCTAGATATTGAGCTGTATAAAACTAGGGACAAATATATTTTAAAAATATAGTACTGAGAAGTTATACCATTGTGTTGTGTTTTAAGGATAGAAAATACTGTAGGTGAGAAGTATTTGGGAACATGTTAAATATTTCTAGCAGCATAATACTTGGAAACAGGAAACAGGAAACATGCTCCCTGGTGCTTTTTGTGCTGCTTGATTTACAGATGAAAATTGTCTCTCTCCAGGTGTGAGCACTTCCTATTTACTTGTTTTGCGATAGCAGCTTGAACCTGCATACTGCCATTCTTCTTAAACCTGTGCAAAAGAGAGAGTCCAAGGATCACAAGAGCTAAACTATTTGCTTTTTACTTCTTTTCATAATTTTAGAAAATATTTTTTTCTATTTTCTAATGTATTTAGAAGATTCCAGCCCTGTGCCCATCATCTCTGATCATACTTGCAAATTTCCCCATACTTTTTATGGAAGGACAGAGGACAACTAAAGCACTGTTATACAGTGTTTCTGACAATCTAGTTGGGACACATGGAATTCTGGACATAGTTATTGATGAGGAACATCAGCTTTTGAAATCCAACTAACGTTCCTCCTTTTTCTTGAGCAAGATTGTCATTAGGAAGTGGTCTCCTTTGAGTCCCTTTCACAGACAATATCCCTACATATAGAGGGTCAGATTCTTTTCTGACATAACACTGAAGATTTTATCCACTGACTAAAAAGAACCAAAAGGTTCTTTTTACATTGGCCCAGTTAGAAGTGCAGGTGAGAATGAATGGAGTTATAAATACCAATCATGGGGGTACCAGCTAATAAGACCCACTTTCAGATGAGACACCAGAGATTCTGTGCTCCTCTTGAACTGAGCTGAGGGTTTGATGGTAATGGGGAAGAGAGAAAGCACTGACAGCTCTCCAGGCTAATGAAGGGATCACTGCAATCACGAGATCAGTTGGTGTCCAGCTGGGAGTGAGCTGACACAGTCAGCATGGCTTTTGTTTAACTCCACTTTTCTGCTGCAGTGAAGTCTGGCCAGAGGGAAACCTTGACTGCATCTGAAGTACTTGTGGGAGGTACACTGTGGTCACCACCTGGCTCATGCAACAAATTACATTACTGTAGAAAGCAGGTTCTTAGGAGAATGGGAAGGAGGAAGGTCAGAAAACATTTCTTGACCTGGGTATTCAGGTGCATATTTCAGCTCAGATATCAGCTATGCTTTGACTTTGACCCCATCAGGTCAG
The DNA here is from genome assembly GCF_003984885.1 of Neopelma chrysocephalum. Lineage (NCBI taxonomy): Eukaryota > Metazoa > Chordata > Aves > Passeriformes > Pipridae > Neopelma > Neopelma chrysocephalum. Next base: position 5,244,807 of record NW_020897693.1, read on the forward strand.
TTGTTTTAGTTACTCTGGAAATGATTGCACAAGTCTTCTTTGAAAAATGTAATCTGATTTTTTGTACAATGTTATGTATGTGGATCTCAAGGAAAAACCCCTATGACAATGTTTGTGTTTTTAATAGGGCAATCTTTTTTTTTCTTTCTTTTTTTTAAGCAGAATCTGCTTAAAATCTGCTTTAGTGACTTGTCTTCTTTGGGGATTAGGCCACTTTACTTGTTTTCAGGGTATTTACCAGTTTCCAGTGCTTTTTGTTTGCATTACCACCTAAGGAGTCTTTCTTTCTGCTGTGTCTTTTGCAACCGGACATGCCTTTCTCGTATTGGCCTTTTTAGCCACCAACGCGCTTGCAAGAAACGTGGGTAGAGCCCTTCCCAAATCTTCGTTCGCGAAGCCTAGCCATGATGATGAGTAGATGAAGAGATGGGATTTCTGTAGATACCACTCTATTTGCTTTACACATGGTCCTTTTGAACTTAAGTTTCTCTCTTGCTTTCTGGATGTAAAGTATTATAAAAGACTGAAAAAATAAGGTGGTGGGGCTTTTTTCTGGTTTGTTTTTGGTTTTTTGGTTTTGTTCTTAGAATTTCATTGAAATTTCCCAGAAGTTTTTCTGGCCTGATATCTGGCAGGGGAAGAAAAGGGAATTTGTATTTCCCCAGAAAGGAAAAATTCTGTGAAGAGAATTAGTTGGAATCTCTATGGGAAATCATTTGAAAAATCACTTCTTACCTAATTTAATTCCATCTAAGCTGCCTTTCAAGATGAGATTTTCTGCAGGAAGGTAAACTTTTCATCTGTCATTAAGATTTGCCGTTGTATTACTCTGTTGAAATGTTCACATCAGATTTCAGTAATGAATATTTAAAGATCCAAAATCTGTAAGTCATTTTGTATTGAAAATACAGTATCGGCATTCCGAAGCTGGTGAGGAGAAACTCTCTTAATTATGAGAAATATTTGTGAATTTTAGATTTGCAACCTAATTTTGCATATTTGCCATAACTCTCCATTAAAACAAAGCATCCAGAGGAGACCGAGGTTCGATTGCTGGCCTTTTGAATGCTTCCTGTCCCCCCCTCCCCTTCCCACACACATTTCAAGCCTGCCTTTGGGAATATAACTGCTCCCAAAGGTGAAAATTAAGCAAAAAGAGAGAAGATAGCTGTTCATCAGTAGTATTCCAAACTGTACAAAACAAAATGTAATTGTATGCAAAAGGTGGATCATTTTCTTTCTTCTTTCTCCTCACAGAAAGAAAACTTCCCTTTCTACTCTTTCACTTGCATGAAAAGTGCAAAACTTGCATGAAAAGTGCAAAACTTGCATGAAAAGTGCAAAACTTGCATGAAAAGTGCTTACCTATTACTGAAGTGAAAATAGTCTATTTAATCCCCAAATAATCCAAATTTTAGCTAATGGGCCAATATAATTTGTTTGGTGTAAACATATTAGATGTGAGGGAATTATTTGTTTTAGTTCTGTACCAGAGTAGGGGGAAATTGTTTTGGGGAATTCAGAACCAACAGGAAAAAACTCACTTTTTCTTTCGATTCCAGCTCCTGCTTTGCTTCAACTCTATCTGTTCCTCTTACAGTCACTTCCTCTGCAAGGGTGGAAATATGAGTGAGATCACAACCAATGCCAAACACAATTTTTTAATTTGCTAATATTTTCCTGCAACACCTCACCATTTCTATTTCTTCATAACACCCCTACTGTGGGAAATAAGGTCACACAACACACTAGTACTTATTTCACAATACCTCCTGATGAGGAACATTTTACTATTCTCACATCTCTACTCCTTTTTCTCCGCCTCTCCCTGCCCTCCTCCCTCCTACTTGGCCTCTGCTAATAGCTGGTCTAAATTTCCCAGATTAATCCAATGTGCAAGAAACAGTGATACAAACTTGAAAATTAAATATACACAAAAGCAGAAAGGCTACAGAATGGAAGATACACGTCCTACTTGACTTGCTCTGGGACAAACAGACTTATAAACAGATACACAGCTTTGCCCATAGCCACTGTATTCCACAAACCCTTTGAAATATTTCGGTTTCATGTCTGTGATAATTAAAGAGCAGTGACCTTCTCATTAGCGCCAAGAGGGCTGATGATGATTGTTCCCCATTTTTCTTAATGGATGCAAGCTACACGCATGATCTTAGAATATCAAAGCAATTCTCCAAGATATTTATTAGAGTCAAAATTATGAAAACACATAGCAAACCTTTAGTTTGAATTACAAGTGTTAATATATGCAGAACCAAATGAATAGCTCATCTTTCTTCCTCTCTTGTATCTTAAATTTTTCATTACAAATTTCCAGGGCTTCAAAGTAGTATCTCACAGTCGGTCCCCTTTTTTCTCTCTTGCATGACAAAGAGCTGTCAAAAATTGTTCCTGTGTTTGTTAGTATTTTTCTCTTTTTTCTCTCATCTAAATGTCAAACAACTTAGCTTAAATAAAGCACAGCATTCTTCATCTGGTGCTTCTCAAAAGAAAAACACCACAGAAGGCGTCTAAAAAGGCCCTAATTAATGTTTCTCATTGATTTTGTTTTAGTGTGATGTATTTTATGAAAAAAATATGAATCCAGAAGGCACTCTCATTAAAATCATTAGTGGCTCAATGTTAGCTGAAAACAGCTCATTCTTTGGTGCACTGTAGTGCTTAAAAGCACGTTCACACACACAGTTTCTTATTTAACGTCACAAGCTAGTGTTAGATGAAAACTAGCATTAGTTTTGTCAGGTACCGTCGAACTGTGATGAGCACAATGTAGTAAAGCTGTATTAAGGTGAATAATAAGAATGTACTGTCACCAGAGTCTCTAAGCCCTCTTTCGTGCCCAAGAATGAAACTTTCTGTAATTGATTTCTGTGTTATCCGTTTGAGAAACAGTAACAGCCAGATGAAAAGGAAGCAATAATGTGGGGGCCTGTTGCAGAAGTAAGACCTAGAGTTGTTCTGGTTTTTAGGCAAATTCCTGGAAGCCGATTGTCAAGATGAACAGCAATGTGCTGCTATTTGCAGAACAGTGTTTACAGTTCTGTAGTGGTGCAGCAACACAGTGACTGTATCCATGTGCCCTCTCCAGCAGTACTTAAAATTAAATACTCTCCATTAGTAGTTAAAACTAGAAGAAGAAATTCCATGTGTACCTTTCAGAGGACCAAAATAGCTAAAAAAAAATAAAAAAAAATAAAAGAAATAATTAATTGGGTAAGAAGATATTTTCAGTTTTAAAAGGAGACCTAAAACAGCTTTTTTTTTTTTTTTTCTCTCTAATCTTCTGTAATCATTGTTATCTATACAGGACAAAATGGGCTTTCCAGAGCAAATAAGGAAGAATTCTTTTTAAAGCACTGTATGATGGGAAATAATTTTCAGGGCTGTGCTGCTTTGTACTGAAATATGACTTTTGCAGGCAGAATTATTTCCAACATAAGAAAGCAAGTTTAATGATTTAAATCTGCTCTGTTCAAGTAAAACTGACCATCTTCATAAATCATGTGTTGTTTATCTGAGAATACTTCAGTAAGTCAGACAAATTCTGTGAAGTTCCAGTAGAATAATGCAGTAGAATAGGCTCAGAAGTGACAACTGTTGCTATTGCCATACTCTGATACAAGGCGTTGGAAACTGCCTTGGGGTTTTTCAGATTTAGGATGTACAGAGCCACAAGTTAAGCAGAAACACACTTTGGCATCAAACATATGCATCTCATTTTAAAAAATAATGAAACAATAAGTAATGTTATTTTTTCTACTGTCTCCTTTGAATTTTTATAAGAGTCATTATGAGCTGCAATAGCGCGGCTTGTAATAACATTTTTGTGTTATGGAACCATACTGACAAATAGGACTAGTGAGAAGTAGTGTATAAGGGGAACAGAAATTTCTGGATTAACAGTATAGCTGTTTCAGCTCTTTAAGCTTTGTAAGACGTAGTGCAATGACAGAATTTTCATTAATTTGTGTCTTGGATTTTAATATGCCATTCATTATAAAACTTCACTGAAAACTGAATTGCTGATGGATATGTACTAATATATGGCACACTCTGCCAGAGAAGTCGCATTTTTAGTAGAAGAGGTAACATTTATTCTGGTCTGATCACTGTTAATGAGGCTGTCAACAATATTTTCGTAGAAAAATAATTACTCTGGAAGTAAGGCCATTTAGATCTAGATATGAGTAGTAAACCTGTATCAATTTAGGATTCAGACTATGTTAATGTTTAATATTTTTTCTTTATAGAGAACACAATAGTGAGGTCATCTGTAATAAAGATGATAATATTGAACCTTGGTAGTTTTCCTTCCTGTATCTATAGGACATTTATGGCTGAAATATGGTTGAGAGAGCCTTAAAATGTTGTTTTATGGCAACCTCTATGCAGTGCTATAAAGCACTTTCTGTTAATGATAAATAAACTATGGAAGATCTATGTCTTAGCAAAGGGCTGTGTTCTTCCCCTTGTGAGCAGCCTGACTTTAGCAATGTTTAACTTATCACAGTTATGTGAGCTCCAATTTAATCCTGTTGCACGGAGATGTAATTCCAGTAGCATTGGTGGATGTATAGACAGGCACAGTGCTGCTGAGTTTGGCCTAAGAAACAAAGTACATGTTAAAGATGCCATGATAGTTCTGTGACTCTTAAGTGGCCTACTATGTCATGAATTGCCTCTTTAAAAATATATATAAAATTGTCCAGGTTGTTTGCAAACAATTACTTTAAATGCGTCTTTCTAGAGCTGTGAGGCTCTCATTGGTACATTCCTTAAGAGGTCGTGAATGAAGAGCATGATTGACTTTTATTATTTTTCTGAAACGTCAATTGAATTTATTAATGCTAATGAAGTTGTAGAATATAATAGACATGTTACTGTATTGCAAAAGATCAGGCCAGGTTTTGTGTTACATCCTCTGTGTATTGCAGTGATGTATGGGGATATCAGGCTAGGAGCAAGCTCAGAAGTAGACCGATCTACAGTTCATAACTTACTCTTGATCACACAATTGCAGAAGTAATTTTCTTAAATTAGAGTGAACTTAGGTCTTCTGTTAATTAGATTTTTTTAAAGTTTACAAAATCTTCCTTTTTTTTTTTTTCCCCTTTTTTTCTTCATTTTCCCTTTTGAGGATGATTGGGAATGATGTCTAGGTCCCTGCAATCCCTGTATCCCTTTAGTGGCAATGGTGAGCTTCCTAAAATCTCCTTTAGGATGGAGAAATATTCCTTTGACCGTAATGTCACAGACTGAAGAATACTGTTCTTACTTCACAGTTTGATTACTCTCAATAAATGCTATTTACTACTCATTTATTTTGCAGCTGAGCCTATGGTTAGGTCCTTGTGAACTTAGACTATTTCACAATACAAACCTATTTTTGACTTTAAAAATTTGCAATCTGCAAGTAGATAAGGCAGCATAGAAAAGAAGAGAAAGAGAGAGAAAGAGGGGTTAAAGACATTGCTTAGAGATCACACAGGCAATCCAAGGAGAGCTGGGGCTCCTTCCAGTAGCCCTGTTATAACTATTATACCATGTTTTTGCTAAGATATGAAGTATTGCTTCTATTCTTAATATTTGCTACAGAAATAGAATGCTACTTGGTTGCACAAGCTGCTTCTTGCTAAAGAAAAAGCTTCAGGGACATGGATTGTGACTGATAATTGTCTCAGGTATTTTGGATGAGCCAAGAATCCATTGCCTCTGGGAAGGTGAAAACTTTTAACATTAAGAAGTCCCTGGCTCATATGAGTATAACCCAGCATATCTGTTTCCCTCCTGCACATTGTGTCTGCATGTTATATGTGGTTCCTGTCAAAGTCCTCTGTACTTGGACAGAACCAGAATATGTTTTTTATCTCTTTTGACTTAGAGAGCTTTACTCTGATGCACAATCATTAGGCATTCTTCAATAACTGATAGATAATGCTTTGGCAGCTGTAATTTGCTACAGCTGCATAAGAAAGCTGAGTGATGGACAGAGAGGAATCAGAATGATGAAGCTGGCCTCCAGATATAAACTAAATCAGTACTTGGAAGTTTCTCGTACATGAGCTTTACACGCAGGATCACCTCTACAAACAGTATCTTGAACTGGTTGCACTAAAAGTTATTGGCTCTTTTTGAATGCTCTGGACTTTACGAAAATATTTTCCTCACCCTAATAAACCAATTCTCGGTGCAACCAGCCCATAACTAAAACAGTCGAGTGACGATGTGTCCACTGAAGGTGGAAGGGAGCACACAGCCATAGTGCTGGTTCTGGATTATTTCAAACCTTAATTGGAAGAAAAGATTTGCCTTATTAAGAAGTTGCTTTGTGCCTTACTTAATAAGTGACTTGAATTCCCCCTAGAATAGAGTTTACAATTTTTTTCTTAATTCTAATTATTTTATTTTGTCAATCTTCTGACATTGAAAAGAGTTTCTTATAAAGTGTCTCTCTCAGATGATAATTTGAATTTATATGATTTATATTATTAATTTTAACTATTAAAAATAGAATTCTTTACAAATCAACATTTTTATTCACTTTTATAAAGTCCCTCCTCTCTTTAAACACAGCAGTATATTTGATTTTTTTTGTACTCTAAGCATTCTCTCAAATTCACATTTTCATTTCCTTTTTTGTTGCATTTGCAACCCTGAATATGTGTCCTGTGTTGTGCAATTCTTTAGTAAGTGCATCGACAGTGAACAGTAAGTAAGGGGAATGTATTAAGCAACATACTTCAAACCCATGGTTTTAATTAGCTAAGGACAGGATTTAGCAAGTCACAGCTTTTATTTAAACAGTCTTGACATAGCTCAAGACAGCAACAGCAAATTTAACACTTAAGGCCATATTAACAAACACAGATGGTTTCAGATTCTCTCTTTAGAGTGATATTGTTGCTTAGATGATGCAGAGCAGTTGGAAACTTTTTGAAATAACTGCTGGTTGCAAGTTGCAAGATTTAGCTGTGAGTTATGTCCACTATATTCTATCCATGCAAATGCCTTGATTCGTTTTATATATCACTGTAAGAGACTTGACACATCAATGATTATTTTGTGTTCAGATCTTTTACTGCAGGCCTGATTTGTCTTTATGTAGCCATTTACGCTGCTTGTAACAACTGCACTATAATATTTTTTTCTTTTTTTTTTTGCACTCAGTGAAAATATCTGAAACTTGAACATTTTTGCCTTTAAATTTCAGAATGGGATTTTTTTTTTGTTACTTTAAATCTATGGACCAAGAAGTACATTTTTAGCATCTTGTGTAGCTGAATGTACAGCTCCCATTAGCATTAATTGGAGTTGCATATCCTACTTTTCCCCTCAAATGGTTGAATACTTATGCCTAGCTGTTTAAAACAGAGCAGGAACATGCCATTTGAAGCTACAGTCTAGTGCCAGAATTTCTGGCACAGAATAAAACCTAAATGTTGAAGTAGTTTTAACACAGGCTTATATTTAGCTTAACCTTATAGACTTCTATTTTTCTGTGTTTGTGCTGCTTTACTTGTATTCATTTGTGATGTTGTTCACTGCTTAAATATATTGCTAGCTTGGATTACCTTCCTATGAAGAGACATTCAGTGAGCTGGGCTTTGCTCTTAAGTATTTTGCTTTATTTTACTGTATCTTAACTCTGGTTTTAGTTAACACCTGATGAAGTGTGGGGCTAAAAAAACACTCTTGAAAGCTGCTTCTGTAAGATGCTTAAGGAGATGTGACTGTATGCTAACTTGAGAATAACTTAATTAAATTACTCTTAATTAAATGGGAACTCATTATTGTCCATAGCGGTCCTCTATATCCCAGATACCACCAGAAACCCTTAAAGCTGTGTATATTTAGGAAATATAGCTGTGGAGTCCCCATTGTACCTATATAATGACACCATTGAATAAAGATGAAGAGATGATATCATAAGCAGTTTTCATTGAGTAAAAATTGGAAGTGAAATATTTGAGTAAGAGCAGGTATAACAGTATCCAGTATCCCAAAGCAAAATTTTAATGGGGGTTATTATGAATCTAGTTTTGAAAAAACAAAAGTCTAGTAATTAGTAACTGCATAAGCATTTAGGATCCACTTTATCATAGATATTAAAATAATTACAGAAATCAGTAGAATGTCATAGCCAAGAAAATTCAATTCATGCAATGAATTGCTTTTCTGAATCCAGGGAAACATATATAAAAAAAATGAAAGTCCATGGTCCGTGGATTAGTGGTTAAATAGGTTTTATTTTCATTCTGTAGAAAATTCCAATGACTTTGCATTCTTTGTCTGCAGCTTATTAATGCATTGCCTACTAACAGACAGTTCCTGCTGCCCGCCTTGCCTTTGGCTTTCCTTCAGGGGCAGTACCAGTAAGACTCTGGTTGATCAGGGCTGTGGCATAGGCAGAAAAACAATGAAGCAAAGACTGTGTGGCTGTCTTTAGCAGTCAGCCATGCTGGGCAGTTGCCTGTGTAAAGATGACTCTATTTATGGCAAATGAACACAAGAAAATGGAATAGCAGTTTTAAACATGTAAAAAAAAAAATTATGAAATAGCAGTTTTAAGCATGTGAAAAAAATTATTTTATAAAAATGTTCACCTTGAAGCCTTATTTCTTTTTGAAGTCCAGGTATGTGCAAACATGGATTCTTCTACATTGTCTGTAGAAGAAAAGACAGTGTTAAGTATTGATTTTTTTTTCCCCCTTTAAATGCTGTTCAGGTCAGCAGTTTTTAATTTTTCCTGTTTCAAGACTGTTTGCAAAGCTAATACCCTTTTCTTCTTACCAAGAGAGTCACGAAACTGGAAGTTTTATGAGTGTTGCCAGACTTTTGAATTAACAATACAAGTTGGAAACCAGGCATAGAATGGCCTTTCAGTAAGTGACATAATGTAGAAAAATGTATAGATTCAAGGAAGAAAAAACTGTGAGAGAGAAAATTAACAAACTCTGACTACTACTTAGTATTTTGGGCCATTAATTACAGCAACAACTTGAGATATATGTCATATTCTCCCTTCTGTTTTCCTATCAATATTATGTCTCCTTAGCACCATAATGCAGTCAAACACATTAAAAAAAATAATAATTTTTTTTTCTTTTGCCAGTACTGTCTTGCTGCCAATTATATTGTTTCCCCTCTGGCAGTTTCTAGAATTAGAGATTAACACTGAATGAAAAAAATATCCAAATTGTATTTATATTGCAAAATAAACTTGTGTTTATACTTGTGCCCCAGCACCAGGGGTAGGTGTAAGCATAGCTCCTTTCCTCCAAAACTCTCAGACCTCACTGGGGAGAAAACTGCTCTATCTCAGGAGCTCATCTAGCAGAGCTGACCTTCCCCCTGTTTTGACACATCTGTGTGTTCAGACAGACCAAGAGTGATAGCATTTTTTTCCCAGGCAAAATCTCATTTGTATTTTCATTTTTTAATAAAAAAGAAGTCAGAAGGCTGATTAACACCACTTTTTGGTGACATTTGCCCAGCACTCATGTGGTTTGATGGTCCACCATAGCCAGAAAACACTTTCTATAGTTAGTTTTTCACATGCAACTGCACTCCAACACTGTGAGACCCAGGAAAGAGGAATAATCTGTAGTCTAAATCCACAACAATTTTTGACTGTAAGTGTTGTTCATTAGAACTTAAGTCCTGTCAGGGAAAAGAATACGTTTTTAAAAATCACTCTAATTTAGCCTTTTATTGTGTGCCCATGAGATGCTTTTCAAATTTGCATGGTTACTTTTTGGTAAGTAAATTGAGGTTTCTTAGGTGCCTGAGCAGTGTGTTTTTCACTTCTTAAACTTAAAAGAATTTCAAATATTATTTTATACTTTGAATTTTCTAGCCTTAGTAATATATGTCTGTGTATCAATATGCACATATACACAAATATGTGGCTAAAATTCCCCAAATACTAATCTCCTTTAACTTCCCTTTGAAATTACTTATGTCTGAAAACACATTTTGGATCTGTAGTTGGTTTTATTCATGTTGAGAAGTTAATACCTGTCTCTTTTCAGATTCTCTTGTTTCCATAGCTCTTTTCTTATTTTGGCACTAAACCAAACATGTTGCAAGTGCACATATCTAAAAGCAAAGAACCAATTTGCTCAAGGATACATCATGATCAGCAAATACAAAGAGTGGAATTTGTGGGGAATAATGTGCACCTGGGGACACAGTGGGGATGAGTCTAGGAAGTGGAAGGGACAAGGAAGACATGAACTACCAGCCGGAGCCTATGAAAGAGAAGATTTCCTAAAAACCCACTGAAAGCTCCCACATCACAAACAGGAGGAAAAGATTCTCCTGTTGGCATTGTGGTGTTCTGTCAAGTGAACAGTGAATGAATTGCTTTGGCTTAGATCTTGGACTCCAACTGATGTTTACTCTGCAGATAGCAATCTGGTTGGTCTTCTAAAAATGGTTCATTCAGATTGCAAATATGCAGATTGCACCAGCCCAGAAGAACATACGGGACTAAGATGTTGAAGAAATTATGAAATGCCTATGTAACACTTTTTTTTTTTTCATAATTTGCTCTCTGCTAAAGTTTTAATTACTACTTGGGAGCTGACACACAATTTCAACCTGATTTTTCCCTTGTCCTTGCTCATTTCCCACCTGTATAAGCCACTGTTTATTTTCATTTAGAGTCCTCCATGAGAGAGACCATTTATCCTGTCTTCCCTGTAGTGTTCCTTCTTTCCCACTTACTGTTGGGGTTTTTTTTTGAAAAGTACAGTTTACTTTCTGGTAGTATTTAGAGACCTTAGCTGTCTGTGCTGTGGGTCTGTGTACCTACATAGAAACAAACAAGCAAGAAGCAAGCTTTGCCTTGAAGACAAAATTATTGAAGGTGAATTTATTACCCACTTAACCATTATGTAAAATGGAAAAGAGAGACCTGTCAGTTTTAGTTGCATGTTGAAAACCAGGCATAAGAAATTACTTTGCTTTTCTTTGCCACAGTTAGGGACCTATACTATTGCTATGCATCATATAGATCATGTAAGTGCCACTGCTGAAGTACATTTCACCACCACTTTCAAATTTGATGGTCTTTTTAGTGCATGTTAGGTTGTTGTTTTTCTTTGGCTTCTTGTGGTCTTTTTTTCTTCAAGAAAATTAATGTACCTATTGGAATTTGGGTTTAGGTTTTACTTGAGTTTTTCCCTTTTAATATGAAACATTTGTCTTCCTGTGTTCACTGGCTGTAATGGTTATACACATAATCATTATGTGCAAGCTAGACTCAAGTACTGGCAATGCAAAACTGGTTAGTCTGAGATAGTATGCAACAAAATGCACTGTAATAGTCAGCTAAGACCAGGAGTGGTCTGCTTGTAGTTGTGTGTTTCCTATTAGTATCACATACAGCTATGCTTTGAGGTAAACGGATGGTGCTTTGTGTCTGCTGAAATTCAGAAATCACGGTTGTAAGAGTCTTAGAGGAAACTTAAGAAGCACAAAGTGTAGAAGCAGCTGTGAAGACTACCTTGCAATGGATTATTTAAAGAAATAATTTTTGTCACTCTGGGGTATTTAAATTACTTTGTCCTTAAACTAATAAGTGCAGGGAGACTGCATTTTCTTCCACAAAACTCACATTTTTCTGTTTTTTCTTTGTTATTCTCTGCCATTAAACTCTCCTGGAGGGAGCTGCTAAAGTCAGGTCAGGCATTTACTAGCTCTCGTATTAGTATCTGAAATGCTTTTTTCTCTTCCCGTGCTTGTACTGCTGTGTCCCTGTGATCACACCTGCCTTTTCTTATCACAGTTAACCTGCCTTTAGCTGAAAGGAAACTGAATTGTAAGAGCTTTCTATACACAGCTACAACAAGACCCAACAGGTAAGGCAGATGCTCCTCAGGCTAATTTAAGTACCCTATTTCCAAAAATTTGCATAATTATTCTGCATGGGCATTAGCTGTTGGATGGCAGTATTCTGCCTGATTTGGTAACAGGCAGTTGTGAGGGAAAAGGGTAGGTGGTGCTTTAGCTCTGGCTTTAAGATGTGAGCATTGCCAATATGGTAATATAAATGCCTGCATGTTGATTTAATGGTTTGTTTCCGTTCAAAATCCAGCCCACACGTGCCCAACTCTGTTTTGAAATTGTAATATGAAAGTGACTGTCTTAATGGTTCTTAAAGTTTCTCCCAAGTTGTGACAAAGTCACAAGCTGAGGTATTATTCTCTACTTGGCACTTCTTTCATGTCAGCAGTAATCATTTTTAAAAGTTAGATGTACTCTGCCTTTTACTTTTCATTATGCACTCTCTCTGCTTCTGACTGAGGCTGGCAAAACTTCTTGACAGGACTGCCATAATGTAATAGAACCAAAAAGATGAAAAATCAGAATGACAATATTCAGTTACAAAATAATTCCTACTGTGATTATTCCAGCCTAAAAAAATCTGCCTGTTAGCAAAGTTTTCTGAGTCAGACTGTACCTTTCTTCAGTCTTTGCTGTACCAGAGCTGAGCAATGGTAAAATAAAAAATACGTGATATGTGGTGTGACAATTTGGGCTGTAGGAACTAAGGACAGTGCACAGAGTTACTTTAAAAGCAGGGCCCCACTGCTAATGAGTAGGAACTAATGCTATCAAAGTTTGGGGAAGCTGGACCCAGCAAGACCATTACTTTATTTCACATAAGCAACATAAGACAGTTCAATAACTTCTCACTGCAGCTTCTCCCTGAAAGTTTACAAGTTTGTAATTTGCTTGGGACTGAGTCTGAACCAGTTCCTGTGCTGCAGGACCAAGACGTGGCATGTACAGATCTGCTGAGTAAGGAGTACAGGATTACAGTACAGATAGAGAAATACTTGACACTTGAGAAAAGTGATTAACTTGGGGAAACGTAGTGTAGTACTGCTGGAGAACTTGTTGGATGCATAAGTTTTTGCTCACTCGTATTCTGTGTTGTAAAACCAAGATGAAACAAAATATCTATAGTTACTGTAGGAAGAATTGGGAAATCATCAAATCATAATTAGAGTGGCAAGAAAGAGTTTATACTCATTATTAGCAAAACCAAAATAGATAAGTAGTTATCGATTAAAGGATTGCAAGCTTAGCAGCAATTTATAAATCCAGGACTCAAAAGATAATGTTTGTTTTACTATTTTTAATTATTTAACATGCAGTGACATTCCTGTTTTGCCAACAGCAGCACAATAGGTCCCTAATGAGCAGCACTGAGCTACTAATAATTAAACCATCAGACAGAAGTAAGGGGTGCATCTTGTTATTAGATTAAAATTCCTAAATAGTTCTTTTTTTTCCTGAAGAAAACTGAGAGTCTTCTAACCGGTCCCAAACCAATTACATATCATCCTACTTGAAATAGCAAAGTTTTTCATGGCTGACACAGACTCCTTGAAAAAATTATAACCCCGCCCCAAAATTATTCATAGGACTTGACAAGTGTTTGGTATCAGTACCTCAAATCTAACCCATATACAAACAGAAATTGAGTGTTTGCTGAGGGTGTTGGTGAAGCATTTTCCTTGCTCTAGTTAACTTCTTACTCTGTGATTATTTGATAATTTTAAGAAAAAAAGGACTTGGAGTGCAATAAAAAGTTGGTTTATATGGTTTCTTGAAGGGCAGTATTGGAGGCCAGTGGACTTGTTGAAGGATTTTGTTCACTGGGGAGCAGAATACAGAAGCTTGTGTAAAGAACAGGTTGGCAATTAAAAAAAAACCCCTAGTCTAATACCTTCAAGGAAAACCTGTTATTTTTTTTTTCTAGAATAAATATTCAGTTCTACTTGCATAGTAGCTTCAAAATATATGGAAGAAATAAACAGAGAGTTGAAAGGGAAAGCAAGAATAATTTGGGTTATGGAACAAGAATGATACAAAAAGAGATGGAAAATACTAAGCCTTTTTATTTCAGAACAGAATGAAAAAAAATTATATGATAAAGGGATGAGAAGAAAATGATTCTTATAGAGAGGGTAGATCAGGAGCACTATTCACTCTTTCTCTTAATGCTAAAACAAGAAAACATACAACAGAATAAAAAGGAAGCTAACTTAAAACTGATAAGAAGAAACACTTTCACTTGGTCCCCCTGGCAAAATTCCTTGATAACAGATGCCACTGAATTACAGAATTTAGCAAGATTCTTTTTTAAAAAATCAACTGCTAACATTAAGAAATATTCAAAACATGTTAATATCACCCCCATAGTTCCCATTTTCATTCAGAATTCATCTAGCTATGGGCAAAACCTTGATTTTTAGTCAGATTATTAAATAACCACACTTTACTGGAAAGGCCTGTGTCAGAGGCTGGTTAGCACACTACTTTTCTTGCATCCACCATGAGATGTTTCTGATGTCTTCTACCTTCTCCATCAAGCTGGAAAATTCAGATGAGCCTGAATTGAACAGTTAGCTATGTACTGTTTATCCCCAAAAGCTGTAACATGGAAGTGTCTGATGAATGCACTGCCCTTGTTCATGTTGCTAAGTACTAGTTGTAAATGGACAGAATGTAGCATAAAACTGTGGCGATGAAGTTAGCAATTATGTTTTCCAGATGATCACTTACATTGTTGAGAAACTTTCAGAGCTAAGAAAAGAGGGCCTCATTTGTATTTGAAATTAATCCAGATTGAATAAATGGTTTTGAGAAGCTAATGTAGCAGGCAAAATGTGACTAGAAGGAAAGAATCTATATAGAGCTGTGAGGAGAAATCAAATATACCTTGGACCAGGTCTGTTTTTTTGGCTTCACTGAGTTTTGCAAGACAGTGACATTGACCATTTGTCTTTTTTTGATCAAATGCTAAGGTAGGCAAATGAAGGGTAATGTTTTTAGCAGTACTGTCAGAATTTGGCATGGATACTTTTCTATGAAAAGATAATATGCATATATATATATATATATATTTAATAAGGACAACATTGGTAAACAAGTATTTTATGCATGGACTTTTCTTCCATGTGGTGTTTTTGAGGCTGACACACTGCATTATTGAGAGCACAACACACACTGTCTTAGTTACAGCCAGGATAGAGTTAATTTTCTACTTTGCAGCTGGTATGGTGCTGTGTTCTGGGTTTGGTATGAAAATGACACACACTGATGCTTTAGGTGGTGCTGGGTAGTGCTTTCTCTAAGCCAAGGACTTTTCAATTTCTCGTGCTCTACCAATGAGCAGGTGGGAAGAAGCTGGGAAGGAGGATGGCCAGGAGAGCTGACCCAGAGTGGCCACAGGGATATTCCATACATTGCCACACCACAGAAGGCCATGCTCAATAAATAACCTAGGGGTAGCTGGACAGGAGGCATCAGTCACTGTTCAGGTACAGATGGGATGAGCGTCAGTCAACAGGTGGTGAGCAATTGCGTTGGGCATCACTTGTCTTTCTTGGGTTTTATTCCCCTTTATCTTTTTCCTTTTGTTGTTGTTGTACTGTTCTTATCTCAACCCACAGGTTTCATCTCCTTTTGATCCTCCTCCCCATCCCACCTTGGGGGAAAAATGGAAAGGGGGAGTGAGCAAGTGGCTGCATGGTGCTTAATTGCCAGCTAGGATTAAATCACAACAAAACCTCAGGTCAGGTCAGGCTCTAACACCATACTGGTGCTAAATGGGTATGACTAAAATAATCCTGGGCTGGTTCCAAAAATATCCTATCAAATAGATGCATAAATAAATCCTTAGGCTTATTGTATATTTGATTGATGCCTCTCTAGTCTTTATTCTTAGAGTAAATGCATATCCAATCTACTGCAGACCAAAGTTGTCCACTGATTAACACTGGATATGACTTTGGATCAGTATTTTTGAGTGTTTGCACCCTTTTGGGGGAAAAGAATCTTAAAAGTTCCATTAATGCTAAAACATCTATGGCGGTTATTTTGAAAAATTGAGTATTTCTAGTTGGTGCCTTCGTTTTTAGGCACGTTTTTAGGAGCCTGTCATCAAACATGGAAGTTTCTGTTTTCCATTACTCCCATGACCTACGCATTTTAACATGCCTAGGTCTGGATGTGAAACATCCCACCACTTTGAGGCTCTTAGGGCTATATATTGATCCATACAACAACATCTTTCTCTCTGGTGTTTGGCAGCAGTCAGGTCATGTTCTGAAGAGGCTCCGAGTAGTGGTGCTTCTCATCTCTGTGGACTGTTTAACTAATGAAAACTTCTTATAATGTTTTGCAGGTAAAAAATTTTTGTGTTCCATATGCATACCTAGGTAGACTTTGGCTTCCTCCTATCTACATTACCTTTGAATATTTGCTTTAAGTAGTCTGAAATCATCCATAGATACTCAGTTTAATGCTGTTTTACTTTGAATCTGTGATTTATCTTAATTCTAGCATTACTGGGAAGCCTTAGTACTGGAGGGGATTTCTCAATGTGCATGCCCTGGCAAACAGGCTGAGAAGCTGCCTGCATAACAATCTTGTTGCTGTAAATATGCACAGACTGCATTTGCATCAAAGACAAAGCAGCCAAAGGCATCATACACTATATTTTATACTACAAAAATCCATACTGTATTAGAAGAAACATGAAAATCAAAGTGATTTTTGCATCAGTAGTAGATGATAACAATGCTGGTTTGAAATTTTCATTATGAAGGGTTTTCAAAAGTGATTACTAGGGGCTTAATTTTGTTCCCAATAAAGCGGATATTGCCAAGTTGCAGTTTGCCTGGTTTAGGAGATTGAGAAAACTCACCCTAAAAATTATCTTTAAATGGTCCTTCAGGCTTGGTCCAAATCACAGAATAGCAATTACCTTGTCCTTGAGCGGCCTGCAGTGGCCTGCACCAGATGTTTCACAAGAACTGACATAATTTTACAATAGGGAGAGTCAGGCTAAACCATTTCCAGTTTTATGTCTGGTTTTCTCAAGCAGTCATATTCCTTCCAAAATGTTTGCTTTTATTCGTGAATGTTCTGGATATCCTTGAAAGTGGTATTGGTGATTCCACCATTTTGGTGTTTCTGTTGGCAGGCAGGCTGAGAGCAAGTTTGTCCTGGCCATGCTACTGTAAATCTGACCATTATACATGCAGAAGTTTGTAGGTACTGTATGAGAAATACATTGTATAAGAAGTACTTTCTTTTGCAGATTTTTTACTTTGTTTATGACATGCGGATTAATGAGAGGTATTACTTCACATTGCCATCATCTAAGTGCTAGACACAAAATGAAGAGTATTTCCATGACTACCTGCATGTGACTGCTGCCAGTTTCCTACCAGCACTATGGGGTTGGGACAACTAAGAGACCTCCTGGATCATGGAATCATAGAATGGTCTGGGTTGGAAGGGACCTTAAAGTTCATCTTGTTCCAACTCTGCCATGGGCAGGGCCATCTCCCACTCAGTCGGGTTGCTCAGAGCCCCATTCAACCTGCCCTTGAACACTTCCAGGGATGGGGCATCCACAACTTCTCTGGGCAGGCTGTGTCAGCATCTCACCACCCTCAGAGTGAAGAATTTCTTCCTAATATCTCAGATCATATGCTTCATAAACTAACTTTGAATTTTTGAGGAGATATTTTTTTTAATGTTCATGTGACTCATTTCTCCCTATTTATATATTATGTTGGTTCTGAAAATCTGTAGAATCTGAAGAAAAGCAGTGCATGGGAGAACTTCAACCCACTTTTGCAAATTCATGAAACTCAGCTAGTACGTGGGTTATTCAGACTGAATCTCAACATATAATCTTTTGAAATTTGCTCATCTGTCAAGAATATGCTATTTCATTTAAACTATAAAAAGACTAAATAGATTCTATAATTTAGTAAATATTTTGTCTTCTGACAGGTCTTCTTTTTCTTCTACTATTTATATTTTTAAGATTCTTTTTTTCCTGCTTGATGTGATGTTCTGATGAGACTTACAGGTGGCAAAAGAAGTCGTTTGGGAAAAGAGTTAAAAAGATTTTCTTATGGTAATAAGTTCCCAATTCCTTTTCTCTTTCTTTCTTTTTTTTCCCTTGTGTCGTGTAGATATTTCTTTTCATTTAATCTGAATATTTGGTAGTGACTGGTTGGATTGGGGCTCTTGGATTTGGACCCCTTCTGAATATGAATGCAAAGCTGGAAAAAGTCATATTGAATCTTTTTTTATGTGATGCATTAGAAGGTTCAGAAAAAGTTCATTTTATTTTTACCTTGAAGAATTGTGATTAGCCAGAAACGATGCTTTCAGAACCTGCAAACAGTCCATTTATTTGCCAGCATCAGAATGAGGCTCAGAGTTCCAGTGAAAACATCTTTTTGTCTGCTAATGTAATGGGTGCTTATTTTCTGCATCTTCATGTTCCTTGGAAAAGCATCAGGGTTTCATTGTAAATCCATTATGTCTCCCTTGGTCAGAAATTATAAATGACAACTAGTCCCAAGGTAAAGAAAAGAAAGTATTATTTTGTAGAGTAAAAAGGGGTTAAATCACTTTTTATCATGACTGTCCTCCTGGTTATGACATATTCAATGTATTATTTAGTTTAAGTGCATGATTAAGATAGAACTGGGGTACTTCTGGGGAGCATTTTCACAGACATTATACTCACAGTACCTCATTCTGTGGTACAGAAGAAAGAAAAATGACATGTCCCTTTGTGAACCTATCCTTTTAAAATTAGGTTATAGATTATATAGCGGTGTGAGATCCTCCAAGAATTTCTGGGTCAGAGGTACTTTGTTTTCTTTCTTTTATACAGCAAAACTCTTGTATCTTTATTAAAAATTTATTTGCTGTCAATAATTAAATGCTTATTATTTGATCTTTAATGGGGTCATGATTCCCATATTCCCATATTAATGAAATAATGCAAAAGTAAAAAATGCCTTTCAGTTGGAAAAAGTACTTATTATTCTTTCTTTGTTCTGAGTAAAATAGTTTATCTTAAATTAAAAACTAAAAAAATGATTTTTCTTTAATCTTAGAATTAAATTAGCGCTAATTAGTTCTATTTTCTCTACAACATTCAAATGCTAAAGTCTTAGTCATTTCTTCAGAGTATTAATAGTGCCCTTTGGCTGTAATCAAGATTATCTTCAATTAAAAGCAATACAGTTAACTGAGTTACATTAACAGTTATTGTTCTCAAATCACAGGGTTAAGAACACAAACCCTGTGTGTTTTCAGCATGGGTACATTACAAGGGTGTGTGATGATGCATGTAGGACCTGTTATTCACATGTTAAAACTAAAAAGCACTAACCCCTAGTGTTCACTGATGAAGCCCTTCATATGTGTATTGCACTTCAAACAAAGCCTTTCTGAAGGGTAGTGATGCAGATGGAATTCAAAGATCTTGCAGTAAGATAAAACGTTTTTTGGATTTGGTAAATTTTTGAGTGGTCTCCCCCTACCCCTGTACACTCCTAGCACTTTTCACTGTAAACTCTGTTAAAATATGGGGAATTTTGAATAGTGAGTTCTGCTTGATATTCACAGCTATTATTCTCTTTTGTGAAGAGTTAAAGAGCACTTGCCAGTCTGCAATAATTAATTATATTTTATTAATTTTTTTTCATTTAGTTAAAAAAATTTGTTATATACGGTAGTAGTGGATTTCAGCCGAAAATAGAAGTATTTCATTCAAATTTCTTAATGTAGCCAATGTGCATAAATTCTGGTCCCATAGAAACAGAAGAAAAATGTTTTCATCCATGCTTGTAGAACAGTTCTTTCTGGCTTCAAAACCTAAGCACAGAATATGGGAAAATTTTGTTAACATTGCTGTGTTTACAAACAAAAAAGTATAAACATATTGAGCAAACAAAACTGAAGAGGAGAACTGTGATGCTTGTTAGCAGATCACCACTCCAATAGCAAAAATAAACTGTGGCTCTGTCTCAGTAAAAATTAATAACAGTTGGTGAGACAAAAAAAGCCAAGAGTTGCAAAAATGTTCTTTATGGCATTTCTATGTGCACCTGCCAATATCACTTCTGTAAGGAATTCCAGCCAGAACAGAAAGCTCTGGGCACTTCTGGTGGGTCCCAGTACTTGGGAGTTTACATCAGTTTTGTCTAAATTTTTATACTTTAGATGATTTACCACATTATAATCTCTGTTTATTATATATATATATATATTTTAATTTCACACATTGCTAATCTGCAGAGCATAACGGTGTTGCTTCCCTTCAGGAACTAATAAGGTAAATGTCAGATGGACAGATACTGTCAGTAAACCAAATTTAAACAGGTTTCTAAAATTTTAAAATCTGTTTTCTCAAAGCATAAATGTGAGCAAAGATTTTCTTTGAACTAACATTTGTGTTCTGTGGAGCAAATACCCTTTTTATGTTTCAAAATGCTGGTGCAGTCATCGTATTTTGACACTGAGGCAATAAATCAAAAGGGATGGACAAAGATATGAAACTGTACCCTTCAGAAAGAGCATTGTGTCTGTACATGCAAAAATAATTGCTTTCCTGGAATGTGACAAAAGAAAATTGAATATAAAATAGGGTGTTAACAGATAACAAATCTAGTTTTTAGAGTATTCTTTTTCTACCTCAGTCAGGAGGATTTCCTGAGGAGTCATATATCTTTGGTACAAAATGTGGTTAGGTATGCAGGTAGACTTTAATGTTTTATGTCTTGAAGGAAAATTAAAATGTGATAAACTTTTCCAGGAAGTTACAACATTTGTCCCAGAACGTGACTTTTAATAAAACCAAGAGAAAAACCATAGAGCCCAGAACACGAAGTCCCAATGACTTGTTACGTTCTTCTGTGACTTAGATGAGACCAAAATATCACCTGGAAAACTTCTACAGTGTTTTGACTGTCGAACTCTTGCATAGAATTTGGAATACAGGAGTAAAATACCTTAATTTTGCCCAACGGCCAGTATGTTACTTACCTCTTTCTTAGACCTCTTCTCTTTTGTTTGGCAGAGATTTTAGCAGCCAGATTTCATGACCCTCCTCTGTACTTAAAGGAAATGAAGAAACATGAACAGATTCTGTGCAAATTTTGGGGATTTATATGAACTTATATGTGTTTCTGTAGAAGAGTGTGTCTGTATATTTGTAGGATGGAGAGAAAGGGATATTTTCTGGGTCTGATTTTTTTGAAAAGGGGGAAACTGAATTCTTCTCCCGAATTTAGCAACATCTTAATCTTAGGAAATAAATTTTATTAAGCTTGAGGAAGATATGTAAAAGAAATTATTTCTTTAACTGGGCATGCCCCTTAGCAAAATATATAAAACTTGATTTAACTGTCTGTTTTATCAAGTTATATCTCTTTGTAGCTTCATTGCAGCTAGTAGTCTCAGTTTGCTGTTTTAGGTTACAGGAGCTGTTCCCGTACTTCCATCTGATTTTTAGATCAGACCACAAGTTTTCGAAATCATATTAACAGTTTTATAATGGATTGGAAGCCTTGATAGGAAGTCAGTCCATGATTTCAAAGACTTGTGTCTTCTATCTAGCTTTACATGACATGAGATATTTCCTAGGAGAAAAGTTCTGCCTCCAGTTCTGTTGCTGGATTTTATTGCCCTGAAGAAAGTATTTGGAAGGATGTGTAAAGAGGATATGTAAAGAGGTTATGTAAAGAGAGAATGGGGTGTAGAGGTGTTTTAGGCTCTGGAGTGCCTGTTTTTCTATTGTTCATATCTCACAGTCAGATCAGCTGTTGCAGGAGTATGGTAGGCTGTATTCTGACCCCAGCCACTGAGAATTTGTCACAGTGCAGTTAAGGCTGGGCTATGTTATAATAGACATTCTGCTATTTATTCCAGGCTTGTTCTTATTTTTTTTTCTTTCCAGCAAGATCTACATTTATACTTATTTACATGTGGATGTGTGAAGGACAGATACAAAATACTTCCTACCTGCATACAGCAGTGATGTGCACTCAGGTATACCTGGTGTACAGGCGTAGGGTCATGTATCTCAGTGAACCTCAGGTGGTTTCTCTTTATGATGTGTGAAAGGGAATATGGTGCTTCTTAGTCCTATCTAATTTTATGAATTATTGTGATGGGTAAAAGAAAGAATTACCACTTACTATCTCTCTTCAGTTACCAGGCAATACAACACTAGGTAAGGAAAATAACCTTTAGTATTTCAGTTGATTTCAGTTGACATTGGATCTATCTAAAATAATTTCCAGTATTCCTCCAAATCTTGATGGGAAACTGTTTAAAATGGGATTCAGTTTTGATTATATCCTTCCTCCAACATTTTTTTTTTAATATCTCTCCGCTCAACCAACACGTCAGGTACATATTTTGTATGAATATTTTATCTCCCAATTTTCTTTATTAGCAAGAAGGAGGTATTAAAATGAATATAAATGTCAACCTGAAAGCTGTGACACTATAAGTGTAGTCAGACTGACTAGCTGATCTGAGTCATTATGTGTAAAAAAAAGAGAGGGAGTAAGCCAGCCAAAAAAAGCCTTTTTCCCCTAATCAAGTTGTGACAAGAATAAGGAAAAAGTGTTTTTGTGTCACAAACCTACAGGAGCCGAAAATATAAAATTCAAAGTTCATTCTCTACAAAGAAATGAGGAAAAGAACCAAAGAGCTCCATCAACCCCCGAAGCTCTACTTTCAATTAATAGAGCTGTACATTAACTCCTCTGATGTTATTACATTATGAAATTCACAGTAAATTAAAGCAAAACCTGCACTTCATTGAATTTTTAGTCTAATTTGAAATCAGAAATGAATTAGAAATGTTTATGTATATGCAGAAAAGGTAGTTTACTTTGGTAGCTCACAAAGAACGGTCCTGAAAACCTGGTCTTGTCACCAAGTGTGGGCTGATGAGGAGGTTCACCTGGAACTCAGGCTTTGGCAAAGGCAGCTTAGAAAACTCAGTGCAGTATAGCAGCATTCTCCGTTTTTAAGTGAAGGATCCCTCCCTAGTAAGTTCCTAATATTTTTTTGATGTTTCAGGGTGTATTTTAAGTGTGAGTGAAACAATCATTTCCCAGGTATAGTTACTGATGTGCAAGAAATTGTCTGAAAATGTTTCAGGAATTTGATTGACAAAATGAAATATGGTCCTGACGTCAATTTACTGAGATTACTTTTTAATGAATACGCCTTTAAAAGCATATGCAAAATTAAGATCAGTCACAAAAAATGCATTTGGATGTGACATTTAAAGAATGATATACATAATGTATTGGAAATTAACTTTTATAATCTACAGAAAATGATTCCTGTTGCTGGCTCTCTCAATTTGTGAAAGCTTTGGTAATGAAATTATTAATTACGAGTAAAGGAAAACTGAATTATATATTTTTTTATTAATATTGCCTGTGTGCCAGATAATGACCTCTTAAAATATTAGTGTACGTGATTAGTGAGTTCTTTTACAGTCAAATCCTGCTAATCTCCCACATACAACTTCTCTCTGAAGTTAAGGAATGGGTGTGTCTTGCAAAAATAGATTTGTCCAGAATTTCCCCTGTGCTGTTATTCATAAAGATCATGCTGGTTTTGCACTCTATTTTCTCTCTTTAGACTAATGGAATTCCTAATGAAGGCAATGAAAAAGTTCACAGTGGCTGTAATGACAAAGTAAGAAGTCCTTTGACTGTAATTTTGCACATATATATATATATATATTCGCACACATGTAGGTAGCTTCATTAAGGACATATTAATTTATACTACATTTACCAGTGTTGAGTGATAAAACACATTCCTGTATAAGAATCTAAAGCTTAAATAAGTGGCTGAAAGAACTGGTTTTATCTTCTGTTGTTGAAAAACAGAGGAATCTTGTCAGTAGCATTTCAGTGTCTAAACAGTTGTCAGGAGCATGCTGAATTTCTCCCCGTAACTGTCAGGTAAAGGAAAAGAGAAAACTAGCTTAGTTTATAGAAAGAGAATGTCTCCATTCAGAGAAAAAACCAAAGCATGGTACAGATACATAAGCAGGTAAATAAGTTTTCTGGAAGGAAGAAATGCAACTGGAGATTTTAAAGAACTGTTAACTTTCACTGGTAAGTGTTTAGTTAAGTACAGATGACTCTGCTGCAGATTGTGGTCCTTTTCATCCCTGCAATTGTCTGACTTGATGGTTGTGAGAATTTATCAATGAAAAGGTTCTGTTCTTGTTCTGTTAATGAGGTTTGCGATTTTATAGGAGAAATCTTCCCCTTTTCCTTTCTCCCCTATTTATATTTCAGAAGTGATGGCACCAGTTTCACAGCTTTCTTTTGATGATGACTTGTCCTTTAAAGAAACATCACAATATGTGTTTGACTTTCTCATATTCCATGAGTCAGCTGTGCTCAGGAAGTCACTGTTGTCCACACAGTCATACTCTCCTAGCAATGATTGTCTTTATCTCGTCTACTACCTCCACTTTAATTGCATTTAAAGGGAACAAATGCCAAAATTGCCTTGTGCTTCATGAGAGAAGACATGTGAACTACATATGGTTTAGTCTTCTCATTGACTGAAGAGAGGAGTAGGTGAAGGTGTGGTGGCTTCTAGGAGAGTTGTATTGTAACTTATTTCTCTTCAGAAAAAAAATGAGGTGATTATATGTAAAAAAAGAGAGGGAGTAAGCCAGCCAAAAAAAGCCTTTTTTCCCTAATCAAGTTGTGACAAGAATAAGGAAAAAGTGTTTTGTGTCACAAACCTACAGGAGCTGAAAATATAAAATTCAAAGTAACCCGACTTTTAGCTGAAAAACTGATCCTTTTATAAGCTTGTTCCTCTTTCCACAAAAAAAGAATGGGAGAATGCTGGAAAGGTTCTCTAGACCAGATCTTGCTCTTCTCCATCACAGCAAACATGAGGTTTGTTTCCAAACATGTGCTGGTTTTCCCTGGAGATTTGATAAGTGTCACAACTTGTCATAAATTACATTAATAGCATCTTTGAGGCAATGGGTGACGCGGTGAAAATAGTTGTATAATTTAGTTGTGCTTCTCTTTAGATTGTGTATTTTGCAGTTAGAAAAAGAATACCCATGTTAACAGAAGTGCTCTGCATACCTTGATAGAAGTGACTTGATCTGAGTGCATTTGAGAGCTCTGTATCTGCTATAGCCATGTTGAATGAAAGGAAAAAGTCTAATCTTGTGTATGAAGGTAGAATGCTTTCCAAAGGAAAATAAATGAGGGAGTGGGTGAGAAAGTAACCCTAACTTAAAGCAACTCATGCATTATTAATCTAATTTTCTATAAAGTTTGAACAAAAAGCATGTTGAGACATTGCTCTGTGTTTCCTTGTTAGACTGCGTTCATAATGCCCTCTCCCATTTTATTAATATATTCTTCAACCTAAATAAGATATTCCTGAAGCCTCAGGATTTTCATGCTTTCAAAGATCTCTGTTTTATTTCTAAATATTATAGATTTTGAAGCACAAGAGGCTTTAATTTTGGTACCTCAAAGGATGTTCACCCTTTTAGGTAACCCCCAAGTTGGCTTTCATATTTGCTTATTACCCGAAATTCTTCACAGGAAGCTTCAGCCTGTTTTACAATTAAAGGCTTTGATCATATTTACTGTAGCTACGTAAAATATTTCTGCATGAATGTTACATGAGTTCAATTTCGGTATTAGGCTAGGAGTTTACCTAGTATCCAGCATTTCTTTGTATAGTAATTCTTGTCTATTTTGGATGTATTGAAGATGACCAGGACTGTCTTCTCTTAAAGTAATAAAATTATTTCTTATTGCTTCGTTCAGATTAGACTTGAGCTTTCCTTAAAATTTCAGTTTTCATGGTTTTGTAATTACTTGATTCCACTGACATAAATAAAAAATCTCAGTTTTGATTATATGGTATTTTTAATGGCATTTCAGGTTTGGCACATATGCACACACACCCTATCAGCAAGTTGCCCATCTACCCCCAAAAAAGAGTAAAGCTAAGAAAGTATTTCAGTATTTGCAGAATGGAATGTTTTGGTATGCTTTTGCTTTGCTACTTATAATTTTGATGTTTAAATACAGAAAACTGGAGAATAGAGGTTTCACTATTTTAGTACTAATAGCAAAACCTTCATAGAAACTATTTCTACCAAAAATTAAAAAAAAAAAGGTAGCAATTTATGGGAAGTGTCACATTTATTTTTTTTATCTTGAGAAAACAAGCATATTCAGAGAAACACTTCAGGAAAACATTGGAAAATACTTTTTGGCTCTATTATTTTTCAGTGGAACACTGACAACTTCCAACCATGGAGGATCAATCTCATTCCTTGTATTTAGGTCCTGTAGTTTGAGGATTATCCAGCTGCAAATTTCCCTTCTGTTCATAACTTCAAAGAACGTTCCTTTCTGTGTGGAGTTGGTTCCCTACTTCTCTTGGACCTGTTTGGCAATAACATTTGTCCAGAAATCTTGCAGGAAGCAAAGTCTCAATATGCCCCTTTAACCTTTTCTGATTATTTCTAGTTGTTCTGTTATAGGAATTGATGTGTATTCCTTGGGATACTATCCTCTTGTGAACACTGCCTTCCTCCCCTGTGCCTCCTCACATTTAATACTTTGGTGTTCACCAAAGCATACAACTCATCTGCTGGAAGAATTGTTGTGGTTCAAACTCAGCAGGCTGCTAAGCAACACACAGCCATTTGCTAATTCCCCACTCACCCAGTGGGATGGGAGAAGGAACCGGGTGGAAAAAAAGTAAAATTCATGGTTTAAGATAAAGATCATTTAATAGGAGTGAGAAAAGGAAGGAAAAGGAATTAAAAGAATAATTATTAAATAATTAGAATGAAATAATTATAATAAAAGCCAAGCGATGCACTGTGCAATTGCTCACCACCCACCAACAGATGCCCTGCCAGTCTCCGAGCAGTGGTTCCTGGCCATCTTTCCCCCTGGTTTATGCACTGACTATGACAGCATGGAGTACCCCTTTGGCTAGTTTGGGTGGGCTGTCCTCGCTGTTCTCCCTCCCAGCTCCTCGTGTCCCCCAGCCTCCACACTGGCAGGGCAGTATGAGAAGTTGAAAAGTCTTAGGGTAAGCTCTGCTGATCAACAACTAAAATATCAGTGTATTAACATTGTTCTTATACTAAAATCCAAAATGCAGCACTGTACCAGCTACTGGGAAGAAAAGTATCCCAGATGAAACCAGGACATAGTACTGGGATTTTAACATTTACTTTTGAATTTCAAAAATGCAATAGATTTTCAACACTAATTAGTTAGTTATCAAAATATATGATCTTGATATTTTTCTTATTTTTCATGTGTTTTTCTGACACGTGTCCTTTCACTGACTTCAGCAGCTCATTCTTTATATGACTTAAGGAGTGAAAAAGTCTAGTCTTAAATTTTCTCATCTTCATTGCTAGGACTGATATTCTCATTTGGTTTTTTACCAATTACTTTTGTTAAGTGCAGCTTTCCACAGAGCATTCCCCCTCATCTCCTGTGCTGTAACTTGTAAAAATATTCAATCTTTCAATTTGGAATTCTTCCAGAAGCAGATGACATTGGTCTTCTGTATGATACAATTCTTGCTCACATTACTGGTCATATTTCTCCTATGAAAACTCTTCTGATTAATTCTTCTCATTAGTCAACTTGGTAAACAAATTACTGCAGGAAGCTTAAAAGCTTGGGTTGAAAGCCAGAACAGAAGCAAAAGATATCTTGTTTGCAAGTCACTATTTTCCCTTGGAAATATCTCCTCTTCTATCAGGTTGTCATTTGAGGCTGCTAGAAGTTTTTATAACTCAGGGTTAATTGCCTCTGGCACAATAATCTCAGATTTCTCTGGAGAATTACTGATAGCACACACTTTCCTTCTGAAATAAAATTACTTTGCTGTCATGAGAAATGTGTCAACTTTTTAATATTTCTTTAAAAAAAAATAGAATAAATGGGATTAGGACCAACATTCCTCTGCCTCCTAGTTCTGTTTTTTCGTCTCTCCTGTGGATATTGTTCTCTGTTTCTAGGAAAACCTTTTCCAGATTAACATGCCAGTGGAAACTATATCATACATTAGTCCAGTAAATACAACTAGCTGCTTTCTTGGGTAACTAGTCTGCAGCTTGTGTGTGTATGTGAACATTGCTTGGCAAAAAGGCCTTAGAGTGATTTTAATTCATCTGTTTACACGGTTCAGACATAGATCATCTTTCTAAATACATAATCAGGAATACTTTTTGGCTATATGTCTGTATCCTATAGTGTCTTTCTCCTAGGTCACTGAAAGCCTCTTGGAAGTAGGCTGCCGAAAATCCGTAGTCCCATGTACCGGCTTGCAAATCTTTCCAAATAGTTAATGTATTTTAAATATATTACTGTAATATGACACTGAAGGATAACCTACCAGTGTAACTAATTTTTGTTTCTGGAAATACCCTTCATGAAAGGAACACTCCAAATGGTAATATTTTTGTCAGTCAGTGGTTCCTTAATCAGTTGTGATGTAATTCTGAAATTTCTACTTCTGTGCTCATCCATGGAAAGCAAAAGTGAGAATATCATAGTCCCAGGGCTGGCAGCTGTAAGGATGATGCGTGTTTTGATTGACCGTGGTTTCTGCCAAAGCCCTGTGCTCACAATTCCAGAGCATGTGGAGGGTAGGATAGAGTTGTCACTGACATCCCCATCATATTTGCAATTAGTAAACATGCTTCTTGTGCGTTCCAATGATTTAGGAATGCAAAAATATATTTTGCCTTTGAACAAAAGCCACTGAAGATTTTCTGAAAAATGCTTGATTGGAAGTGTGACAAATTGAAGACATTTGGAATTTTTCCAAAGAGATTTTTCAGATGTTGGGCAGATGTTATTGTTTGCTGACCTAGGACTTTGCAGAATGACAGAAAATAATTTGATGCACTAACAAAACATTGATTACACACACTAAATAGCCCTGGTAGAGTATTTCCCTTATGGCTTGCACTTCCAGGGTTATGGTTAAACGAGCACCCCATGTCATCAAACATACAGAAGGTGCCTTTGCCACTCTGAGGGGATGATCCCAGCATTTAAATAATGATTTACTGATGCTTTTATTAGAACAATTATTGGTTATTTCAGACTTGAAATGGGCAGATTAAGCTCTGTGAACCTCACAGCTGAAAC
Organism: Neopelma chrysocephalum; assembly: GCF_003984885.1. NCBI lineage: Eukaryota > Metazoa > Chordata > Aves > Passeriformes > Pipridae > Neopelma > Neopelma chrysocephalum. The sequence continues at coordinate 5,273,888 of NW_020897693.1, forward strand.
CTCACAACACTGGCAATTTTCAGTGATTAAAGTAATTTACTTTATCTATAAAATGTAAAGATATTTCATAATAGCCATACAGCAAGAACAGGGAGGTGTAGTTTTCCTGGAGATAATCAGACCTCTGGGGATAAAGGGTCCTGGCTGCACCTCATGCATTGCAAGACCCAGAGGGCTTTATTATCTGATGATTACCACACCCCCATTTCCATGTCTTTTTGCTTAATTAATCACAGTAACATTATTGCCCAACTTCAGACAACAAAAATAATGAGAGAGGCTTTAAAAGATTCAAAGACTAGAGGAAAAACAAGAGATCCCATAGGAAAGTACCCATAGTGAAACTGAGGTTTACAAATCACTGAAATCTATTAAAAATGATGCTTACATTTTGTAAAGTGCCTTCTTTAATATAAATATAATTACGTTTTAAATATTGTAAATGTGTATATACAATATAAAACATATACTTGTTTTGATCAGAGGAGATGAGGTTTTATTTTTAGGACAAAAAAACCTTTAAAATACTCCAGCCATAACATTGAAGGCTATTTTCTTGGGAAAGCTTGCCATATCCACTGTTGTTTCTTGTTTGGTCCAAGTATAGTTTCATGTACATTCTTATGTCTTTGCTGCCTTTCTAAATTATCAACTAATCATGCAGTTTACAGACATAAATCCAGAGTAAAGTCTTCAGGTATTATCTGTCAGAAGTGACTTCTGAAGAACCTTATATGATTAGACTTCTAGTATATTCTAATCATCTCTCCTATTAGTATATCCTTCTCTGCCACACTTGACCGTTGTTCTTACTGTACCTCAGTATAATTGTCTGTAAAATTGGTGCCTGATTTTGAAAAAGTTGTGCGAAACATAATTAGTTTACGTGCTGATGTCCTTCCCTACATTTGTAACATTAGCTTGGACTGCAGGCAGAAGTCTTTTACTGTAGGTCAACTTACAGTAGCTTCCAGAGAAGGTTTTATCGAAAGCTGCATACCACTGATTTACTCCTGATTTTGCATTTGAAAAACTCATTGCTTTTCATAGGACTCATTAAGTATTTCTAATATTTTGAGTGAAAGGGGAACAACCTTTTAAGAGCCACAAACTAGTCATTTTGAAGTCATAAAAGATGCAAGTCAAGGAAACAAGGTTTTCTTGAGCTTTGAGATTTCCAGATTTTCTTGTCTATTAGTCAAAATATACCAGGTCTGCACAGTACAGCCACTATATCCGTATAGTTCCTCAAATGGAAGCTGATACAGGTGGAGGATTATGCTGTCAACCCTTTTTCAGAATTATAGTCTTCAATGTCTGAGGCATAGGTAGTCTAAACTGAAAGACAAAATGAGTTTTCAAATAGTGCTTTCACCTTTTCATTCACATATAAGTATGTTTAGGAGCATTTGTCTGAGTGGTCAACTCCTGGGGATAACCTTGAGTCTGGGTAGGACCTGTGTTGACCTGCCTCATTTAGGCAGCCAGTTAACTAAGATTTGATGGTCAAGAGGAAGGCTAGATAATTTATGATAACCACCCTGTACTCCACTAATTTTAAGTGGAGGAAGAGCCTTCTGTTTTGTAATTCACTGTGATAATATTAACTGCTTTCATCTTATAGTGGGCTTAAAACTGGCCTGCAATCCCATCAATGGAAGAATGCATAGGGGGATTAGAACATCTTTGTGTGTATACTACAGAAATACCCTTTTTTTTTAAAAGTCTCTCATACAGTGTATTTAAAACTTCTGACTGATGTGCTTGAATTGTGCCCATTAATTAATCATCTTTGAGAGAAATAAAACCCACACTTTGTTAGGGCATTTTTTAGTGTGTGTACCTGTAGGGTCTATGATTCCTCTGGTGATAGATAGTTTCCTAATTTAAAAATCTGTCTTTTTTTTTTTTTTCTTGTGCCAAGGATCTCAGCAGTAGACACATCAGATAGATAACATAGTAGGTATTTCATACCTAGTTCAACTTGAGATCACCCTTAGTCTTCCCTGTTCATTATTTGATAGACATTAAGGAAAATATCCATCCAGGAAAGATCTTGCTGTGTTCTTAGCTGTGAAACCTGGTCTTTCACATGATAACACTTTCCCAGACAATGTATTTGTGACTGTCTTAGCTTTGTAATAAAAAATGTTATATTCTGCTTTTAAGTCAGGTATATTGTTATGCTGGAGAGCAACATGAACCAGGTAAGTCAAAGTAAATGTCTAGCCATGAAAATCAGAGTATAGTCCATCAAATCCTCTAATATTTACATAGACTGTATTCCATTTTATCACTTTATCTGAAATCTAGATTTTAATGGGCATCTAGAATGAAAGATCAATGAAGAAATGAATCAACTCAGATGAACGCTTCACATCTGTTTGAATTAATAAATAAGGAAAACCTCTAAACTGCATACTAATAATGTTATCAGAAGCTTTAAGGTGTACTGTAGAAAGCATGAAAATGTTTGTAAGCCACTCATATTAGGTATCTAATGGATTCCAGTGGATAATACTGGTTCAGTTGTTGAAATAGAACAATAAAAGAGAAAAAACCCCAAGAGAACAGCAATAACAACCAATCAAAAAAATCAAAAGGAAGAGATTACAGTCACTTTTGAGAAGTACATATCTAGCATTTTCAGTAAGTTCTTATACCATCCCCATCTATGTAACTTTCAAATGATTATGATTTCTGACTTAATACTTTCTAGTGAATTTAATGTTTTTATTTTGCAATTTATTATTATTCAACTTCAGAACAAAACAATTTTCTTTCATTTCCATTACTTCTGCTCCAAATGTGTTCATTCTAAAATGCGACTTTAGAAATTTAAAATATTTGTGTAGATTTTTATTGTGGAATACACCCCACTCTCCAAACTAAGTTTGCAGATTTTCTATAGGAAAGAAAGTATATTGTTAAAATGATTTTGCCCCAAACATAATTTTTGCATGAAAACAATTCCAATTAAACCTTTTTAAACATCCCTGACTCATGGATTAAGATCTATAGTAAATTTCCCAGGAGACCACTGATTTCTGAATCTTGCCATGTGCTGTTTGATGGTTCAGACAAAAATTATGTGGGCAGTTTTTTGTCCCTCCCTCTACAGGTGTCTATGTCTCAAAACCTTTTTCAGGAAGCTCAAAGCACAGCTGGTGCAAATTCTTTTCTCTATCAGAGACTTTCACTGACAAAATGTACTGAAGAAAGTATCTGAAAAAAGACCTGAGGTCCTAGGGAGAACATTTACAACGTTTTCTGCTTTCAGACAGGAAAGTTGCTCTTCTTGCACTGTCAGCCAGTATAATGATCTGATAATCACATAATACAGTTTTAGATTTTCATATGGATTTTTTTCTTAAGTGATTGCTGAGCTGGTGTTGAAAGTATTAGGCATTTTGTAAAAGTTCATCTGTATGGTCTCAAATGTTTGCTTTCCCCAAACTGCCATGTATATCATATTCCTTCAAAACCACAGCTGGAAGTGTACCACTGCTAAAGGTGCACGTAGTCTCTCCCAGTGTCTAGACATTACCTTGGGAATTTATTCTTGCAAGGGAAATGGTTCATCCTGGCATTTGGCTACACATTGAAGTAGATCCAAGTTGTTTTATCTAACATAGATTCTCCAGCAAACACAACAGACTGGCCCAGAAGTCAATAATCTGGTAATGCTGCTGTGCTACCTACCTCCCACTGCCTGTAGTTCAGTGTTTTGTGGCTTAATCAAGGCATGATAATAGACCAAAATAATTTATGTGGCAGGAAATGGGTTCAAAAGTGGAAAATTGGTGGAATTTGGGGGGCAAAAGGGAAGAAAGTATTTCCCCCCCTAAATTTACAGATGTGGAACCTTTGTAAAAGAAGCTCTTTCAGAGATGTTATTTGGATATAAACTATGCATAGAACTCAAGTGTCTTGACCCTCTTCTTTTATTTTTTCTCTGAATATATTTGGCAGACCCAAATATCCACTTTCAATTTGATAATTTAAAGCCTAGTATCAGAAAGCAGAGTAATGGATAGAAATTTATACAATCAGTGTTGCTGCATCCTTTTTACAAAAGACAGAACCATGAAAGATATGCAAATTGTCCATAATTATACTTTTAGATGGTTACTTAAATACCTGTCTTTTTCACACTACAGGCACAAAGTTAGTATACCTCAGATATGCTAATAAAAACAAATGTCTGTGGTTTCTGGCAAAATAAAAGCTCCAGTAGTTTGCTATGTGTGCTGTATACAACTCTTAGGCAATGTCACGATGCCTACCGAGACGAGCTTGGATAAAGCTGCTGCAGTATAAAGATTAAGGCTATTTTATATTCTTTGATTTTTATTTAAATTCTCCCTGCATTTAAATTACCATATTACTAATTTTAGCTGATATATTAATACAAGTGTCTCGGCTATTTATACATACAATATAAAACCCAAGTGAAATACCAAACAGGGTGTATGATGCTGTAACTCTGTAACATGTACTGTCTCTTCTATACAGTAGATTTGTTCATAGGAATCAATGGGGTTTGCAGAGTATTTACATTAAGAACTGACTTTAGACATACCTTTACAGAATCTCCTTAAAGGTGATGGCTAATGAGAGCCTAAAACTCTCTCCCCCTTTAATTCCAGATGTTGTCACTTTAATCCAAAGTGACTGCTGCCCTTTACACATCCCTACTACTTTTAATAGCATTACAGAGAAAACAGTTTCAACTCTGTCAATATTAATGGTGATGGAATATGACCTTCTGTAAATGAGAAATGAATTTTCATAAAAATTAACAGATGCCAAGGATGTGAGGATTGCTGCCTTTTTTTACTAGTTGTTCTTGCTAAAGTGTATAGGAAAACCATACCTCTGATTTCAGGGTATTCCATCACCAATGGGTCAGGTGCTTGTAACAAGTAGTGGATTACTGAATTCAGGATAGTAGACTGAGTCTGAGCCTGTGCGCCTTGTACACTCTGAAGGTCTGAAAAGTTCAGATTTGAGCTGTCAGCTTTGGTCTAATTTGTAAATGAGCTTTCAGCATGTATAACTTACTTCCAGCATACCTATGTTCTGTCTTTAGTATTATTATTATTATTATGGAAGTACTTTATTACATAATTTTCTTCCTAATTAGACACTCATTTTATATATTTCATGTGTGTCATTCAAGTCTCCACCTTCCTCAAATAATCACAGATCATATTAATTGTCCTTGGTAACTTAACACCCTTTTTCTTAATTATCTTATCATTAAACCTAGTGATCTGAGAGAAGGTTGACCACCAGGTTTTAAAACTTTCTTATATATTGAAGAATAATTCAGTCATCGAGGCTATCGTTATACTTTTAAGCATTTTAGTAATATTTTTCTCAGTCTACTCAACTCCTAGATGAACATTATATCTTTTAGCTCCCAGACCTGATTACCATGGGTAAAGAATGAAATGGATAGGGATAGTGGGTAAAACTGAGCTTTTTTTTTTTTTTCTTACTGTCTTGATACACGTCTGAGTTATTCTACTACTGGTACGTAACTACTTAGTGCTGTTTGACAATATGTCTATTATTATTTACTATAGTTTTCATATAGATTTTTTTTATTAGTTTAAAGAGGGAGATCAATAAGTGCCAAATAATTATTGAGGCTTCGTTACTTTTGAAGGGTTCCCGCAGGTTTTGTAAGAATGAGTGGCTGTTCTTTGATAATTATCAGAAGTGGGATTCCTGTTTAGATTCTCCTACATAGCACAAAGTCCCTTCCTAGTCCTCCCAATGAGAACTGTGTATAGCTCTGGGAGCTTTCCTCCTTGTTTATGCTGGAATGCAAGGAAAATATCTAAAGAGGCTAAGGTAAAATTTGTAGCGTAGGAATAGTTTCTTCAGGAGTCCAGAAGAGAGAGAAAGTTTACTACCAGCAGAGAGAGACTTTCCACCCACCATAATTAGTATCTCATTTTGTAAAAGAAAGAAAAGGGAAATTGGTTTTTAGAGGGTAAATGTGTTTTGGTACGTCTGGGCAGAATATCTGATGTCTTCTTCATTATTTCCATCTTATAAGTTAGAACTATTCATACAAGTTAAGGTCATGTTACTCATAGAGATGAAACTCTGGTCTTGCTCTGCTCTTTTCACTGCAGCTCATTTTAGCAGCCCTGCTCATATCCTACAAGAACCGAGAAATGCATTTTCTGCAGTAAGCACAAACGAGATCACATGATGGATGCACTGGTTACTGTGGTTACTGTGGTGTTGAAACTGGAGTGTAGATCCTTGGAACCACAACATAGGTACTTCCTCTCCCTGGCATGTTGGGTTTTGGGTGATGCTAAAAGTTATCCGACTCTTGAGATCTCTGAACAGATAGCTAGGTTTGTAAAGGTGTTTTTTCAAGCAAAGTTACAATACCCTTAGGCATGTCCTAGGCGTTAGTAGTATAAAAAAAAATGGAATTCATAAAACTCTGGGAAGTGTGACTGCAGTAGAGAAGACAATTGGGCAGGTAGGGCATTCTCCGGTAAAAGCCTAGAATGCCAAACTGCAATAGTTAGCTGGGTCTCTGTGGGCCATCAAGAACACATAAAGACTGCCAACATCTCTTACAGATCTTTTCACAGATCCTATTACAATTCACAGTAAAGTGATCCTCTACCTTCTTTCCTGAGGGGTCCAATTAAGGTAAGGATTTATTCAAGACTCATACAGACCTGGGGCTTGCACAGTGCAAATGTGAGAGGAACATGATGCTTCTTCCCTTTTATCTCAAGAGCACTCCCTGTGCAAGAACTTGTGCTAGCAGTTAATCTGAAAAAAGGATTTTCTAGTTGGGAATTCTCCCATTCACTGGTTTATAACTTGTTATATTTCACATAATTATATAGAGAGGGAAACAAACTTGTTTCTTTCATCTCCTAATGTCTATCCAGACAAGATCTATCCTCAGAACCTGAAAAGGCATTTGAACCAGGATACTTTGCATGTCAGATGAATTTTCCAAATGCTGATCTATAAGGAGGATGTCCCTTTTACTATCTCCTAAGAATAATTTATCCAGCTTTTCTTTCTGTATGCTGATGAAACCACTTTTAGGCTGTGGATTTCATGAGATGTCAAAGAACAGATATGTATTTGACCTTGCATTGGCCCTAAAGTAACCTGATATATATATATATATATATATATATATATATACTTCTTATGTTTACCTCCAGATGTCATTTCTTTCTGAAGCAGTCTTTGGTCATCATTTGCTCCATAATTTTCTTGGGGAACTGTTGAGCTTTCTGAGGAGTTCCAGAGTTCATAATCTATGAGAAATATGTTGAAACTACAATCTCAACTGCAAGTGAACTATTTGAATAACATTATCTATTTTGCACTTCTGCCTGAATAAGCCTCTTTTCATTGTTGTTTGTAAATGTTTCACAGCTCTTTTCAGTAATTTTTAAAGATATATGTATGTGAAACTTGATATCCTTGCATTGATTTCACAATGATTACTGCTAGACCATTATTATTTGTAAATTGGATAATCAGCGAATCTCAAAAAGGCAACAGAATACACCCGGCTGAGCTACAGAAACAGAAGAACAATTTGCTGTGGGCAGTCCCTTGGCCTGTAGGGTATGTAAAATAACAATGAACCTAAGCAGAGGTGGAGGTAGGTGTTCATATCAGAGCTGTTAACACAATTTCCTGAGCTAAGCAAAAACAAGGTACAGAATTCTGGTCATCCATTTGTAGCAGCACAGAAGGCCCAGAGTATGTCCTCAATTAGATATCATCAAGACTTCATAAGCATTAGAGGATATATATTACAGAGGTGGATGCTTGCTGGTAATACAACACCATTTTGTTTTATTAATAATAGAATAGTAATGGAAGAGTGAGTAACGTCATAGTATAAAAAACTAGAGAGTATACCAGGATGGATAAACAAAACAGAATTGTTGTGATAAAAAGAATTTATTTCTCCCAATGAATATTCAACTAAAATGTAGAGTTTGCAGTTTTGGTTTATTTCCATCAGTTAAATGCAGATTTATGTAACTCTTCTTACAACCCTTCAGTGTTTATATTCTTGGTTTTACATTGTTACATTTAAAGAATGAAGAGAAAACTTTGCAATTTGCAATTAATGACATTTGGTTTTATTAAAAATAAGTAGAGAGCCATATCAATAAAGAATAGACACTAAGATTATGAAGAAAATAATTTGTCAAAATCCTTGCCCTTAAGTAGGCTCTGCTTGGAGGTTTTATTGGCCATATTATCCTGGTTATTTAGGGAGAGACATATGATATGCTCAAGGTAAATAGCTTGAAAGCATTTCCACCTGCAACTGAATCTGTTTATGTGTTGGTGTATTTGGGGCCTGCCTTGGGCTTTCTGGGCTTCTTGCAGAGCCTGAGGCAGTGTCTTACACAGCACAATGTTACTGAACCAACTTATTAGTTACTGCTGCAAGAACATTAGGATAAACATATACTAGTGAGGTAACTTTAATAAGGTAGCTGTCTGTACCATTAATTTACTGAATACCAAGTTGTTCAGCTATTTTGAAAGACTTGAGTGTTTTTATACATTTTTTTTTATTTCTGGAAATGAAAATCTATGAAAAATAAGGCATTGCAGAATGCAAATACATAAAACCTATTGGACAGAAGTGACTGATCCAGGCAGCAGATAATCTGTGTACTTTGTACATACATGTGGGCATCTGTAAATCAGGGGAGGCTGGCTGGGCATAGAGGGATGTCATAACACAACTGCAGAGAGGTTGTTGGACATTAGATTTCATGAAATCAATTTTACACTGGAGTTTTAAGTCACAATAAACTTCCTTACTCTGCTCTGTAAACATGACTTGACACCACCACGACATTATGAATTGTTAATAGAAGTCCATGCCTGCTTTGCCAGCAGGTAGTATACCAAAGTAAAATTACCATTAAATCCGTGTTTTGGGTGGTCTTCCAATTGTAATTCAAGTAAAGATGTATTAAACAAAAAAGATGTAGTTTATGTCTTGCATCTGGTTATGTGTTTTAATGGTACCACTGAATTAAAAAAAAACCCATCTCTTATAATCAGAGTTAATCTTTAAAGTTCATCTTTTTGCTGATATGTAAATTCATCTAACAAATATCCTCATGCTTCCCATGCTCATTTATTTGTTTCCTGGAACAGCCTTTCTGTCTCTACTTTAGGTGTTCTGGGGAAACTTCCACTCTGATGGTGTGACCATAATAAATGAAATGCAACGGAGTCCTTTTCTAAGCCTACAGTTCCTGAGTGTTATGATAAAGCATATGCTAATAGAGCCTGTGAGCTTATTGGAAGTTCTTAAAAAATGCCATCTGCTACAATTTTTGCAGCTGAAAGTTATATTCAATCAGAGGTAAATTTTTATATGCTCAGTCTAGTACATGGAAATGTATTCCTGGAATTAAAGTTTACCTAAACTATGAAAAACACTTTTTGCATGTAGTTACTTTTGAAGGTCTAACCTAAGATTTCAAAGATGAGACCGATACTAGAAAGGAAGCTGATCTACATATGCAAGTCTGCTGTTAAAGTACTCTGTGGTTCATAAAAATACCTCCTTTTCACTTGAATGCTTGGAAACAATCTTTAGGTACGAAAACCAAATGAACTGAAGAGCAACCCTATATTTTGCATCTGACTACTCAGTGAATCTATGTTCCTCATCTGTAACAGATAGTGTTAACGCTTAAAATCAGTACGGCTGCTGAAACCCACCTCCACAAAAATTATTTAAAGGTTTAAAGTAATAGCACACGATAAAAAGCATCACAGTTTCACCATAATCCAAATCAGGCTTTATGTATTAATATTCTTATATTTAGATAAAATCTGTCAATAGATCTTTTAGATGCTTCCGGGGAGACCAAAACAATTAGTTTAATTTGTCAATAAACCCCAGAAATAAACTAGCTTTGCAGCTAATTTACTGAAAGAGAGAGACTTATCTATTCTTTCTTTTTAACAAACTTTGACCACACTCAGTCTGGGGAGCTCCATACAAAAGATATACAGGCCTGGAAAAAAATAACTGATTAAATTTTAACCAGCTGCTGGGCAGATAGTTTGCCTGAGGCACTTTTGTCAGTTTCAAAGGGTCCTTTTATTAATTTTGCATTTTGTATTTTGTTAGTGGAAAGAGCTGGCTCTGTTGGGACTGCCAAAAGCTATAGGCAGCGAATCTTACAGCAGCAAAGAGGAAGCTGTAGAGCATGCCAAGTAGATTTAGCACACTGAGCACTCTAAACTACATTTGTTTTATCAGTTCTAAAAATATATTAACTTCAGGTGTAAGTTCTTTGAATAAAGCCTTAAAGCTAGTACTTTCAGTCCCTCTTCTGTTTATATAAGGCTTTTACTTTGTCTATAAAAATAAACCACTGTAGTCTTTGCCAGATAACTACCCATGTAATTTAAATCTGTTCTTCCTATGATTGTTGGTGCATTCATTGTTGGTCTGTTTTTCTTACTCACATTGAACTTATGTTCTTAGTGAAAAAAAAGTATTGTAAGTTTTACCTAGATCCTCCTCACTTTCCAAGACATTCAGGTACAGCTTTAATAGCAAAAATATTGATGTCTAAGTGAAATCAATATTTAAATAAACATGTTCTGCTTTCATTTGAATGGAGCCCGACATCCACATCAGCATGTGGAAAATGCTGCATGTAGCATATTACTCAGACAATTTGTGAACAGAACTTAGAACTCAGGGGTTAAATGGAAAACACAAACCTCTCTTGTGATGCTGGGAATTTCACAAGTTCCACTCAGGCAACTTCAAACAGCATTAAACACAAAGGAAAAAAAGTATACCCTCAGGCTAGAATTTGCAGAAGTCTTACCTGTAGTAGAATGGAGCTAAAATTAAGCCCAAAGACAAAGCATTTGGGCTTACATTTAGAAAATTGAATGGCAAAGTATATGTTTTTAGAATGTATATCATACTGTTTTTCTAGTTTCATCTCATCTTTTAAGATAGCCTTTTTTTCCCCAAAATAATTCTTTATCCCAAATCAATATATGATAGTGTTACTACTGCATTATTTAATGTCTTCTACAACTATTTTTGTGTGTAATCCTGTGATGGCAAACCTCATTGGTATCACTTCTACATAAAGGATCATGTTCTTGCCCTTACTGAAGTTAACAGTGAACCTGATAATAGCAAAATTGACTTCATGGGAGAAAACTGAGCTCAAAGTAATGTAAAAAAAAATCATTTATATCCATGTCTTTTGTCAACGAAATATTTTGTCAGGTTTTTTGTAGTATTTTAAGAAAATAGTGGTTTATACTCTGATTTACCTCCGAAGTTTGACTAATATGTGTAAGAACAAAAATAAAATCCCCAAGAAACCAAAACAACATAAAAACTAAAACCAACCTGGAAATCTTTAAATAAAATCAGGAAATCTTTTAATTGTGCCAGTTTCTCAGTTTGTAGTTAAATGAAGTTTTATTGAGGAAAATACCAAGAAGGAAAAAAGATTATCTGGGACAGCTGAGACTGTCCACTCAGCTGTGCTGTGTGAGAACATTGAAATTACTTGAAATTTCTCTTTCAAGGTTCATCTGAAGGTCCAGCTGTGGGCATAAATAAATGCTTAGCTTATGAGATATAATATTTCTGTGAAGGTCTAAGCTGTTGCTCAAGTGTTTTATGGAACTTGGGGTAGATAACTGAGCACTTACATTATGTTCATAACATGGAACAATGCTAGAGCTTGAAGTGCTGGCTGGAAACACCCAGGTGGGCTTGGATTCTGGATGGCCACTACATTAACGGAGTGCCCTGCTACTCCTAGTCCTTAATAACAGAGACTCCCTGTGTCTCTGTCATGTAGATAGAAGCTAACTCTCCTATAAAATTAGGCAGCAGAGTGGCTACAAGGCATACAAACTTGCTGTGTTTTCAGAATAGGTTCTTTGACATTACCATAATCCAATATTTTAACAGAAAATTTTATCAATGCGATAATCTGAAAAGAAACCCAAGTAGAAGCCAATTCTTTCTTTCAGAACTGCATGTGCTCTGCATTGCTTACAACAAGCGACAGTTGCTGATGAGAAGAGTTAATTCTGCTGTAGTCCCAGTGGAGCATTGCGAATGCCAAGGAACACAGTATGTTGGCTTTTGAGTCAGCAGAGATTTATATACTGTGCTTTATGCTTTAACTAAGTAATGCATACATCTTGCAGGTTCAGTATCATAATTTCTGCCACAGTGTAAACCCGGTGGACTTTTTCAGTTCCACTGAGGTTGTACCATTTAAAATCATTCCCCTTTTGTAACTGAGCAGGTAAGTTGGTAGAATTCCAGACTGTGGCAATGTTGGAAAGCAAGTGTTTTTTTCATGTTTTGTGTCCTTCCTCCTTCTTGATTGTAAAGAAGTAGTTGTTTCATATTAGAATATAATTTGCCATTTCAATTGAGCAAAATGATTTATTTCTGAGTTGATTGTTATATTTTGAGGCAATGTTAATACTACGAAAAGAATTCTGCAAATTTTCAGCCATATGCTAGCTTGCTCTCTCTCTATGGTATGTTCTTTAGTATTGGATGCCAGATCATGGTCAAACTAATATAAATTAAAATTTATCACAAGTGGCCAGTTTCATAAACTTGGAACCAGTATTACTGAAAGTGATTAGTGAGTTTGGACCTCTTGTTTTGTATATTCTCAATTTACATGAGATTGGTGTATGATATACTCCATGAAAGCAGTAGAACATATATTCAAATATTCTCATAAAACTGATGCTGCTGGTCAGCCATCCTCCCTACCACTCTGACCATATCTCAAAGGATGCTGTTGTTGCAAGTTGTTTCCACTCTGCATTGCTTTGAGCTGCCCATATTACTTCACATTGACTGTCATAACTGTCACACTTACATTGAAAAGAACCTACCTAAGTTACTCTGCATAAAACAATCTTTCATAAGCAGAAAGCAGTAGTAGGAACAAGTAGCATTTGATTTTCAGAACAAAAATGGAGACCTAATATGATACTCTACCACTTGTGGCCCATGTATTTCTTGCATTAGAAATTATTCTAAGCTTTCCTACCCTTCAAAACATTAGTTGGGACAAGAGTTCAATATTCTCTCATTTTGTTCTCATTAAATGATGAGATGCATTGTCTTACTGCTGTGAAGTCAGATCTTGGCATGATTCTTTCAATTTACCTCTCTGTTGGGTTATTAGTGAGGGTTTTTTCCTCCCTTAAGTTTCCTTTCATGTATGGTGACATGCAGGTACACAAGCATTCAAGACTCTTAAAATTTTTCTGTGATGTCCCATTTAAATTAGGTAAAATCACTCTAATGATTAAGGGAAGGGAACACAAAAGCAGCATGAGCTTATCTGAAATGAATTCTTCTTTAGGTTTCAATGAATACCTCCTGAAAAATTGTTACGGTGTTTTATCTGGCTCTACATGCAGAATAACATGGTTCATGGATATTTTATCACAGAAGAAATGTATGCCTCCTATTGTGCCTCAAGAATAAGCAGAAGATTATACCTACTCTACTTTTCTTTTTGCCCCTCTTCTGAATGTGAACCACGCTGTAGTGCTCAAAATGCTTTCACTGCACCAGTGTGCTGCTGAGGAAAGGTAGTTTTATGTCTTTGATTATATCACCTTACAGTATGTTAGTTGACATGAGGGAACCCATAGTTTCAGGTGAGACAAAAGGTAAGATTTTACTAATTTTGCATTATTCCCCTCTGTGTGGCCAACACAGAGGGTTATGCAATAGCCAAGTGACCCATTGTATTAATATTCTCCAGTGGCAGAACACAATAATCCTTTCACATCATTTTTCAGTTGCTCCTGATAAAGGTCCCAAACCCCCTGTCTTATGTCAAATAGCCTCTTCTTTGGTCACATAATGGATCCAGGCATCTAAAAGACTAATGAAGTACAGGAAGATTTTTCAGTGCTAAAGCTATATTCTGAGTGGTTTGGCTGGTTGTGATATCCTTATATTTCATGCTGAAGATTTAATCTAAATAATGTTACATTGAAAGTGCAAGGTTAAACTTTTAGAAAAGAAATAATTACCTTGCTCACACACTAGTCAAATCATTCCCTCCCTAATCCTGAGTACTGGATTTACTTTGAACTAGAGATGGAGAATTCATTACGGAAAATTTCAAACCAGCTAGCAAATTGTGGGTTTGAAAATATCTATAAAGTAAACTGATGAACAAGAACATCAGAAGGTAAGAGATATGTAAGAGATATGATTTCTTCATGGTTGGCTGTGGAACATAACGTATTCACAGTGCTCTGCCTTAGAAAACAGAAAACCTCAATCAAAAAATTTTGATAAACAGTTGTGGGAGAGTGGTAGCTGAACATCTTGTTTTACCTCTATTTTATAGTCTCTGTGTCAAAACATAAATTTCAGGTGTACAGTGGTTAATTTTGTAGAAAGATTTTCTTTCACGTAGCAGTGAAACCATAGAAACTGTGGGGTTAATTTTAGTGGCACCAAGCAAAACATGATTACTCTTTACAGCTAGGTTTTACTTTTCTTTATTCTAATACAGGATCAGGTCCTGAGTTTTATATTATAACTTGCAGTACTTTTTCTATTGAGTGCATATGGATAGTTTGGTTTTAAATAAGTGCAGTTAGACTTCCAATGAACAGTGTGAGTTACCTGACTTAATATATTTAACATACAGCAGGAAGAGTAAAAAGTAATGTCAGTGGCTTCATTCTGCAGCTAGGCACAGGGTGAGTTTCATATAACTCTTAGCCTTACATGCCTACGGTCTATGGTCTACCTACCCTTTCATTACATCTACCTTTTCAATATTTAGAGAATTTGTATTAATTATAATAACTGACATCTATAATATGGCTTTCAGGCATTTGCTTCAAATTCACTTCTGTCTCCCAAAGTAATTGCAATCACTCAGCCAAGTTCTACACGTGTTTATAGTCTGTGTAGTTCTTATGAATCAAATGAACCTTTTATATGTGTTGTGTAGGTATGTTTATAAGAGAAGTAAAGACCCAGGGTCTTCATATGAAGAAATCTAGAAACCATTCTTTAATAAGTATTTTGTTGTAAAATGGGTTGTTTCTCTTTGATACTACTAGCCAACCAGAGCTACTCAGTGTGAAATTTAACATAGGTATAGTATTTGTGGCACTTAAGTTTTCAGTGTAGCTTGAGAATTTGTTTCAGGTTCTTTCTTTTTGTATTTAATAGTACCAGTTTAAAATTTTTCCTGGGTAAGGTTTTTCTTTGTAGCTCAGCTTCCCAGTGTTGGCTGATTTTGTCAGTCTACATGACCATAGACTCATCATAGAATCACAGAATGGTTAGGGCTGGAAGTGACCTCAAAAATCATCTAGTTCCAATCCCCCTGCTATGGGCAGAGACAGCTTCCACTAGACGAGGTTTCTCCATCCAACCCGGCCTTAAACACCTCCAGGGATGAGGCATCTGCAACTTCTCTGGGCAACCTGTTCCAGTGCCTCACTATTCTCATAGTAAAAATCTTTGTGTGCTTTGAATTCCTGCTTATTTGTGGGCTTTAATTTTGCGATTGTTTTTAGCTTTGTTTTCCATTCTTTGTGGTGATTAGTTCTTTGTTTGTTGTGAAAGAGAGAAAAGGAAGTGACCACAATAAAACTTTCCAGAAAAAGGTTCAAAAAACAACACTGAATGCTGTTCCTTGCTTGACATTCTGAGATAAGATTTTTGTTTTGTTGTGTTTTGTTTTTTAAATAAGAAATTGTGGTAAAGAAGAAGATACTGGAAATTACATCTCAATTTGTAAATTGCAGTCACGTTGCCTACTGGTGTATTATTACTGTTTCTCTATTTTCCTTAGGGGTATACTAAGGAATTTAGGTTTAAAAAAATACCCCACAAGCTGTCAGAATTATAAGAAAAACATTAGAGCAGACATTACCCACTCCAGACCTGTTGCTAGTGCAATGTTACTTTGAGTTTTTTTAAAGATTGCCTCCTTAATTGCTGCACTGGTGTTACTTTGGTCATACCATTGACAACAAAGAGCTGAAGTGCAGACAGAAACGTTGCATTAAGAACTGAACTTTTGTTGCTGTAGATTTTTCTTTCTGTATAAAATCTTTAGTTTGTGGGTTATATAACATCCTGTCAGTGCCAGAGGTTTGCTTTTGTAAGACAGCAAGAATAAAATCAGTGTGAAGAGGATAAGAGGTTAAAAAGGCAGTTTGAATCAGATAAATGAAGTATATGCAGTGGAAGAAATATTGGGAAGAGGAGACCAAACTCAGGGAAACAAAAAGGCTAAGGCTAGGTGAGAAAAAGCCAAGATGTAAAATGATGTTGTTAAGGTAATGGTGAAACAGGAACCATAGAGATAAAATGAAATATGTATCAATTAACAAATTAACCTGGTTTGCATTGGACATTTGGGGTCCAGTCAGTATGTAATTAAAAAATGATGTATTTTAATTAATATTTGGCAGGGTGATACAATATGTATGGTTCCCAATGTAAGTGTTATGGCAAAAGATTCTGAAAAGCATATTAATCCTGCATTTTTGTTTGTTTGTGTGTTTAGGGTTCAGAAAGTCTTAAACAACTGTAGACTGGCTAATAGATCTGAAAATTGCAAGAACAGATTGCCATTGTCTAAATTTGTTTCCTGTGGGGAAAAGATGAATCACAATTTCTTGGTTTGTATCATAGTCTGGAAGAAAAAATTCTTGAGAAGTTCACAGCTGAATGAAATGGAATATTAAATCATAGCACAGATAAATCTGCTTTACAATCTAGTCTGAGTACTCTTTCTAAGTGAGTTCATTTGGCCTATGTGTGTTTAACACAGCTGAACACAAGGTCTTATGTCTAGGAATTCAGGTATATTAGTTATACTTAGGAAACAGGAGACCTTATTATAAGGTAATAATATTGCCTAAAGTAACAATGTTGAACTTTAGGGCAGCAATTACCCAAGATTTGGGGTTTTTATAGTTCCTTCAATATTTTCATAAATAAATTTTTGTTACAATTTAAATACTCCTATCAGCTGAGTAGAAAGGGATACTGCAAATCTGATCCACACTCAGAAAACTGTGGGTGAGGCAAATGGCAAATACAGGCTTCAAATGTTACTCCAACAATGTATTTCTACTCCATGTCTTTGTCTTGTGGCCTCACTTATCCAGTGTGTTTAATCACAGTTTGTGATTAGTTTAATCACAGTTTAGTTACAAAGTTTAGTAACAATGTTGAATGCTGTCAATACCTAAAATTCAAATCTTTGCTGTTAAATTGGTTTTGTGTAAGCATATGAAGCACAGCACGTACAGACTCCAAGTATATGCACTGACTTTGAAAGTTACATTGTTTTAATTATATCTTCAATGTGACACTCTTTGCAGTTTGCAAATCCTGAAAGAGGAAAAGGCTCAAAATCTGTGTTGTTATGCATTTCAGCTATACATTCTCATATGCCCTTGTCTTGTATATGAAGATTTCCATGTAAACAAAGATGAAAATGTGTGAATATCATGTAAATGTCTTGAGTTTTATCAAATCAATATGAATGATTAAAATTAAAGGGTTGCAAAACCAAACGTCTTTGTGAACTAAATTTAGTTCACGTTATATTTTCTACTTGAATAAAAAGAATAAGCTTCATCTTAAGTTGTCCATAACCAACTGATTTTCATCTTTTTTGCTAAGGGTGTCCTGTTTAGATGTATTAGTCTTCTGTAAATACAGAGCTGTTCTGGCTGTATTTAAAGTTCATTTTACAGATTTCAAATAGAATTTTCATGTAGTGGTGCATTTGGGACAAAATCTCATGCAACTTGGATCAAAACTGGGAAAGCCGTAAGTGAAAAGTGTTTTGCAAAGGAAGATGTATTCAGGCAGGTCACTTCAAGTGAGGCAGCTGTAGGAAGAGGATGATTATCAAAATGACCTCCTCTTTGAGGTGTAAGGGTGGTTGTCCAGAAAATGCAGGGAGAGAAGGTAGAAATAAGGAATGGTGGCCAGGAACAAAAAGCATTTTTTTTTTTTTCAAATTAAGCTATGAGTTAAGATGCGATGTTTGAATAGGAGTTAATCACACCTAATGCTGGTTCTTGGATAATCGGTGAAGTCTCTTTGTAAATCCCAAACATTAAAGAAAATGCCCACTGGAAAATAGAAACCAGCCAGATGTCTAAAACTAAGACAAGAACAAAACCAAAAGAAAAAAAAAGTACTGGTTCTTCACAAAATTGAGCAATTGAACAACTTGAGGATCAGAGTTATGGACTTTTTAGTTTTATTTTCTATTTCACAAAGAAACTCACCCATAATGAATAGCACTGATTTGACAAAAGTTAATGAGTCGAGTGGATAAAAGCTAGAGATGTCTATTTTGCATTACAAAACATTTTAATTTTTTTTTCTGATTTGGAGCAAAACCAAATTAAACATTTAATGTTTCAGAACTTTTTCATTATCTGGGGATATCATGTAGAAAAAAGGCTATGTTTTTGAAAACAAAATTTTCTCCTCTGTTTGTATTTTTCAGTTGTGCCTAACTTTTATTATGCTACAATATTTTATGGCATATAGCAAGAATCAAAATATTAAATTAATTTACTATATTTACATATATCTCATTTAAGGACAGCTGCTTTTCATTGGATGCTATTTGAAAAATCCCTGCTATTTAGATTTGTGTATCTTGTATTACACTGGAAAATTTTGAGTATGATTAATCTTTATGGGTGGAAATTTTCCAAGATAACTGAAAAAAAATTTTACATGATAACATATGCTTAGATATTTCAGACTAAACCTTTCTAAATATCAAAAATTAATATTTTTAATATAAACAAATAAAACATTTCCCCTGGGAAAAATCACTTAAATATATGGGAAAATAAATATAAGTCAAAACCTATAAAAGTGTTTTTGGGCAAAAAAGCTTTAGTTGGCATTAGTGGAATTTCCTGACTGAAATTTTCAATAGTTAGGACAAAAGTAATATATATTTGGATGCTTATGGCATCCAATAGATTTTCTCTTTAGAACGTCCTCTATGTAGAAAAATGTTTGAAATGTCCAGACAAACTAAGAAAATAGTGCTGTATAGCTGCTGGATAAGTTACAGTTTTGGTGTAACTCTCAGTAAAATACCATTTTTACATTACTCACTGAAATGCTAAGTTTCAGTTATAAAAGGTACCATCATTTCAATATCATGTAGATAGCAAAAAACTAATCACATGAATTAACAGTACTGGAAAATTAATATCTGGCTGCACAAATCATTAATATCTTGACATCATAAGTTTAAATGTTTTCTACAATCAGTCCAATGGCTTAGATTATTTACCTTATGAGTCCCATAAGGAAAAGAGAGCTGAAATACCTGTATCATAATATTTCTCATATCTGATTAATGTTTGCCTTGGGAATTATATGATGTTCAGTGTATTTATTTTTTTCTACTTCTAATGGTAGGTAGAATTTTCCATAAAAGAGAAATGTACTCTTGGTCCCTTAAGCAATATAGAAGGAGTAGCTAATATGTGTGTGTTACAATAGTGTAGAGTCATCTAGATGTATGCTGTGTTTTCTGTTTTCCAAATGAATTTTCAAAGTCAATTGGGTTAACAGGAGAGCTAATATTTCAAGAAGAGTTTAAACAAACTGGTTTGCTAATTTTTCCCTGGGGATCAGAAGCGGGAAATGGGGAAATGGCTAATAAGAGCAACCTAGAGCTAGTGATATTGTGCTGATAGAAGGAACAGAATTAACTTAAATGTGTCACATTGATTTAAGATGTCTGTGATGTATTACAAAATGTGTTCTTGCCCTGCACATACCACTGGAAAACAAACCATGCATTTTAATATTATTTTAAGACCTTAGTAAAAACTTAGCCAAAGTAAACTTATCTTTACTGTCTTGGGTGTACTTGCTTTAAGATGAAAAGTCTTGAAAATATAAAAGAATTTGCAGGAAAATGGTAAATGTCTGCTCTTACTCTTTCTGATACATCAAACTTCCAGTATTTTCCATTGCTCCCTTGCACATCTTTTTCTGAATAAGGCCAGTGTTTGCAGAAGGGACCCTAGGGAGCACTGTTTCCATAGTCATTAGGTTCCCTCTGGAGGAAAAGGTGTAAGTACATGGACAGGGAAAGGTCCCTGTGTGCTTTACCACCTCCCTCGGACTTGATGCACTGTAGAACTTCTTTGCACTACAGACTGGATGCAGCTACAGAGAACCTACATTATGTGCTTCCAAGCCCATGGACAAATTCAAATGCAGTCTGACAATATGCCCCAGAGAGTCCAAAATGTAGATAGCTGTCACTCAGCATGAGTAAGTGTGGTGGGTTGACCCTGGCTGGATGCCAGACACCCACCAAACTGCTCTATCACTCTCCTTCTCAGCTGGACAGGGGAGAGAAAATATAACAAAGGTTCCTGAGTTGAGATACAGTCTGGGAGAGATTATTCACTAAATACCAGCACGGGCAAAACAAACTCGAATTGGAAAGACTAAATGAATTTATTACTAACAAAATCAGAGCAGGATAATGAGAAGTAAAACAAATCTTAAAAGCACCTTCCCCCCAATCCTCACTCCTTCCTGAGCTCTACCTTCTCCCCTCCAGCAGTGCAGGGAGATGAGGAATGGGGATTATGGTCAGTTCATCACGGTTTGTTTCTGCTGCTGCTCAGAGAGAGGAGTCCTTCCCCTGCTCCCCATGGGGTCCCTCCCACAGCAGACAGTCCCCCTTGAACTTCTCCAGCATGAGTCCATCCCAAACGCAACAGTTCTCCATGAAGTGCTGCAACGTGAGTCACTCTTCCATGGGGTGCAGTTCTTTAGGCACAGCCTACTCCAATGTGGGTCCCCCACAGGGAAAAAATTCCCTGTGCTCCAGCACAGGTTCCTCTCTCCATGGGTCTGGAGGTCCCTGCCAGGACTCTCCAGTACTGGTTTCTCACAGGTTCTTAGCCCTCTTGGGCCATCCACATACTCTGGTATGGGATCCTCCATGGGTTGCAGGTGGACCTGTGCGCCCACCCTGGTCCTCCATGAGCTGCAGGGACACAGCTGCCTCACCATTTTCCTCATCACAGGCTTCAGGGGAGTCTCAGCTCTGGCACCTGGAGCAACTCCCCCACCTCCTTCTTCACTGACCTTGGTGTCTGCATAGTTGTTCCTCTCACTCAGTTCTTCCCTGGCCACAAAGACATCTGATCAATAATTTTATTTTTTTTTCCTTCTTAGATATGTTCTCACAGACATGTTACCACCGTTTCTGATTGTCTCAGGCTTGGCCAGTGATATGTCTGTCTTGGAGCTGGCTGGCATTGGCTCTATTGGACATAAAGGAAGCTTTTAGCAGCTTCTCAAGGACTATGGACTTCAAAAGGTTATGTCAGGTGCTTCAACAAAGACAGAAAAAGCTGTGAGTCAAGACTCAGTGTGGCAGGCCAGAGAGACAGGGCATGGCATCAAAACTGGTGTTTTAAAGAAAACCTTTGTTTTGGGTTTGTTTTTTTTTCTTTTCTCCTTACTAGCCTTTTCCTCTTCTCTACTTTTATATGTACTATCCTTCCAGCATGCAGTATAAATTAGGTACTGAACACAGTATTTGCCTACTGCTGCTGTGGGCTGCAACCTGCCACAAGGCTGAAGATCTTTTCATAATCTAGTTTAAAACTGAATAGTTTTAAACTAGATTGGTCTCAATATAGTATATCAGAAACAGAAGAATGTTTTTCACTGAGTCTGTTAATTTGAGTACCTCCTCTCTCTTCTCATTACTCCAGTGTTTCTTTTCCTTTGACTTTTGTTATATATGCATGAACACAGGAACCACAAAAATTTCAAACAAACACTTCCATCTTGGGCTTAGGCATGACATTTGCCACAAGACTTGGTATTGTACTAGCCATACATAGGACTTCTCTCTAGCCATAAGTTGTTCTTACCTATTGAGACTGTAGGTTTTTTGACAGTCTTTTTCCTTCTCTATTAGTAGAGCCTAACTTTTGGGATTACCATTTAGTCTGTAGCAGCTCTTAGGCACTGCCATAGTGAGTAAAGTTACCATCAGGAACAAATTATTCTCATTTTGCTTTTGTCACTAGTTCTGAGTTTAGCTGCAGTGATGCTATTACTTCATTTATACCTTTCTTTGTCTCATTGTAATTTTGGGGAAATTAATTGGAGAAAAAGCCAGAAAGCTTTTTTTTACTTCTTTATTTGAACCTGCATGCTGAAAGCAGGATGAGATTATAATTATCATAAATTTATAACTTTTTCAAAGCTCCTATTGGATATTGGAAGGTGTCTTTTCCATACATGCTTAATAACACATCCAGTCAAAATATTAATTTCACTCATATTCACTGAATTTCTCTGATACGTTACATTCTTTGGGTAGTTTCTTAACAAAAGTTTCACAAGTGAGTCTGAAACAAATACCTTTCCCGATATTAATATTCATGCCTTCAAGGCCCTTGAGAGTTTTTGAAATCAACCAATGATACGAGTTTCTCTGTATAGCCTGAAAAAAAAACCACCAAAACCCCAAACATCTCATGCAGGATCTAGCCTCTTTTACATCTCACCACCTGGCTTACAAGGTTGTATATCTTTCAGCTGAAACATTTATGACAAGAGAAGCTGTTAAAGTTTCTTTGGCAGATTGTTTAGATGTGGTTGCCAATGAAAAGACAGTAATAAGTTAGTTATTGCAGCTGTGCTTGGATGTACCCAAGGCAGTTTCAATTTTGCTATTATTCAAATAATCTGGCAATTCATATTGTTCTCTGTGTGCTCTTGAGCTGGGCTCTTCAGGTTTGTCTGGTTTCAGAGTCAGTTTTAGTTTCTATTTGTTTTAGAGACAGCCTTTTGTAGAGAGTGCTGGGGAGCTGTTTATGGTGTGATGTTGAGTGACAGGTTCATCAGATGTCAAGCTACAGCAGCGCAGGGGTCTCAGAGTGAGAGCAATGATTTGCAAGCCAGATCTTTACTACCCAGAGATGTCTCAGAAAACACATTTGTGCCTTGGATTTTCTGCTGTAAGTCTAACAGCTTGTTTTTCTGTCTTGCCCAGCTGAAGAGCTGGAATAGTGCTTTGTGCATGTGTGATGAAGAACACAGATTAAGTATATTCATTAGGTTATATTTCAGTGACAGAAAGTCAAGATAATCTCCCCGCTGAAGTCAGTGTAATGTTTAAATACTTTTTTCCAAGTTACCGAAGTGCCACTGGCATTTTTTTTTTTTTTACTAAGTACTGCTTCGAATGTCCTGCTCTAGAATGCAGAGGTCCTATGAAATGAAATGGTCAGTGTTATTTTATCATGAATGTTTGTGAGAGCTTTTGTGCTGTTTGTCAGAATGAATAATTCTTAAGAGATGCATTAATCACCTATATCTGGTGATACATTTATATAAAGGTAAGAGAAACAGAAAAATATGAGAAATATGTCAGCATGATTTATCTGTAGATGTAGAAAAATTCAGTGAAGCTTTTAAACACATGCACCAAAAGCTTCTCTAGAAAGGACATACTCCTTATTCATAATGATTTAACTAAAGAAATGCAAGACACCATTTACATAATAGTGTTGGAAAGCTGGGGGTTTTGTCTGTCATCCTTTTCCCTAGCAGTGTTGTTTCTTCCAAGTTGTATTCCTTTACTCCATCCAATTTAATTCTGCCACCTTGATAACTGCTGGAAAATACATTACAGCACTGACTTACCCAGAATGACAGTACCCAGCAAACACAGTGAACTCCTGTTAGTGAAGTTTCTAGTACTCAGTTTGGGACAATATTTTCTGACCAAGCTAATTTTGCCCAGTACAATAATTTTTTAGTATCTTCCCTTATTGTTCTACACCTCTCTTTTCTCCCAACTGCTCCATTTCTAGTCTGAATTTCTGAGACAAAATGGAATTTACGGAATAGAAAGAAAAAACCAAGATTTTTATAACCATACACCCATCACAGAAGCAGACATAGCTCCTAGGTGTTTACAAAAACTTCCCATAATTTTTATGCTATGAGGAGTTAAATTTGTAATCTAAAGCACAAAATTTGAGCATCAGTACATGCAGTGTAGAAGTTAATGATTTACTTAAAATGTACTACTAATGACCTGATCCTAGCCTTTTGAGTAATTCAGTTTTGGAAGGATCTAGGGTTTTTAACTGTAAAATTCAGATTTTATTATCAGATGTGATTTCCTTTCCAGTATGGTCTGTAAGAAATGTTTATTACAGAGCTGTAAAACTTGTAGCTCTAACAATTTAATTATACACTGAAAAATCAGGTTAAGTGCAAGTAAATATTTACAAAGATTCACCAGTTTCTTTGTTTCTGGTCCCATTTAAGATGAAACACTGAAACATTTGCATCTTGCTATCAAATCAAACCACTGATGCAGCAAAATGTTTAAGTGCAGGGAACGAGTAATGTCATACAGGTTAGACTCATGTCAGGCTGAAGTAAGGTGTGCTGCTGCTTGGCTACTGGCAAAGGATACCAAGCTCTGGAGATCCTCCTGAGTAGCTGGATGCAGGATGTCTCCCTGGTAAGGATCACAGCGAACATTTTCAGCTTCTTTTGTCCAGCACTGTTACTGTACCTATGAGCAATCCTTCCAAGGATTTAATTAGTTAAAAATTCCAGGCATACATCTGCTATTTTTAAATCTGCTTTCAGAGGGTAATAAATAAACCAGAAAGTTTTCTTTAGTTGGATATGCTTTTTATTTCATGGAATTTTTCACTTTTTTCAATATGTTTTCTTTATGTTATCCTAAATACTATGATTTTTCTTTTAAAGAATTCCGAGCATAGTATTTGACAGGTTTTTTTCATATTAATTTCAAGGAGAATGCCAAAACAGGACAGGACAAAACAAGAATGGTCTCTTCTGGCTCAGAAATAAAAGTAATAAAGGTCTAAGGGCTAATAATATTCTGATAACAAAGACTGAAATCTTTCTAACATTGATGTCATCTGTGGTTGTACCACATTTGACACAATTATCTTGACAAATTATTATTAAATGGAACAGTCTTCTGTACAGATGTTTCTATGCCAGCATGTCTATTAGCCTGGCTATTTATATATTTTGCTGTGCATCTTTGTGATGGATTTCAAAAGAGCTAAAATGAATATTTTTGCCTAACTAGAGTAAGTTCTAGGAAATGTTATCCTATGACTACTTG
Source organism: Neopelma chrysocephalum (assembly GCF_003984885.1). Lineage (NCBI taxonomy): Eukaryota > Metazoa > Chordata > Aves > Passeriformes > Pipridae > Neopelma > Neopelma chrysocephalum. Next base: position 5,299,177 of record NW_020897693.1, read on the forward strand.
TCCTCAGTGTGTGTCAGATGATGCAAATCACCACAGTATGCCCTCCATTAGCTTGAAACATTCGCCCTGATGTCCCCTAGAAAGACTTGGTGCATCAGAAAATTAATGTATAAAGATTGTACATGTTGAAAAGTTTTTTTCTCTTCACTTAGAAGTCTTTATAGGTCAAAAGAAAATAGATTTAAATGCTCCCTACTCAACTATAGTACCTAAAGTGCTAGTCAACCCCTGGTGGGTGCCTTTTACACCCTCCTGAGTGCCTTTCTTAAATTGATCTAATACTGATTCTTCTTTAAATTTTTTCATGTCATTGTAGTTGGCAGTAGCAGACTGCAATCACTGGTGGTGTTTTGTGGTTAAAACTACCTGCAAAGAACTGTTCAGAAAGTAGTATTTTTACAGGAAATATAATTGGGTTGAACATGGATTTATGCTGAAGTTCACAAGGTATGATTGCTGAATGCAATTATTTGATAAGACACATGAGAGAATAGGCAAATATCTAAAAATAAGTTCAAAGAAGTAAAAAATCAGAAGAAAGTATGAAATATTAATTGATATTTTTACACAAATGGAATGAAAAATATTAATCAACATAGAGCATCCCAAATAAATACTCAAAAATGTTTGCAAGGAGATAATTTGTCACAAAAATCAGACAGATGATACAAAAAATTCCTGTTTGTTTTTATTCAAAGGTACCGTTCACAGAATCATCTAATTACTTGAAGGAACTGCCACACAGTGCATTTGCACATTATTTTTCCTCCATCTTTTTTCTTTTGCCAAAAGCATAAAATCCTCTCACATTTCTGTTGTCTTTTTGTTTACATGCTTCAAACAAAGCCCATAGTTCCTTTGTGTTAGGTTTTATATAGACATAAAAAAATAAATGTTATAATGAGAACAAAATGAGAACATAATGTTGTCACATAATGAGAACAAAAGTAAAATAAAGTTTTGGAGATAAATAGATAATTTTTAGGAGTGTTACTGAGAACTCTGAAATATATATAGGAACTGTAGAAGTTAAACTAGGTATAGAAAGTAGGCAGCTAATCTTATGTGCAAATACTTAACACAATAATTGCAGCTGCAAGATGTATCTAAAACAGATAATCTTTATTTGTGTAAGTATATTTTTATTCACCATACAGTATATGGAATAATAGCCTGAAAATTGTATTGTATGTATAAAGAATATGGTCCTAGTACAGCATCTGAATAATTGTTGACTGTCTTAAAGATGAATGTCACAAAAAGAAGAATTTGAAGGAACATAATTACAACTGAAGAAAAAAAAAGTGTAGATTGGTTTTGCAGTCCCAAGCTGAGATTTGCTGCTGCCAAATCATAGAATCAGCCATGTTTTTCACTTGTAAACTGAGCAAATTTGAGCTATAACTGAATAGGAGATATATCTAACCCCATGATGATATTTGAAAGAGAATAGCTTCACTTTAATGGGAACTAGTTGATATAGCTGGGAGAAAATATCCTCAGTATTTCTAATGTAGGACTAGAGAGAGTACTCTGTCTCATGGTAAGAGTTATTGCTCTTTTTCTTATTCTGTTCATTCTGATATTCTGGAGTTTGGCTAACTTTATATGCATGTTCATATCTACATACATACATATATATATCATAATAAATACGTGTCAAGTTTCATTATCCTTCCAAAGAAAAGCAGAGCAGGAACACCATCTTAAGATGACTTTGTTAAGAAACAGGATATTTAAGTTTCAAGTCCTTAATTAACCCTGTTTTCTTAGGCAGTACTTATTTGTGAATTGATGACAGTCCTACTCAACACAGAGTCAAAACTTCTTCCTAAAACTGATGTGATGAGAGAATGCAGGTCACTGTGATACAACAGGGCCAGTCCCATGGATTCTGTTGTGACCCTGGCGTTTCACTCCCAACTGGCCCCCACTGTCCAAGGTCAGGTTTCCTGCCAGTGCAGGACAGAGTAGAAAATTCCTTCCATCTTTTCTTTATCATCTTTTAAAACACTTCTGACAGCAGACCACTTCAGACCATGTCTTTCTGCACAGAGTTAATATTCTTGCCCAGATCCCATATAAACTTTACCGTAGCAGAATTGTCACTCCTTATTGAGTCATTACTCTCTAGTCCAAGGAAGAGGAGGCAAAATTAATTCAGTTTTACCTGTTTCCCACCTCAGAGGAGAAATTTAGAAGATAAATCAACAGGGAGGAGAGAAACTTTGGATAAGTAAGAAGTGTATAGGCTAAAAGAGGAACTAAGTGTATTTCTGTGCACAGATGCAGTATGTTTGTTTAAAGAACAAAGATAATTTTACAACAATCCTTAAAATAAGAAGTCATCCTATGTAAAGGTAGTTGTCTCTTCTGTAGAGTAATATACAGCACAGCCATAATTTGGCTCGTCAGTACTGTATCAAAAAGTCTCCATAATTGCTACAATATGCACTTTCCACGATTTCAGTGTGTTGAATTTTTGTCATTTATTCTTAAACTAATCCTCCTTTAAATGTTCCCTTTCAGCTGAAGTGAATTGAAGAATTCTTTAGCTAACACCATTAGCTTTTCATGGTATCTAAATCTCTTCTGCCATGAGCATCAATACTACAGTGCTGCTGTCTTCAAGTAGTTCTGCATCAGTGCTTTTAGATGGAACATGACAGATACAGTAATGTTCTCCACACAAATTGCTCTCTACATATAGGCAACAAGCAAAATAACATGGAACATTCATTGCTCTGTGACTGCAAAAATTACAACTGTATTCATTGTATGCTGGTTCAAATGCCTGAGCCAATCATAATATACAACAGTCATAGTGAATTTTAAAAGCCGTGTTCTAAGTAACAATGCACTATCTTTCTCCCTTGAGGTTCCTGGAAAAAAGGAACAAATTTCTTCCTCTTTTTTTCTTTTTTTTTTTCCTACTACAATGGAAGTGAAAACTAGCTAAACATCTTTGGGTTACAAAGATATTTGGGTTTCTTAGCTGATAGCCTTGATTGTTACCAATGGCTATAATACACAATAAATATAATAACTATTCTGCCTAATTTTATACATATATACAAATCTAAATAAGCAATTGTAAATCGATGAAATACGTAATTTTTGTGGAACCAAGTGTTATATTCTTTGTGGAGTTGCAGTCATTCACTCCAGCCTACTGGCTTATAGATTCAGATAAAGTTGATAATGTCATTATTTGCCTTTTAAACTCGATCTTTAACTTGAGACAGTTACTCTCTAGAGAGTAAGTCATATGAGAAGCAGCTGAAGGAGCTGGGGTTGTTTAAAATGAGGCTCAATCTGAGACCTTATTGCTCTCTACAACTGCCTGAAAAGAGGTTGTAGCAAGGTGGGAGTCAATCTCTTCCACCAGGCAACCACTAATAAGACAAGGCCTCAAAATATGCCAGGGGAGGTTCAGGTTGGACATCAGGAAGAATTTCTTCAGATAAATTAGGTGTTGGAACAGGCTGTCCAGGGAGGTGGTGGAATCACCATCCCCAGAAGTCTTCAAGAAATTACTTGACATGACACTCAGTGCCATGGTCTAGCTGACAAGGTGGTGATTGGTCAAAAGTTGGACCTGGTGGCCTTGGAGACCTTTTCTAATCTGGGTGATGCTGTGAAATTGATATTTTTGCTACATATGTTAATAACAATATAATTCTCACCTTCCCTGTGTCTTTTTTTTTTAAATGGTACAATGTCACCCATTATCCTTCCTTAATTTCTAATTAAAAGCTGTAAAGAATACCTTATTCTGTAATAAACCATGTGATTTAAAGACATTAGTTTTTTAACAAAAAAGCTGTGTTATATATGGCAAGTTAAATATACTATGAAAGGTGGGATATTCTTGCTGTGTTTATCTGGTTTACTTCCTTATGCAGATTTCTTTTAATTACAAGTCAGTTTATCAGGAAAATGCTATTGAAGTTGCTGTTATGTTTAAGAAAATTAAGACAGTTATAAAGCATATAATATAGAATTAATGTTATTGAGCAGAACAAAACATTTTATAAAAACTTACTGAAACAACTAATGTAGAAGTACTTAGTATGAGTGCAGAGTTTAAATTATTGTCTACTACTAGTCAAGCAGCTGAGTAGTAAATTTATTAGAATCTCAATCTACAAACAAATTGTGAAACAAAAACTCTGCTTCAGTTTTCAGGCAACTTAACTGTGCAAGTTAGTGATATCCCTCTCTGAAGGGCCAATCTCTTGTCTTTATGAAACTTTATTCTTGTCAGACGAGCACCATTCTCTATGATCAGTCAAGTTTCTTTGTGGGAACATTGGACTGTATGACACAGAGCAACACAGGAGTCATACCTGCTTGGCTCTAGGATATTTATCTTCTATCTGCAGAGAAATGGTAGGATCTGAAAAGGAAAGAAAGAATCCTTATTTGTAAATTTTTTGAAGCTTGCATTAATGGATGGTGCACTTCTAACCCTGTTGATTACTTTTCCAATTTTCTTCCTCCCTAACTCCTTCATATGATCACTCTTTGGTTCCTTATTATCTTCCAAAAGTTTTGGTATGATTCCACTGCATTCTGATTGTCAGACTGTCTGATACTCCCATTTTTTTAAAACATGCCATATTTTCCTGAAGAACTGATTTCCCATTTGGCAGTGGTAATTTTCAGTCTGACTTCTCCTTTCCAGTATATCACATTGCTTTGACCCATATTGTCAATGTCCTTTCATACTTTAGCACATTACTGCCCTCCTTCTCAGTTATTTCTTACTCTTTGTCTCTGTTCATCAGCTTTCATGAATCTCTCTTCCTTCTGTGTACTTTGTCAACTCTACTACCAGCTGCTTCTTATGAAAATATTTGTAATGTTGGTAACTTTGAACTGTTTTCCTTTGTTTATTGATGTTTTTCAAGTTTCAGAACCAAGATCCCCCTTTTTTTTCTATCTCTGTATGACATTGTTTTATCCCAGAGTTTTGACTGTCTCTGTAACGTAGAGATTTCCAGATCATATACCAGACATTTTTGCTTCTCAAATCTTCCAGAGCTAATCATTTTGCAAATATGTTCTCTGGGACATCTGCCTGCATTTTAGATGAGCACTCTAGAAATGACTGTCACTGTTTTAAGTGTTGCTGCTATTCTAATCCAGAAAGGGATAAAGAGACTTTAAAGATTTAAGTAATGGGAGATAACAACAGAATATTCAACTTTGTACTCAATCAGAGATGGCAATGATGTCTTTGTGAATATGAGAATAGCTCCTCTTTGACATAGTAGAGAGGAGCAAATTGGTAGTGAGATGGAAGATGTTGGAGATGATCTAATTTAAGCACGTATACTAGCATAACATTTGTAGCCACTTCTTGATCTGATGAAAGAAGACACATTTTTTGTTTAAGATGTCAAAAAGTATAGCAGTCAAATCTTGTGGCAGTCATATCCTGGCAGTCAAGACCAATGAGAGCAATCATTTTACCTGAGTAGATGGATTAGAGATTACTTCCTTCATGGTGCTGTAGAAAAAGAATGTGAAATATTTAGGCATTAGTTATGCAGATGGACCTATAAATATGTGAAACTGGAGATCTATGCTGGCTGATCTATGTTGGCTGCAGGGACAGGGAGGATAACATAGTTGTCCATGAAGGATATATTTAAAGGTGCTTGTGGGGAGGATTAAGAGTCCCCTTGGATATGCTGAGCATCTTCTAATTTCTAAAATGTTGCCTGAAAAAGAATTGTCATTAAAAGCTATTTGTTCTGCATGTGTGATGCCTTTATGACATTGACTTTTGTAATTCTGTTGTGTTGTTTAAAGTAAGGTATAGAGCTAATGGAGAAGGTCTGACAAGTCAAAGATGGGATAAATTTTTGACTCATGAGAGGTCATGGGAGACAATGATAAGAACAGTTTAAACTAGATGAAACAGACTAAAACAGGGGCTAGAACTGGGGGAGAGAAACTTTTAGGTACTGTGAACAGGTAATTTGATTAAAACAAAGCCTGACAGGGGGAAGAGAAGTGGTAGTAGTTACAGGAATACAAGTTTATTTTAAAAGAGGACAGGTCCCTCGTCTTTATCATGAAGGACATGGTTGGAAGAGAAGAGTGGGGTTTTTTGTTGGGAGGCCTCATTTTCTAAATGCAACTGAAACTTTAATCTAAATCTAGCCTAAAATTCACTACTGCACAGTAACTTTTCTAAAATATTTCTGCTCTAGTCAAAAGCATGCTTTGTGCAATCAGAGAATGCATTTACAATAATGTGTTAAGCCTTATTTTAGTATGCCAAGTCAAGAGGCTTTTTGTCAGGCACAAACAGGTGGAAGATACCTATCTAACCCTAGCTGCCTTTTGGGAGCATCAGAGATGTGAATAGATATTAACAGACCAAATGAAGCAAAAGTCTACTGTAGTTCTCCTTCTAACTTGTGTTCCTTGGAGGTAAGCACAGCTACCAGAAATGGAAGGAAAAGGAAGAGCCAAACCCCAGCTGTCTGGTGCCATCTAAGCTGTTTGTGCAAGTGCATTTCCTCTTTGATGTTCTTGGCAATGGCAACTAACCAGCTGGGACGTGTGTCAGCTTTTTTCCCGGGAATGGAGGGGAGGAGGAACATTCATACACATACACTCTTATCTCTGGTCTCTTTTGGGAAGCAGCAATTAACAGCTGAGAGGTTATTAAAAATTTCTTCCTAAATTACATCTTATCTATGGCTTGCTCCTTTTTAAACAGTATAACAAACCTTGCTAAGTGGCAGGGCTCATTTTAAGACTGTAAGACTAGAAGGAAAAATTTCATGAGGGAACAAATGAAATCATAATCCTGAAGCTCTGGCCTAAGTCATATAAACGTGGGCTAGCTGGTTCAAACAGCAAACACCTTGAAACCACCACAGGTGTACCACTAGATAATCCTTCAGCTTCCTGGTTTCTGGGGCTATAGCTATGTTGTTATCAGCCACTCAAATAAGCTTACAGTTAGCATACCTGCTATGTTTATCCAGGAAGCAGTCACATCTGTGATGACAGCATAAATACAACTTTTGACTGAGGTAATGATTTTTATCTTATTTTTTCTTTAAAAAGAAAATCTGTAGCTGTAAACCCTTAAGACTTGGACACCTCACTGAGATTCCTGTTAATGGGCTGCTTTTCATTTTGCACTGTTTACAAGCTCATATGGTTATGGCTTTTAATTTTTTACATTCATAGTTTTGTAATATAAGTTTTATTACTCTGTAGATTCAGAATTGCAATAACTTTCCTAATGAACAGTTTTTTGCCAACTTTTATCAAAATTTGTGTAAGGCCATATAGTTCAGTAGCAGTAGTTTGACACACAACTTCTATTTCCAAGAAATAAACACTACCAATTCGGTAAGCAAAATGTTTTTCCTTCCTTTCATTTTTTGAGTATAGAAATAGAAAATAAAATGTAGGGCTGCGTGAACTAGTGGATGCTATAATCAATCTATTTGTTCAGCTCCTCTCCTCCCATTTCTTAAACCTTAGTAAAGTTGTACTATTGCGTCTTATTTCTCAGTTGTGGTATACCTTCTAATCTGTCACATTAATCAGGCATCCTAAAGATTTTTGTCAATTTATCTGCCATGTCAGATAAGAAGCATTGGACTAGCATGCACCCATCACTGTGCACTAAAAATCAATGGAAAGTAACCTTGTTTACTGCAGCATTTTATGCTGAGTGTAGTTAACATACTGTCGTTCAGTAAACAAAGTACTTTGTAATGTGGAATATATTATTTTGCCATAAGGTATTTCAAAATAAGGTGACATATTTCAACCCTTTTCTTAGTGCCAGCATTACAAGTATGAAGAGACTAGTTTTTGATAGATTGAGCAACACATAGCAAATCAGAAGTTACTTTTGGTGGTTGCTCCTTTAATGAGATGTATCACACAGCTTGGATAAATTATCTGCTGTGTGAAGCAACTTATCATGCTAGAATATACAGTATATTGTCATGGGCTTTTTTTCTTTTTTCTTTTTTTTTTTCCTTTTTGATTCTCTGGTATTCTGATGAATTATTTGCAGCATTTCCCTTTCACTGCTGCTAGAATAATCAAGTTATATTTCTTGAACATCGGTCTATCATTTTCATTGACTTCCTCCGTTGTCAAAGCCAGGGAGAAGGAAAAAAACCCCACTGCTTAATTTCATAAGACATTCTTCTATTTCCTTTGCTCCTTTGTTTCTTTGCTTCCTCTGCTTTCTTTGTTACAGCTTTTAACTTAGAGAAGACTTTTAAGTTTCTCCACTTCAGTGTAAGCTAATGAAGTCTCATTATTTATTTATTTTTTAAATGAACTGTGGTTTCACCACCATAGTCCTCTGAGCTTTAGATGCTTTCTCGTCCATAGCATCAATTAATCATCGTCAGGATTATACTTTTCTCTGCATACAGAATATGCTTAAGAATTTTTGTAGGGTTTTTTTTCTTCATTATTAAGAGAGGAAAAACCCTCCAAAAACACAACAACAACAACAACAACGACAACAACTAATCAAAACCCCAAAAACTTTTTCCAGCTGGAAAGAAACTGTTACATTGTCATTTTTTCACATTTAACAGAACTTCAGGCATAGTTACTGGAAAGTCCGTGACCTATTTCAGCCTAGGCTTCCTAGTTTAACAAAGTGGTAAACTTATTTCTTTATAATAAGCTGCAGCTGAAAGTGTACATCTGTACATGAACAGTTAAGACTGTGATGCATATCCAAAAGTTCCTTTATTTTACATAAATAACATATCAAATTTACAAAGACCAAACTATAACAGATTTCCTTACAATACAGTATTTTTAAAGTGGTTTGGGTGGGGCTTTTTTTTTGGTTTGGTGTTTTTTGGAGTTGTTTTTTTTTCTCCTATGTTAATTTCAGAGGAAATTCATTTATGTTTCAAATTACTGAACTTCTTTCCTAACCTTCTGGAACATCCAGACAAATGGCTATATCATTATTCCTTGGAAATGTTTACTGCATATCTTTCTGGAACATTTTTGAAGCTGAGTGGTTCTAGTTTACCTAAGCCTTGTAAAAATGTCATGAAAAAAAACAAGGTCACTTCTGTCTTCTTTGGGTGAGGTTTCTTAGACTTCAAACTATGTTTGTATTATCTACTGAAGTTAGCGGGAGATCTTTCATTGAAAGCTAATCATATATTTACTAGTTTGTGGGTATTATAGATGTTTTTCCTATATTCATCTTCTATATCCCTATGAAAGTTTCTCTTTCTTTTTGAGAATTGCATTATTATGTTCTAGTCTGACCAGATTAAAGTTTGACATTGTTATATCAATAATTCTAAAATTAATTTGTTTTAGCTTTACTTATAAATATTTAACTCTTTTCAGAAGACTGATCTTTATTTCAGTTTGATAGTCTCATGCTTATATTGCCACCCTTTCTTACAGAGTTGTTGAGACATGAGCTTATTCTCAAAAACACAGATATAGAACCTAAATATAGCCATGGCATTGTGATAATGACCTTTTCAATAGCTGAGGGTATTTATTGATGAACAAGTCAGACACATATTGCTTTCATAGCCTTGTAGGTAACAAAGTCCAAGTTTACATCATTTTTGCACAGAGGTAAAATTTAATGTCAAGCAATAAAATTTCCAAAATGGGACAGAGCCCAAGAGGACAAGATTTCTTCAGCAAATGTTGAGTATTAGACCATGCAGTCCTGCCCACAGAAGTCTATTAGTCCAGTAGCATAATAGAAAAACCTATGCCATTCAGTCATCAGCAGTGGAATTACTTAGGGGTCTTTCTGTGTGGGGGTCTGGTGTATACATATAAACTAAAGGAAGCCATCGTTGTTCAAACAATGGTCAAAATTGCATAGATTTGGACTGAAAAAACTAGCTTTCCTTTCTCTTATCTCCCACTTCCGTGAACCTGTGTTTCCTGACATTTATTTCTGGAAAATCAGGAGTAAATTTGTGGGAAGGATACAGTGATTGTGTCTTTTACCCTCCTCTCTTCTTTGTGATATTCTTTATGGAGTACAACTCATTTCCACCTGTACTGCAAGCTCAGTATGGATCTTAGAAACCGAAAGGAAAGGGCATTTGCGTGGTTGGAACCCATTGTATAACTTTCTGGAGTTCTTTTTTATTCTTTCAGGCAATTGAAGAGTATGTTTTCAACAACTACTAGGACAGTCATGGGTAAGTCAGCATGACAGTTTCATTTAGTGTCACATGCAGTATGTTTTATATATGAATTTCTATAGTTACAATACCCTTTAGCACCTGAAGCATGTTAGGTTTGCTCCCACACCATGGCTTTTGGGTTTATTCCATTCAAGGGAATTCAGATTCCTGCGTAACCTAACACCAAGTACGGGGGAATGCTGTGTGCACACCATAAAGCTCCCTGTGTACTTCCTCTGACCTCTATGTGGGATATAGAGGTCACTTTCCCTATCTCATCATTATGTTTTTAATGCCAATATGACCATTTAGGGTTCAAATGGGTCCACTCATGTTTGGAAATCTCATCAATATGTGTGTACCTGCTTTTGTAGCAATACTGAGGCTAAAAAACTCTTTTGCTTGTGGTCTTAGGGCTAATTTGGCATGTGACTGTTTAGGCATTCATCTTCTGAGCCACAGTAAAAGTAATGGTTAAAAATACACTTAGAAATACTTTATTATAAACAACGGCTTGTTGTATTTTACATGCAGTCTCTCTGTAATTTTTTCACTTTGAAAACACAGATTAAACTAAAGATTGTGACAGGCTACAGTAACCTGAGTGAACAGAATAGAAAAGTAAGAAAGGTTCTGTGGTTAGACAAAAGATGAAGTTTGTTCAGTGCACTACCTGATTCAGCACTCTCTGATTGAAATAAATTCTTACAGAAAGAGAACAACGACAGTAAGTATATTGGGACTGTGATGGACACTCTTCTGACTGTACATTCAATATTTTGATATTAAAGTTAAAACTAAAGTTACTTTGTTCTGATCCAAAATTCTCTGAAGTGAACTTCCACTGATATCCATGTGTTGAGATTTACTTGATAATTTATATTTATAAAGCAGAAATTCTTGGTATGGCTTTAGTTTTGTAAAATGCACTAAAATGATATACAGAGGGAAGTCTCATTATCTGACAGAGTGTGGAGTTAGCTAAATATTTTTGAGCTACTTGAAAAATAATTGTCCTCCCAAAAGCTCTAATTTACAATATAATCTGTAAATATGTTTTTAGTGAGAAAATCACAAATCACATTTAATGATCTTTGATACATGAGCACCTTTGATGACAGAAGAGGCAAAAATTTTACAGATTTAAGGTAACCAAAAATATATTTATATCTGACTCAAAATATCTCCAAAAGGCAGCTAGATTTCAAATATGTAGAATATAGCTTACAATTAAAAAGCAGAAAAACACATTTAATATACATCCAAAATGATAAAATAATTGCTGAATTATGCAAATTTTTATGATAGACCAGAAAAACAAGTAGATTTTTATTTAATTGCCACCTTTTGCTGATTCAAGTATGTTAATCACAGGGAGCCCTAATAGTTCTATCAGGCTTTACTAATGTATTCAAGTAAAATGAACAAAATAATAAAATGTCTAAATATTGACAAGTATTAATGAAGTTTTACCCTCTACTTAACATGGGTTAAACTGTAGTTTAGATACCTTCATCCTTTTGGTTTGTTGAATGAGGCTGAGAAAACAGGATCAAGACACAGTGCTGGCAACTTCTTCACTCAAGTGCAAGGAAAATATATGCTCATTGACACGCTTCTTGCAAGGTTCTTTACTTCTGTTTCCAGGTAAGCTCTGTAGAGCAATGGTCTAAAATTTTTAAATGCTTCTACGTATTGCATGATGGGTCTAAGTTTAGAAAAGGCTGGCACACCTGCTGTTCAATGAGGTGGGTGAAGAGAGGAAAAAGAGGTTCATGTTTGTGTTTGTTAAGCCTTCAACACTTGGACATGTCTTCAGGAGAAGGATAAATACTAAGGCTGCTAACCCACCCTGGGTAACAAAAGACCAGACACAAGAATGATTTACGTTTGTGTGACTGGGATTGGGGAAGCTCTGCTACCTTCCAAGTTAGCTCTGTGAACAAAATCAATTTTTTCACTCATGCTTTTCATTCTTGGAATTTGAGTAATACAAAGCCCTTGGGTACTGTTGTATGGAAGTGCTGTTGAGAACAAGAACTCTTACAGTCTTTCTGTCTTTCCCAGTTCATTTGTCTTTGCTTATGCACAGCACTTGCTCTCTGATGTCTTATCTCCACTTCAGTAGGTGACTGCAGTCAGTAACAGTAGCCCATCCAGTGCAGCCAGTGTCCTTTTCCTGCCTTTACTCCAGTGTTAAAATTATTCCTCTGCTATTCATGTATCAGAGGACTTCCTCATGGTGCCACTTTTGGAAGTTAAGTCAGAGAAGCTGTACTGTGGACCTTGTGACACTTAGATGGTGGAGAACCAGTAGCCCCAGTAATATGCCTGTCATTTTTTGATGTTCAACCCTTGATTTTATTGGGGTAATTGTTCAGAGGTGGGGAACACACAGTCCTTCACCAATGGAATTGTAAGTGTTCATAAAAACACAACCCAAAAGCCTGATTCAAGACCTCTCTAGAAGGACTAATTATTTAGAAAATTTGGAATTTTTATTAAAATATGAGTTATTTTCATTCAAATTTCTATCTCTTTTCTTCAAACTGTGACTGAAAACAGTTAAGAAATTTTTTTTTCTTCATGAACATAGAAAAAAATGAAGCAGAAATACCCATGGCTAGAGTCATCATGGGAATTCTTTTTGTCTCTGTTATATTTTTGTTTCTTTAACATTTCAGCAGTTCCTCAATAAATAAGACTCCTTGAGGCCCATTGGAGCTGCTCTTTTTTTTTTTTAATATTATTTTTATTGAATTGATGTCTAGAAGAGACAACTGTAGGTTGTGGTAATGGTTTTGGAAGACGCTACATGGAAGCAGAACAGAAGCATGGCTTCAGCTCTAAACAGTTAAAAATGTGACAGTAATAAGAAGTACTAATAATTGAAATATTTCTCAGTTGAATCTACATATCCAACAGCTGAGGAATTATCTTATAATTTTACCATAAGATAGAGAGGTAAATCCATAATTGATTGAAAGCTACAGTGGAGACATGAATGGTAACCTTTAAAGAAGAGGAGAAAGGGAATCCAGAGTACCAGTAAACCCTAAATATAAGCTGGTTGTGGACATAATTTTGGGGGAGGAGAGGTCACTTTAACTCTGAGCTTCACACCAGGCTAGATGTTGTTTATGATCATAACACTGACATTTAATATTCTCTACATTACTTTTCAAGTATACATAGATTCTAGGTAGAGCTGTTATTAGATAAATGTCATCATTTCAGTTTCATAAACAAGCAGGCTATTATAGAGCCCTATGTTTTCCAACTTACACTACACAATGTTCTTTTGTATGCCTCAGACAATAAGGTGACAGCTCCATGGAAATCTCTTACAACATTCAGTAGTCAAAAGTGTTATAGAGTTCACTAGAAGTAGAAGAATGCATAATGCATTGAAGCAATGTTTTAGGCATTTATATTAGACTTCTAATGGAAAAATTAAAAAGTAATGCTGCTTTGCATTGCAGTAACTGTACATCAACAGTATGTCTTCATTTCTGGCACATGAAGGGTAGTTTCCATAGCAGCAGCATCTGTAGCACTGAGCAACATGGAAATTGGATTTTTTTCTCTTGTGTTTCACAGATTAGAAAGGTAAAATGTATGGAAATAGGGGAAAGTAGATGCTGCAGAAATATGATCTTTAAAACCTGGTTTTCTTTCTGAAATTCTGAAATTGTAATAGAAAAAACAATTCTTGCACTTCATTCCTGCTTCCTTAAGCATCATATATGGCTTAATAAATGTGTATGGCAGCTATTTTTGTTTTTGACTGACAGAACTAGAAAATTGCAGAACCATCTCGGTCCGTCTCCTGGTATCATTTATTAGCTGGCAATTCCTTTACTGTTGGGCAAAAGTGACTAATAATTAAGGCCTATTGCACTGAGACTGTATTTTTGTATTTCATTTATTTCTCTACAAATAGCACATGAGGTACACTACAAATAAGAAACACTGTGTATGAAAAATATGTGCTATTTACTCAAATTGATGATGATTTTTCTATCAAATTCTTAAAATAAGCAGGCAGATACTTTCCTTTTTTTATGTGCACAGAACTTGAAAATGCAACTACATATTCCAAGGTATGCATTCTCTTATTCCTCTTATTCTACTAGACACAGAAACATAATAGAAATATCTTCAGTACAGATAAAAAACAAGAAAGCTGAAATGTATTGCAAAGCTAACATGCTTTGGAGCAGGAGAGCTTAAATCAGAACAAAAAACCATCTTCCTCTCAGAGTTGCTTCTCTCTAATTTAGCAGGAAGTGGCTCAGCAATTATTTTTCTTAACATATGAGTGATATTTTTATTTACATTATTATACTGCTTTTAAAGGGCATGAAATAGTTACATTTTCCTTAAAAAAACTTCTGAATCTCCTTTCTGGGGAAAGAGCATGAAAGAACTTTATACAAACTATGTATTGAAAATATTGTTTAAAGGCAAACTTACTTTCTAAATTATAGAAGAAGCTGTATAGTAGGACTGATAAGTATACACTTCACCAGTGAGCAATTATTTTCAGATACTGTTGTTTTTAATGTTTGGTCCAAGTACCCTGTGCAGATACTCCTTTGTGGTGCTTACGGTTTAGCAACTTAAAAATTATCTTTTTGCTGGGAGTTTGGTTCCTAACTACTTTAGGCACTCTAAAAAGTGCTCTTAGCCACACCTTTACAATGTATTTTGTATTTTGCAGTCTATCCTACTGACTTGCTCTAAATATTTAAGCAGAAGCAAGTCTATAGCCATCTTTTAACAACATAACCTTGTTGTGTTTAGAGATTTTAAGAAATAACACACCTCCTGAAAGGTTCGTTTATAAGGATAACTATTAGTTATAGAAACAATAAATATTCTTTATTTGTTCCATGCAGATGATGTCCTTTCCCTAAAACACATCCTCAGCTGTTTGCCTTGTAAAGACAATTTTTAGGAGACTCGTAACAGAGTCTATAAGGCTGATGGGTTCTGTAAGATCCGGCTTGAATGTGCCAGGTGCTGCTTTCCCACTGATGTACTCAAGTGTACAAGGTTTCAGAGTGTTAGATGTTTGCTGCCTGCATGCATGACCCTGGACTAAAGGACTTCTGGAAGTTTTCCCTGCCTTGTCTTTCAGCTTGCTTAGCTGCATTATTACTGATCACAGAACTGTATTTTCTTGAACATTCCCAAGAAATTATATACATATTTAAAATAAAATAAAATATTCTTCATGTTTTGGTGCATGGATACAAATTGTAGAATTTCATGATTACTTTTAAACCCAGCAGCTTTTCTGTAGTTTTAAACCTTCTGAGCAAGGAAGTTTGCTGGGTTGTATAGTGTTGAGAAACATGAGTTTGCAGTGCTGTATCACTTTGATATTTTTTCTCTATTTAGCTTATTAGAGACTTTCTAGTTACACTTTGTTTTTGTACAAATAGCTTTCATTCAGAAGAGAATAAAGAAATATACTTCTTTGTTAGCCTGAGATGCTGCTATGATTAATAGCCAAACACTTAATGACAAAAATGTATGTCCAAGCCTAATATGAAGCTTGGCTGACTCTTCATTTGAAGAGAATTATTTTTTGACACATCAGTTGTAGCTGATAAAACTAATAGTTCAATAGTTTGTGGAACAAACCTCAAAGCTTTACTGCCTGTTTTAAAGACAGGAGAATTCTTTAGAGCTCATTTAATGCATGTTGATATATGTATAGAATCGAGCATACCAGTGAGTGAACAGCATACAGTGTATCTATCTGAGGCATGGAAGAAAAGGCTTTGCACATTTGATGGTAATTTACACAGTATCTTGTAATGTTTGGTAAATTTATATTTATTATTTTTTATAGGAATGCATGGAGGAAGAGGGGAGAACGAGTTTTAGTTCCATTTTAAGGCCATGGCTTGAATTTTAGATTATATTAAGAATGTTTAAGTAAAATTATATGAAGTAAAATAGTTCTATTGTTACTATCTTCTTTGCTCTGCCTCCTTTTTTCCAAGCTCATTTCATCTGTGAATCTGATAACTGAGTATGTCAAAGGATATTTCTATCCATTTTTCACCTTATAGTGCTTTCAGGTAATATATAATTCCCAAATCACTAGGAATGGTTTTCTACACAGAATCTGAATATAATATAGCAAATTCAGGTTATGACTATCATATTTTTCTTCACTCATCCTCCATACACTTGCAAGAATATAAACTTAGGTCATAATGCGGTAATATTATCCCTAATTACTGCATCAATAACTTACCAACATGAGCAAAGATAAGGAATGAAGTTTAACGAGTGGTTATTAGTCCCTGGCTTTTTACGACATACCTAAGATAACACTTCAGTCCTGTTGTAAATTACACTTCTGGTGGACAGTCGTGGCTCCAGGAAGCATTTATTTCATTGAAAAAGTGGTTGTGTTAAGTTTTGGTTTTCTTCCATCTTCTCCATTCCTTCCTGGTTTTGGCATTGTCCATATGCAGAACAGGGATGATCTGGCAGAGATGCCTCTAAGGACAGAGGAAGTGATAGTGATAACTCCCCATTTTTTCCCTCTAGGCTTCTGACAACCTGTAGAGGAGCTCAGTATTCTAGTTGTATGTTTTCGTTTAATATCATTTAATAAATACTTGTTTCATTAATTTTCCTAATAGCCTTTCAAACAATTTTATTTTTCAATATCCTTTAGTGATGAGTTTCCAGGTTTAATTACATGTTCTATAAAAAAAGTGCTAACTTTTTTTTTTTAAAATTTACAGCTGAAAATTCCATTGTATACTTCTTACTTCCTTATTGAGTGATAGTTTCCAATTCCTTTCTGCATATCAGTCATACTTATATATGTCTATGGTATTCCCTCTTAGCCATTTCCTTGAAAACTAGTTCATTTAATTTCTTTTCAAATGGAAATAATCTCTGATCATCCTCTTGTCCTTCTTACATCATGTTTAGTTCTAATGTATCCTGCTTGAGACGAGGTGACCAGAATGTCATGGATTTCTTTAATACCAATAAGACTTTCTCTCCTAAGCTCTTAATGCTTTCCAAATAATTCCTAATGTTCTATTTGTCTTTTTAGCTGCTGCTGAGCAGAGTTGACATTTTCATAGAAGTATCTTTGTAAGATCTGTAATGACTTCAAGATCTCTTTCACGACTGCTTATAGGTAAATTAGCATCAATCACTGGGAAGGCATAGTTAAGCTTTTTTTAAAGAATCTCTCTGTATGTACTGTATGTATCACTTTGAATTTATCAAATTGAATTTTATCAAGCAGTTTATCATGCAGTAACTCAATATTTTGAGATATTTGTGCAACTTTTTACTATCACCTTTTTGTTTCTTCTTTCTCCTTTTTTTTTTTGTTATTATATTTTGAGTAAGTCTTTGCATCAGAAAATATCTGACTTCTGAGACCCTTTCCAGATCTTTCAGGACTGCATTAGGGAAGCATATATCACCATAGGATTCCACTGTTAGCTCTTGTACATTGTGAAAACTGACTATAAAGTTCTGTCTTTCACAGTCTCTGAAATGTACAGATACCTAAATAACTGCTGTCCACTAATTAACATTTTCCTCTTAAGAAACACCTTTAAGAAAGAGTCTTTGGTGAGCACTTTTGCCATAAGGTTATGAGAAATTCAGGTGTAGAGTATATATCAACTGGATTACTCCTATCAACACACTCATTGACTCCTTCGAAAACCTAATAGATTTGTGAGGTTTGACTTGACTACAAAAGTATCTGAACTATTGCCCACTATATCTTATTTACCTACTTGTCTCCCTGTTCTGCTCTTTGTTATATTTCCACCAACATATCTGCTGTAGAAATCAGATTTACTGCTCTTTAGCTCCCTAGAATGTCCTGGAACTGTTATGGAGAATTTGCTTCACCTTTATTACCCTTTATCTCTTTGTTATCTGATCTTATTTATGTTAACCACCAAAATATATTAAATTCATACTTCTATTTCTTTAGAACTCTTGGATGAATTCTGCCTGTTCAGAACAATTTGTCGTTGTTCATTTCATGATTTTTTTCTCATTACCCCTCCTACTGGCTCTTCCATATCAGACAAATCCTCTTCCTCCTTTAGAGCAACTTCTCCAGCTCCCTTCTTTTGCATTTTGGTTTAAACTTTAACTCTGTTGCTCTATCCTAATATTTCTTAACTGGGTTTATTACATTTCTCATATATAAGTCCTAAAGGATATTTAATTATATTTTGTTTGTGAGGAATTTAAAATAATTTTATTAACAATTTTCATAGCTTACATGCATTATTTCCTATTTTCCTGCGTTTGACCATCCTAGGAATTTCTGTATATGTCAGAGTATTATAAATTTCTTTTTTCCCCTTAAACATCTTTGATGATGTTACCTCAATAAATAGATTTCCTAACATCCTTAAAATTTTTGACTTTTTCACTGTTCCTTTAAATAAGAAGATCTCCTTTTAGCAATCTTTCTCACTTTTACACAGCTTTCCCTTCCGAAATTAATAACTGCTGCAATAGAATTTTTTGTTTGGATGTTTTGCTCTTCCCTTAGATGAGAAAAACTTTCCCCTTCTCAGCCTTCTAGGCAACACATAGGAGACCAAACTAATGCAGATTCAGTCTCACAATCACGTATAAAAAATATTCATAGTGATTCCCTTTGGAATATGTCATGACTTCTGAAGTATCTACTAACTTCTGATTTTGAATCTCCACTGTATTGCAAGTTCTTTATATCCATAAAAATGAATGCATAACAGTAGTAATTCATTTGACAATACTTAAAGCTCATTTTCCATGTGTAAAATGAGAGAACATAAGGTGGTAGACAACAGAAAGGAAAGCCCTAAATCTGTTAAAAGAAAAAATTATTTCATATGGTTGGAAATGTGTTACATTAATAGAAAAGACTTAAATGACTGGCATTCTCACTGTTCAGTTTACATCTTGCACAGAGTCACTGCTGATTAACAGTCTGTGCTGGTCTTTAATATTGTTATCTGTTTTGAGAGGAAAAATATAATCGTCTTCCATTCTGTTAGAATTGTTGTTTTATGAAATTTTGGACATATCTGGAATATAACTGAAACATTACTTTCTTATTGTTTTGAATAGAAATGTACTCTAATTTCTCCTTTTTTTTGTACATAAATACATGTCTTTCTGGAGGGGTGGAATTTTATGGATCATGTTCTGGGGTTTTTTGGTATTTTTTCTTGTATAAGGTTTACAGAAAGTTTTACTTTTTTCATGTGTATTTAATTATTCCATCTAAAGATCTAATGTACCAGCTTCTTTCTGTCTTTCAGTGTATTTATTCAAGGGCTATTTATTTGATTTTTGCATTGCAGATAAAGGAATAGTACTAGTATTAAAGATATTATGGTATATAATTTTCTGTCATAATTTCAAAGAGAAAAGAATCTAAACTGAAAAAAGGAGCATAAATGTAGATTACAGTATTAATGACAAATATTTTGGAAGGCTCTTAAAATGTACCTGCAATTTTTGCAAGTTCTCTTTTTTATTTTCAAGGGAGTTTAGTTCATTTAAAAAATGTCAAAAAGATTTGTGAATATAGCTGTAGTTGTTTCTATCTTATTCTTCTCTCCTGATTTAAATAAGAAGCAGGTTTACCAGATACATGTGGGCATGTGATTCACTGAATTCCCTTCACATACCCCTCTCATATCCTGTCTTGTCCCATCTGTTATGGATGTGAGAAAAACGGGTGTTTTATAAGAGAAATTATTAATCTGGAAAATAAAAAGGGTTATTGGATGGAGAGAGGATTGATTAATTTATTCAGGAAAGATTGTTGATGTGATCAGGGAAAACCAATGAGTCATATGAGCAGCAAGGGCAGGCAAAGGCAGCATCTGAATGGTGGCCTAGAGTGTGGAGTGCTGAATAAGCAAACGAGTATTTGACTAATCCAAGAGTTAGGCATTGTGTATCTGTAAGCAGTTGGCTCCCTGTGGCTCTGCCACTTTTGTTTTGTTTTGGTTTGGTTTGGTTTAGCTAATGTTGATAGGAACATGAATGCACAAAAATGTGCATGTTCACACACGTATTTGCAATGAAGTAGATGAAAAAGAGTGAAGGAACGGGCTTGGAGAAGTTTGTCTCTGTGTCCACTATTCAAGAGTAGATACAAAAGTGCTAATGCAGTGCTTGTGTGGTTACAGATACACATATTGTACCTGTCAATGTACATGCAAAGCAGGCTACCGGGCACTTCTCTGAACTGGTTAGTAAACTTTCTCGAAAATTATGAAATATTGACATGCATTATATATTCTCAATGAAAAATTAAAGGAGATTTTAATGGGAAGCATTTTTTTTAAAGCATTTTCTAAAAACAAATCCCCAAAATAACATGTAAGTATCATATTTTTATTTTTGTCCTTCCCCCCCCCTCCCTTCCCCCCAGGATGACACTTCTTAATTTCCTTTTGGCAAGCAAGTTGTAATCTTTAGCTGGTAACTAATTTGGTCATAAAATACTGACCTAGATTTTTCTGGATAATTAACAAGTTGGGCAAATCAGCAGAAGCAGGTGTAGTATATTTTCAGTACCAGTGGAGAAAAGCAGTTAGCTGGTGTTTTAATTCTCATTTCCAGTAATGAACTATATAACATTCTGGCTGGCTAATGCAATTAGCATTGTCTCCTCCTCCACTTACTTCCTCACTTTAAAAAAAAGAAAAAAATAAAGGAAACTCAAACCACAAATTTATAAAAGGCCAAGAATTACTGACCTTTTTTGCACTCTTACGATCACGTTGTTAACCTTCTGGATTGAGGCTTTGCAGAACAGTGATAAAAAATTTATACAAATATGTATCATGTTACAAGCTGAGACAGAAAACAATGTTTCCATTCTTCAAGCAATTAATTATTGTGATTAATGTATTCCCCCTTCCCTAAGCACAATTCTGCCACACAGAGCCAGCCCATTGACATATTGTAGAATTATAATGCATATCTAATTAAAGGTGACCTGAAAAGGCAGTGTGTTTAGCCTTCCCTGTCAGGACCAAAAAACTGTTAATCAGAAAGTGCTTGCTTTCCACACCACCCCACCCCTCCCTTTTTTTATTTTTGTGCTAATTTCAAATCTTTTCCCTGCATCAGTGAGCAGATGAGATCTTCAGCCAGCTTTCATCTTTCAGAAAAATGAATAGTGCAGAAAGAACATTATCAAATGAGCTGTTGAAGAAGTCAGTGAATATGTCATTGAGTGTGACTGCTTCCAGAATGAATTTAGATTTATCTCTGTTATCTCCCCTCTCCCGACTCAGTCTCCACACTCTGTTTGCACTCAGTCCACATGTCAAGCAGGGTGGGTCATAATGAATCATAAGGGACAGTTACTTGTAGTATAGTGACAGGTCCAATTGTGATACAACTTGTTCTGGAATTAAGTTTGTTAACATTATAAATTGTCTCATTTGACCAAAGGTTTAAACACCTAGAAGCTTTTATGCATGCAATTTCTTAAAGTATTTCATTTCCATTAGGCAGCTGCTGCTTTACAGTATTCCACAAATTAAATTGTTTCATCACATCAATAGCTGCACAAAACAACTGTGACAACAAGAAGACCCTTTTTCCCCCCGTCTTGCTAACAAGTATCATTCAAATCAATAAACTCTGGCAACTGGATAACACCAAGAGGAGATATTATTTAAACTCCACTTTTAAACACATTTCCAATTCTGTATGCTGATATAAAATTTGATACAAGCCAAGGAATTTTCATACTTTCCTGTTCAATTTCTGTAGAAATAACCCACTGAGTTAAAACATCTTAAGTAGAAAACCAATAAATATTTTTACCTTTATTTTAATAGTCAGTAGTTTTTTTCTATATGTGATGCAAAGTTGTTGTCATATGATTTTTTTTCCTGTGATGGAAAATGATATGGTTAAATTGCAATGTTTTACCCACAGGGAGAAAAAGAAAGACTAATATTTTTCTTTCCATATTTTGTCAGCATTGCCATGTAAGAGAATGTGATATCAAAAAACCTGCAAAGTCAGCACACCTTCTGAAACATTTGTTGTATGCTGTAAACCCTTTGGGTATTTGACTAGTTACTTCATAATTGTGATCATACTTGACTAGGCTAGATCTACACAACAAATATATCTTAGATGCTTTTCAGTTAAACAAAATTAAGAAGTACCTCACTGATGTCGAAAAATATCTTTTACAGTCTATCGAAATCACCAGAAAACTGGTTGGTGCACCCGATTTTTTGTTTTTAATCATAACCCTCTTCCCTGTTCAAAAGTCAGGGAAGTCCCTGTTGTTTTCTTGTTGTTTTTTCCATAAGATTGCTGTTTGTCAGGGAGACATCGGCACTTTCATGGATGTACATTTTTCTTCAGATGTCTGTGTGGGCATGAGTGCACATATGTACATGTGCTTTCCTCTGGATTTTTTCATACACACCGCACAGAGTCCAGAGCACATTCACAAATGTGCTTTCCTTTGCTTGGGTGTTTTCTTCCATATATGTACTTAGAGTTCAGACGTCCCCTGGAAAAGCTTGATCAGTTTTGACAAGGCCATTTATGCTTATACATAACCCTAAGGCTTGAGAAGGTGTTCAGATAATAGTCTATTATGGAAGTTAGCAGAAATCCTGAAGAAGTATTTTAGTCTGAAATACGCTTAGAGTTTGCTTCCCAAGTCAACCTTTGAAATAACTAAGGCAGACTGCCTGTTTGCTATGAAAATAGCTGTGAAAAATCATGCACCCAGTCCCACTATGGGCCAGAATAGGAAAATTTTTGGTTCATCTGGTTGCCTTTGTCCTGCATAACCTGTTATTTGTCATTGTATTTCATACTCGAAAGTTAACCACTAAAAATATTGTGACCTGGTGGTAATTGTTATTGGTCCTGTTGGTTGTCTTCTGCTGACATCAGTCAGAGCTGCAGAACTGTGTATGCTGTAGTAGAAATAAGGACAGCGTATCAAAACTTGTCTACCTACACCAGCTGGAGATGGGAATGTTGTCACATAACCAATTGATCCATCCCAGTTTACCCTGCAACTCTGTGCATTGAGTTTGCATGGCAAGGTTTTGGTAGCAGGAGCACTACAGGGGTGGCTTCTGTGAGAAGCTGCCAGAAGCTTCCACCATGTCCAAGAGAGCCAATGCCAGCTGGCTCCAGGACAGACCAGTTGCTGGCCAAGGTCGAGCCCATCAGTGACAGTGGTAGCACCTCTGGGGTAATGTATTTAAGAGGGGAAAAAGTTATTGTGCAGGAGCAAATGCAACCAGAGAAGAGAGGAGTGAGAATATGTGAGAGAAACAGCCCTGCAGGCACCAAGGTCAGAGAAGGAGGAGGAGGAAGTGCTCCAGGTGCCAGAGTTGGTATTCCCCTGCAGCCTGTGGACGTCCACAGTGGTGCAGAGATCCACCTGCAGCCCATGGAGTACCCCACATCAGAGTAGGTGGATGTGCCTAAAGGAAGCTGTGATCCTGTGGGAAACCCATGCTGGAGCAGGCTCCTGACAGAACCTATGGACCCATGGAGAAAGGAGCCCACACTGGAGTAGGTTTGGTGGTAGGTACCCTGTGGGATCCCCACACTGGACCATGCTGTTCTTGAAGGATTGCACCCCATGGAAGGGACCCACCTGGACCAGCTTGTGAAAAATTTCAGCATGTGGGAAGGACTGGAGAAGTTTCTGGAGAACTGTCTCTCATGGGAAGTACCCCATGCTGAAGAAGGGGAAGAATGTGAGGAGTCCTCCCTCTGAGGAGGAAGGGGGAACCAGAGACAATGTGTGATGAACTCAATACAGCCTCAATTTTCCATACCCCCTGTGCTGCTGGGGGGGGAAGGAGGTAGGGAAATTGGGAGTAAAGTTAAGCCCAGGAAGGAGGGAGGGGAGAAGAGAAGGTCTTTTTAAGATGTGGTTTTATTCTTTATTATCATACTCTGATTTAATTGGTAATAGATGAAAGTAACTTCCCCAAGTCGAGTCTGTTTAGCCTGTGACAGTAACTGGTGAGTGATCCTCCCTGTTGCATTATCTGGACCCACGAGCCTTTTATTATATTTTCTCTCCCTGTCCAGCTGTGCAGGGGTAGTGATAGAGCAGCTTTGCTGAGCACCTGACATCCAACAGGGGTCAACCCACCACACTCAGATGACAAGCGTATGTTTCCTGAAAAGACTTATTGAAAAACAATTCACAGTTTTTTTAGCTTTGAATATTTTTTTGTCATTATGTCTGGTCCCAATACTTATATATTGGTGTTATTGATTAAGGGGTTACAGGTATATAAAAAAGTAATGAAAATTAAAAACTAAAGATGGAATTAAAGAAGGGTAGCAATTAAAGGACATCTTAAAGCTAGAGAGCAAGATTTGGTCCTAAAAATCTATCACTGTGATTGGAAAAATAGAAAGAAGGTGCTACAATATGAAAATACTGCCCTTTGCTCATTAATAATATGATGTATTTACAGTTTTTTATATTTTTAACGGTTCCAAATGATATTGCTATTTTTTTTTTATTTGAGGCTGTAGTTGCAAAAATTATTTACAACCTCTGAACAAGGCAAAAATTAAGTGTTTCCTTAGGAAGTGCTATTTTGCGGAAGAGAAACTGGGGCCTGGGACAACTAAGCAATTTTATAGAAGACTCAGAGGAAATCCATGTCAGAATTGAAAGCTGAAATTCTTCCTTGACCATGTCCATTGCCCTATTGAAAAGAAGTATTTCCCTTCTATCTGACACTCCCCCATGCTTCTAAGACTGTGAATAACTAAGAAACATAATAAAACTGGTAAGTTAAAAATACTGAACATTATCACAGTATCCCAAACCATTAGACGCAAGCTTGAGCACACTTTTGTATTCTTCTGAAGAATTTAAAGCTATGTAAGAAACTCCTGGTATAGGTGAATTTCTACACAAATGTCTTCGAGCATTAGAAATTCTAATTATGGTTATTGCTAAACTCTGAAAAGCTGATTTCCAACTTATAGCATACAAAGAAAAATGTATGTTTCCTCTACCTCTTCAATGTGATCAGTTGAAGGCATTTTTAACGTTAAGGCATCCTTCCACACAAAACACATTTTGTCATCTTGGTCACAGTGTTTCATCAGTTTCTTCTTTCATATACATACTTTGTTTTAGGCTATACATAGTGTATGTATATATATATATATATACATATATATATATACACAAAAATTGTTGACTGCCTTGCTTTTAAACTTTCCCCAACAAAATATTTCTAAGTGATGCACAGAAACCATCCCCTACCATGCATTTCTGCCTGATTTTTTACTTGCTCTCTCTTCATCTGAGTCAGGTTCCTTAGTACTCTTTGCCTCAAGGTTTTGAGGACGTCTTTATTTCTGTCTTTTATTAATCTTTCTCCCCGTAATAAATTCAAGCATGTTTGGAGGGGCTAAGTTTTCTGAAGTACAAAGCAGTGTAAAACCCTTCAGTCTCCACTGAGTTTACATGCAAGTAAGATTCCTATTAATTTCAGTAGGATTTTTTCTTGATTAAGGACTAAAGATTTCAGGGTTCCATTGCCTCAGCCTCAGAAAACATCAAGTAAAATATCTATTGCAATTACACTAGAAATAAAGCTTGCAAGTACTAAACTATCACAAGTATTGATAAATCATGGAACCAGAGTAAAGCATTTGAATAGATCAAGAGACACTTAAATACGATCAGGTAGTGCTATAAGTGTTTTGAAGGTCTTTTAGACTTAACGGTACAAATGAGAAATTTCATGCAAGTGATTTTGCCTTAATTGAAATGTCACAGGACATGACAATTTAACACTGAAGAATGATAACATTTTTGTTGCTTGCAACATATCTTTCTTGCGTAATTATTGATATATAAAAAATAGATAAAGAAGACATTTTCAAAATAAGTTGTACAGCTGTTAAAGTATAAAATGCAAGAGTTTTTTAATCCAGAATTCTGTTGCAGAACACAGTTAGTTCCAAATACTAGAGGTTAAGTCCCAGAAGATATAAAAAAAAAAATAATTGTAATTTTTCCTTATTGTGTGATGGGGAATCTTCAAAATACTAACATAAAACCAAGGAAATGCTGAAATTATGCAGTGGGTAACAAACTCTGCTGCAGGGGAAATAATTATGAAAAAAATCTTGGTTAGCTGTTCCAACATGTACATACTGTACACACAAAACCTTTTATCTGAACTCCTATGCCCCTATTGGTCCTGTGTAGAAACTTGTTACCCAAATGATGGACCTGTACAGGTCAATGGGTGATTTCATGGAACATGAAACAAGTACAACTTGGCCTGTGTAATGCTGATTAAATCTAGGTTGGAGACTCATTTCTTCATGTAGTGTGTATTACTTTCATCTATCATCAGATACCTCAAATCAGCATGGAATTAATGCACTAAAGTACCCTAGGCAAAGACTAAGCCTTCCCAACGCTTTAAGCTTAGGAATCATCCCTTTGAATACTGCAATCCAGTTGATACTTCAGTTCATATATAAGACAGTGACTGATCATAGCTTCCAGTAGCACTCGGCTCTGAATCAGGTCCTCTGCTACTGGCAACAAAAACTGAAAAAAAGAGGAGTGGGTTTTGATTTCAGTTGTGTTCATAGAAATCTCAGTAATTCTATCTAATTTAGAGAAGTCACTCCAGATTTACACCAGTGCTACTGAAAATCAAAATCTGGCCCATTGTCTCAGCAAAATACACCAAGTCAATATCAGTTCATTACAGAGAGGGAGAGAGAAAGGGAATGAGAGAGAAAACAAGGATTTCGTTAGCAATGCATTCTGTAGTATAAAAGATAAAAAGGAATATCCAATTAACACACCACTATAATTGCTTGCAGACATTCTTTTTTATTTAAAGATGAAATAGCTAAGAGTTCTCATCAAAACTGGGGTCACAGCCTACATATTAAATGAAAGAAATTGATTGGGCTTTATTACACCCTGACTACTGCAAATGTGCCTCAATCACTGATTGCTATAAATTTATTCTTATAAACTACTAATTGCCCAAGTCATAATGGTAACAATGGTATAATGAAATTATCTTGATCAAGCTGATGCACAAATTTTGCTTGACAACATGAGCAGTGTGAGAAAAAAGGAAAGAAGACATGCATACAAATACATAATCTTTCATTAAAATTAAAACCAATGTTAAAACAACTGTTCTCTGAAGTATACAAAGTTCTGTATTAGAAGGGCTTCCTTTAGAAAAATCATTTAAGAAGACAGGCATTTACATTTATAATAAAATGATCTTGCATTTTTTATTTGTCTTGAAAATTAATGACTTACTTAATCACATTTGATCAAAGGAGATAAGTTGATGTAGTCATGTGTTTCTGATTGCATTAAGCCTGATCCAGAGTGACATGATGGATATTTAATAGTCTTGCTGTCCCTCTATATCTTGTCACCATTTCTTGATATGCATGGATACTGTGGAGTACACCACAGCACAAAACTGTACTTTTAATAGATCAGACTAAGTTTAGAAAAAAGCAAATTCTTTTGGAGCTTACATGGTGAAGCTTTTAGAAGTAGGTTATCCACCATCAAAATATATTTCTTTAAAAGACAAAAATCTCAGGCAACTCTCTCTATAGTCTGAGGTATTTTCTCCTTTTAAAAGTGCATTTTGCTTCTATGCTGCCTCTATTAAAAGATATTGCTATAATAAGTTTCAAGGACTAGACAGAGAGAAAGTATGTAAAAACAAAGATAGCCATCCAGAAAATGTAGGAAATTTCTAGATGCTGGAACGCAGAGCATTGTTGGTGCAGAGCACAAATTGGTGCTATTTATATTGTGCTAATCGCTGTTTCTACAAGTGTCAGCTGAGCCATTCATAGGGAATGTTGATATGTATGAGAAATTATTTCTGAATAGTTCAAATGTAGTTCCAACTCTTTCCAAATTAATCAAAGCAAAAATTTTATTTAAATTCATGCCGAATTCTTTCTTACCAGAGTATTTCATCAGTA
Organism: Neopelma chrysocephalum; assembly: GCF_003984885.1. Classification (NCBI taxonomy): domain Eukaryota; kingdom Metazoa; phylum Chordata; class Aves; order Passeriformes; family Pipridae; genus Neopelma; species Neopelma chrysocephalum. The sequence continues at coordinate 5,327,421 of NW_020897693.1, forward strand.
TGAAATTGTCCTTTTTTCATGAGTATGTCTCGCTGTACCCTCTCAAAACAGAGGTCCAAACTTTTATACAAGGGTACGATATTTTCATTCAAGATAAATTGCTCCTAAAATTGCTGTAGTTGACACAATCCTATAGGAACATAAAAAATTCAGAGACAACCAAGCTGGAAGGGTTTCAGGAGGCCCTTTAGCTTAGCTGGCAATCCCCGCCCAAGTTGGGCTGTGTATTTGCTAGGCTGCCCCACATTTTAAGTTTTCAACTATTGCCGTCTCTGTTTGTCCTATTGCCAAAAAGCTTTTTGCTAATAGCTAATCTAAATCCCTTTTGCTGCAATTTATACTTAGTGACACTTACTGCTTTTGTGCGGACCATGGAAAATGGTTTATCCCTTTAGTCTTTGCAATATTTTAAATATAGGAAGTCTTTCGCTCTGCCTCTTCCCACTACTTTACGTATCCTGCCCTTCTGGCTTCCTTAATATTGGTCTTTAAGCCCTAATATGATGAGAGTTGTTAAAATGTATATGGGTGTATATATATATATATATATATATTTAGCCTGATGAGATTTAGCTTTTTCTTCAACACTGTTTGTAGGACTTCCTGAAAAAATACATTTCACACCTGGAAACAATTTTTTTTTACCTCCATTGAGGTTTTTTTATGTTGCTGATTTTAGTTGCTGGTTTTGGGTTAACTTGTCCTATGATCATCTGCCATTCCAAAAGCTATGTGTTTCTACAAGTGGGCATGTTGTAGTTTCAGGCTATATATGAGAGAGAAACTGGCCTGGACAGGACAGAACTGCCCTAAAAACATCAAATCCCCCAAAAGATGTGAGAGAATGAGAAATAGTGTAACAATACTTAGATAAGAATGGTGGAGTTTTTAATCTATTATCTACTGAGAAAGGTGAGGAAGTTCCTTAATATTATTAATGTACTCAGTAAATGATACCTGGAATGCTATTCTGTGCAATATTCCCGTTATTTCTGGAATTTGTGCAGCAAGAATGCAAAAGTTGGGTTTTCAAAATGGCCTGTTCATATAATGCTGTAACACTTGTTCTCTGTCTTACTCATCCATTCCTTTATCCATCTATCTCTATATCTATCACAAAATGACAATCCTAACTTACTTTAAACTCTCCAAAGGTATAGTCTTAAATTTTAATATTGGAAAAGCTTCATGATGACTACTACTTTGGCTTAATGTGGTATAGCTTCTGACAGCTGCCGCTGTAAGAAAAGCAAAGGGTGACTGCATTACTGTCAGTTTCTGTCAGATTCTAGTTGCCAAACTCTTGCAGGGATGATGACAGTGAACCAAACAAGAGTGACAAAAGGAGTCAAAGCTGTGATTTTGAATAAGGCAGAGAGGACACCTGAATTGCATTTTCTTTGTGCCATTCATTCTGTTCTTCATGTGGACTTCTTTGTGGCATGGTGCTTGCTCCCATTGTTTAAATTATTTGTTCTTCAGGAGTTGTATCTGAAAATAACTGTTAACAAGCACAGAGTAGGCCAGAGTATGAACAGAATAGCTGTGACTGTGGAACCTACTTGAAGAAGGTGGCAAACTCAGAGGTGTGACACCCAAGTACTTTAAAACTGTCTGCATAGAAGCTTGCAGTTGTAGATGCAATGAAAATGTGACCTTATTTTCAAGACAAACAAATGTGGCGGACATATATTAAATTACTAAACTATCTTCTCATAAAACGCCTTTTTCCTCCAAAATTAATTTCTCTATTGTCATTTATCCAAAGACTGTTTCCTGGATTAGTTTCTAAGTAAAAGAGTTTGCAAACTTCTGCACATTAGATTGAACAATAACTGCAAGTGCCATTTAAACACAGAACTATTATCTGTCTTGTTCAATTTATTTCACAGAATATTCTGAGTTGGAAGGGACCCACAAGGATCATCAAGTCTAACTTGTAAGTGATTATCCCCTGTGGGGATCAAGCCCACAACCCTGGTATTATTAGCACTAACCAACTGAGCTAATCTCCAGATAATTTCCAGGCTTTGTCACTCTACCATGACAAAGTTGCAGAGCAAAGACATAGCAGGAGCTCATAGTGACAGGTTTTACCCACGGCCTGCTGTCCACACTGGGGTTCCCAGGAGTGCCCACACTGGAGGTCCTGTGAGCAGCTGGTGTGGAAGGGTAATTGAGCCAGGACAGCCTCAGTGCTACTGCTTCTACTCCCTAGGGAGAAGCTCCCTGGCTGAGTTCCTGGCAGTGCCTTGGGCAGGGTCCTGGGATGACCCAGAGGCAGGAGGGGTGCAGGTTTCTCTGGAGTTTTCCAGGTTTTTTCCTTCCAACACCTGAAGGGAACCTACAAGAAAGATGTAGAGAGGCTATTTACTAGAGTATATAGTGACAGGACAAGGGGGGATGGCTTCACACTGAAGGAGAGTAGGTTTATACTAGATGTAAGGAAGAAATTCTTTACTGTGAGGGTGGTGAGGTACTGCAACAGGTTGCCCAGAGAAGGTGTGGATGTCCCATTCCTGGAAACGTTTAAGACCAGGTTAGATGGAGCTCTGAGCAACCTGGTCTAGTGAAAGGTGTCCCTATCCACATCAGGGACTTGGAATTAGATGCTCTTTAAGATCCCTTACAAAACAGGCCATTTTTTGATTCTATGAAACAACCTGTTTTACATATTATTAGTTTTTTGTAGTGAAGCTTAAGTGTGACACTGCCTCAGTTTACAACTTACTGCAAATTTATCCAAGTGCAAGATTAAGGGTGAAGCTGAGATGGTTGCCTGGATCCAGGTAACAGAACTCCAAAAGATGCAGTGAACTTCTCTTGCCTGATTGTATTTCCTTGCTTTTCCCAGTGCCCTCTATTCCCTGTCCTTTCCATCTCTTATTGACCCCGCAGCTGTGGTGAATGGGCTGGGTGGGTCATAACAACATACACATGTTTTGTTGACTTGGGTCCTAAATCATTTTGCTGTGTTTTCTTGCTGTGTGAGGTTTCTGCAATGGGAGGTAAGTTTCTGGAACTGACAGACATGCACTTAAGCTACAAAAAAAGCTCTATGCATAGTGTTAACCATTTTATGTACAGATAAACCAGGAGGGAGTAAGTGGGAATGAAAATAAATCAGTTGACAAGTACTGTGACTAGTAATAGGAAACAAAAACTCTTCTTATAGTTGTTTCCCATATTATTTGCACTAAGATAGCACTATTACTTCAGTACTCTATCAAATGCTATTGAGAGTTGGTAACTGTGGCTTATTTTCCAAGTTTCTATGAGAATATGACTCTACTAAATCCACTGTATGTTTTGTATTTTGTGTCATTGTTCTTCAAAGATGCGAGTCTCTATTTTCTATATGTTCTCTGGTAACATCAGCTGACACATGCAGTAGCAGTCACAGGAGAGAATACTGTGACAGATTACAAAACAGTGTTGTTTATGTTTCAAGTTCCAGTAGGAATGAGTTGTTTTAGAAATTATATCAACTGCGGTATTTCAAATTCTGGGAAATGTTTTTCAAAGGGCCTTGTACTGGGAGATAATAAAAGATTTGTTTAGTTTACAAAATTCTCTCTAGTTCAAAACTAAGTAATGTTGAAAGTGAAGTCTAGGTGACTCACAAGTCGGACCCATCTTGGTGGTGTCTGTGTTCTTGTGACTCACAAGTCGGACCCATCTTGGTGGTGTCTGTGTTCTTAGTTCTAGAACAGCATTCAAATATCTTTTGAAACGGGTTTACTGCGAGTTTTCCTTGTTATTTATTCTAGGAAACTATTGGCTTTTTATGAGCAATGTAGTTTCAGAGTGTTGTTTTATATTCCTAGGAAGGATATATGTAGTACTGACAGAGTTCCATGGAAACCTTGAAACCTTGCCCCTCATGGAGTCTTTTGGGTTTTTTTCTAATTTTTATTCTAAGACTGACTTTGGTTTATTGGAGGTCAGAATTTGCAATCAAAGCATATAACAGAAAGTTTATCCTTCTATAGTCTTCATCGACCATGATACTTAGGCTTCTCTGTGGCAATGAAAGCCTATGTGTGATGAGGATTAGTTTATATTGTTAATATGTTTTATATTGCTCTTTTTGATTGTTGTAGTTACAGAATAGCTGGTCAGAACAGCTATGCTTTGATCTTATCTGGAATTTTTACATGTTCTCAGTGTTTCATAAATCAGTTATGTTTTTGTGTTAGAGCTATGTTGACGCTTGTGATATAATTTTTAAAATCAGATCGTTAAATGCAGGGGACTTTGTGACTACAAAGCGTGCCATGAATACAATTTCAAAGATACATTCTCTCACTTTTTAACTTCCTTCACTTTAAAAATAGATGCTTCTAGTCCTAAAACAGGAGCTTGATTGAAGGTCATGTAGTAATTAATTCTTAGACGCAAGTCATTGGCATTAGAAGGGTATTCTTCACTTGTTTTGTGATGCAGAACAAATGCTTCATTAATCAGAAACGTATCAACCTGAGATTGAAAACTAATAAAAATCAAGTGCTATGGTTCGACATTGCTGGGGACACCACTTAACACACATATTTCTTCATGCAATTTTGAGCATAAGTATCTGGATTTTTTTTCTTGATTGTAAGGATTTTAGAAGACTTTTAATAACCCAACACTTGTGAGAAGGTAAGAAGACCAAAGCTATCTCCAAAAACAAGATAAGAAAGGATGAAGATTTTTCTATGAAACGTCTAGACTTTTCATTTCTCACACAAATTGTGTCCATTATAATCTCTTCAATAGTGTGGGAGGAAAAAAAAGGCATTTATTGAAGGCTGTAATGAGCTACGTAAATGCTGGTTATATTTTTTACTCTAGTGAAAATTCTCAATGATACACCAGTTTGAATATTTCGTTTTCTTTTTGTCTGAAAGGAAGGATGAAAAAATGAGTCTGAGACATAACTCTCTTCCTCATAGTGGGGTAGAATTTGAGGAGCAGATCACCTGAGGAAGGCAACGCTCAGTTACCTTGCTATTAGCTCTGGGTTCTGAACATATGGGATTTAAGAGTGTGATGAATAATCTTGTTGGTTTGGTGATTTTTTTAATCCTTACTTTTATGCCTGAGATTTTTCTGAGGTAGATAATCTAATTTATTGTACTTTGTGATTTCACTGGGTTTTGTAATTTTGGCGTGCATCACAATTTTAAAGAAAAAAAGAAAGAATATAGTTAGCAAGGGGAAGAGTCTACATACTCTTCACCTCGAAAATTCTTAACAATGCCTTTTTCTCTCTGTATCAAACATATTAAAATATCTGGACTTAAAATGTTTTTTGTTGTTATTACTGTTTATTATTTTTTCTTTAATAAATTTTTAATAATTAAGCCACTTTAAAAGTAGAGTTTTCTCAGCTGCAGCACTAACATTGGGAGAAAAAAAGTAGAGACTCCAAAAAAGTCTTAAAACCAGCTATCATAAACAGGTGTTGAAATAGAGCACTAAAAAAATCACATTATGTTGTTTGATGTATTGTTGGTTGCCTCTTTGCCATTTTTATTACTGTTTGGCTATGTTACCATTCAAATATATCACCACAGCACAAACCTTCTTTTGTGACCTCCCTTGATGTTAACATCTGACTGATTTCTCTGTTCCTCTACTGTAATCCATGTACTTTCAAAGAGCAGATTGCTATTGCTATCAGTCACATTATTTCCCATTTTTTCTGGCTAGAAACAGATTAGGTGTAATGTTTTATAGGTGGATGCATGGTTAAGATATCTTATAAATATTTAAGCTTTCCATCTGTTTCAACAATCGGAATGGTTTTTTTGGTATTTGTTACCTGAGTTTAAAAGATTTAAAACTCCAAAATATTGTCATAAGCTTCTAGCAGTTTCTAAAATTTACGTTTAAAAAATGCATTTGACCTGGAAGAAAAAATATTAGAAAGACCATGCTAGGAGTTTTCTTCGCAAAGCTTCTTTGTAATGTACAGGCCAACTGTTGAATAATAATAAATGGTTGAAAGCAGAGCCAGCCAGGCTTCAAAGGATTGGATTTTTAAAAAATCATGTAAAATGTGCTGAAATTTTATCACCAATTATCTTTTTTTTTTTTTTAAATAAAGGTCACGCAGGAAATAATGGTTTTAGTCTTCAAAAATTATTTAGGACAACCATGTGACAGTTGTTCTGAGCCTCAAACCCAGGTGTGGGTCTGGGAATTTAGTTTGATGTACTTGGGAGCATGAGGCTGTGTGTTGAAGAACCTGGTGCTGGTCGATGGCAAGCTGGATATGAGTCAGCAGTGCCCTGGCAGCCAGGAGGGCCAACCGTGTCCTCAGGGGCATCAGGCAAAGCATCACCAGCCGGTTGAGGGAGGGGATTGTCCTGCTCTGCTCTGCACTGGGGCAGCCTCACCTGGAATACTGTGGCAGTTTGGGGCACCACAATATAGAAAGAGATATTAAGCCATTAGAGAGTGTTCAAAGGAGGACAATGAAGATGGTGAAGGGCCTTGAGGGGAAGCCGTATGAGGAGTGGTTGAGGTCACTTGGTCTGTTCAGCCTGGAGGAGACTGAGGGGAGACCTCACTGCAGTTACAACTTCCTCATGAGGGTAGAAGGAGGGGCAATGAAAGGACCCAAGGGAATGGCAGGATATGGTGTCAGGGAAGGTTTAGGTTAAATATTAGAAAAAGGTTCTTGCCCCAGAGTGTGGATGGGCACTGGAACAGGCTCCCCAGGGAAGTGGTCACAGCACCAAGCCTGAGTTCAAGAAGAGTTTGGACAACACTCTCGGACACATGATATGATTCTTGGGGCTGTCCTCTGCAGGGCCAAAAGTTCAGGACTTCAATGATCCTTGTGGTCCCTTCCAATTCAGGATATTCTATCATTCTATGATTCTATGGTCAGAGTACATTTTATTTAAAATCACAACAGATATCTTTCCAACTCAGTTGGTCACTGCTCTATCCTTTATCAGGAAAATGTGATAATCACTTTTAAAAGGAAAATTTCAGTTGACACAGAATTAAGGTCTGTGATCTTTGCTGTCAAAGTTGCTGCAAAAACCAGAAGAAACTTTTGCTATTGGCTCTTCTTAGTCCCGTTGTGGAAATATGTCTTTTTTTATATAAGGTTTGGGCAGGTGCTTCTCATAGAAGCCCACTGCGAGGAAGTTACTAAAAAGCAAGATTTGTTAATTTTTTTGGTGAATGCTGCAAATTGTAACACAGCATTGATATCAAGATTACTTATAATGATCTTTCTTTTTCACTATCATTTTGTCTAGCAGCCTCAGTACTAAAACAACACCTCTGATTCCTAAATGACAAATAAATTCACTTCAGTCCATCAGCACAAATTTCTAGGATGAAACCTGGCCCATTTCACTTAATTCTTAGAGAATCTTGGGCTCAAGTTAGATGTCCAGCACTTGGAAGTCTGAACTCTTATCTGCTCCAGCCAGCTTAAGACCCTGTAAAGACTATTGGCAGGAGGAGCATCTGTTACATCCTTTGTCTTACGTGGTCACTCCTTTGTGCAGAGAACTTCATAAGCAAGCAGTTTTTCTCTTCATACTGTGATCTGTCCCTTCATCCTCTTAATCTCTCTCTCAGTGCTGAACCATCACGTGCTTCAATAGTTTTAACAGTCCATAAATTACAGACAATAAAATGCCTTGCATTTTCCCACCCACCCATTTGCCCCCTTTGTGTCCTTCGTTGCCTTCATGTTCTGTTCTTTGCCTCCTTCTGCACAGACGCCTCTGTCTCGGTGGGTTTTATTTCTGTTTTTCTGGCTTTGACTCTTCAGTGCGCAAATTTCCCCGAGCCAAAGCTCCGCAGGGCTGACTCGGCAGTCAGTGGCATTTGTCAATTTCATTGATCACTCTCGCCCCAGCAGCGGGAAGGGAGACTTGCCGAGTCAGCAGCGAGCTACTGGCCTTTGCGAGGATTATGCTGTAAGAACCTCCAAATTAAAAATAAAGAGCTTTCTCATTTCTCTGCTGTGGGACTTTCAAAATGAATTAAAAAAAGTCTCTCGACCCTCTTGCTTCATTCAACTGTAATTTTTCTTATTAATTCCTTCTCATTTTCCGAAAGATGACTCTCCTGTGGAAAAGGAAATTGTGCTTTACATGTTTAAATAATTTTACACTTTATTCTATTTCTTGTTATAACTCTACATCCACATAAATCAAACAAGAAAGCGCTTCACATACTAGAATATGTCCCTGCTCCAATTTTCAGCACGGCATGATCTAAGTTTAAAGATGTATTTTCGCTACTTGCCCTCTCCCTCTTTCCACACCCCTTCCCTTCTTTTACCTGCATCATCTCTGTAATCCATACAGGAGAGTGCTGCTTTGGGAGAGAGAACAAATGGTGAAGTTAGGGATAAATATGGTTCCTTCTGAACTCTACAGGAAAAGAAACTGTTTTATTTCAACTGAAGAAAAACTATAGTATTTTCACTGCTACAAATTCTCCCTAGGCTGAATCTATTTTCTTAGAGGATCCAAATTTTTTGAAGCTTTAAGTCTTTCCTAAATAGCTCTTCAATAAGCATTTCCATGGGAGCTGCATTGAACAGTTTTTTCTTGCCTCTCTATCCTCTTTCTCTCCCCATAGGTATGCTCTAGACTCTTATCTCTTTGTCAGGAAACAGATTTGCAGATTCTCCTTAAGAGTGTCATCATTTTGTCACAGACAGATGAGCTGAAGATTTGCCCAATGGCTAACTGTACCTTATGTTTTCACTTCCTGAATACTGTTGCATCAACAATTCCATGTGAAGCAAATGCAATTGTTTGTAGACAGGGCATAAATTGTGTGCATTCCCTTCTCCTCCCCATTGCTCTCTTTTCTCTTGTCTGCTATTAATGGGACTTGTACATGAAAAGAAGTGGAGTTCAGATTTGGGATTGTGTGAGTGTGATTTGTATGCCCAACTTTGTACAACATAGTGATAAAAGAAAAAAAAAAGATTTCCATTGTCATCCTTGCGATGACATTTTAAATTATTTAAAAGCTCACTTAGACAGCGATTTACAGTGTTCTCTCTAAAGATACCATAAGCCTCAAGTTCAGCCCTTTGTTCAGGGACTTGAATGTGAACTTCGTTGTTTTTGCTACTGAATTTGGTAGTCACAAAGAACCTGTGCTTTGTGTACGATCAGAACACCTTATTGGTCTCTTTCCTTTTCTTCAAATCATAGAGAACTTCTTTGGAGGATCGTCCTGGCAAAGGTTGTTTAAATTATTGATGTTCCTGATTTACAGGTGTAGCATCTCACTAAATTTGCTGACTGAAATATAAACTCCTTTCCTTCCAAATTAGATTGTAGTTTGCAACATAAAAATCAAAAGAAAAATTAATTTTGTTTTAAAGAGGATAAAAAAATTTCTTTCACTCCGTAATGTAGATAATCTGCATTTGCAAATAAGAGGAACACAGGCACAGAGAAATGTTATTGTTTTACTTAGTTTTTACAAAACTTTAACTACTGGCTCTTTTTAGTGCAGTTTTGGAAATATGTCTTTTTTTTATATAGATTGTCTGCTAAAGCATTTAGCTTAGCATCTGTGAACATTTATCTGTGAACATCTTCCAAGGTGCCTACACCTTGGCAAGATTTGAATACTATTTAATCCACATTTAGGTTTGTATATCCCCTTTTATCAGTCTACATATCACAAAAGTAGAAATGTAACAACAGTAATACTAATTACATAATTTCACTCTTCCAAAAGACAGGAGAAACTAGTTATTAAAAGTGGCTATATATATTAAAAAAAAAAAACAACACAACCAACAAAAAACCCCAAAAAACAACAACTCATGGTTTTTTTATCTCTGTTTTGTGTCTCAACAGAGATCCTCCCTCAGATGGGAGGATAGACAAAAGGGAAAACTTAATGTTGATCATAATCAGGATAGTTGTAAGGATGCTGAAGTCCAAGTCTGAGGTTCGTATACTCTATTTGACTCCTATAAAGATCTTTTCCTCAGCTTCGTACTTGTTACAATGGAACCTAGCACATTTGGGAAGCTGGGGACACAGAGGAAATTTGAAGGCAATTACGGTGTTCAGTCTGTGAAAATGATACCATACGCTCTAAGTTAAATGTGAGACAGCTTATACCTTTGTCACAAATAGGATATTTATAAGTAATAACAGCTTGCCAAAGTTCCAAATTGAGGCCCGTTTTTTTTAAATACTGAAAATAAAGTCATCTTGAATTAATTGAAAAACAAACCAGACTTTTCGGGAGTCCCATAATTTATTTTTTCCAAGTTTTCCTCTTTGTGAATGATTGATAGGTACTTGTTTTCCAGGTAAAATCTACAATATTTTATTCAAGTTGTTAAATGTTTTCACATATCTAGTTTGTCTTTTGCTGTATATTCCTTTGACATTATTTCTTTCTTTAAATGCATTCTTAATCAGAAAGAATATTTGATGTAATGTCCAAATTTTCAATACTGTGTGTTTATTCACCAGTGGCTAGACAAGAATATCACCTTGACCATACATCTCACTCTATTACTTTACTAAACCCCAACATAAACAGATATCCCTGCGATGTGATTATGACTTAAAGTTATAGGGAATTGATTTGTTGACTTAGTGTGCAGGAGAGGAGCACTTAGGTTTTCTAATGCTGTTAAAAATGAATGAAAATACAGATTGATCTGTTCTAAATATTGTTGGTTTTGTTAATGTCTTTCTACTTCAGGGAAAGTTAGCACAACTCTTGAGTGTTAAATAAAACTTACCTTCAGCTTAATAAGGAGATTTGATCTCGTTTTTCATAGAATTTTGGTTTGTGTGCTATACATATTGTACACCCATGTCTTGTGCTTGAATGCGAATTGAATGCTGTCAGATTTTAATCTGACTCAGCAGAGTCACAGAAACAAGAAAATAATCTGCTTCTACAACAATTTACTAAACAAGAGATTTATATTATATGATTCATTGTAAAGGGCCAGATTATGACTAGATCTTGTGAATAACAAACAGCAGTAGAACTGAAGTGCCTACAAAGAAAAGATCATAGGAAAAAGGACACCTTTGGGAGAGCCATTGTAGGAAAACAAACAAACAAATAAACAAAAAACCCCATAAACAAATACAAAGCACTGCACAGGTTTTAGCTTCTTTCTTTCTTCCTCACCTGCCCCTCTTGCAAAAGCAAGTTAAAAAAAATGGCTAAAATCATCCTAGCGTAGTCTGGCAATGAGTAGCACAGAAGGTAAGAATAATTCCAACACAAGTTACATGCTTCATGAATTCAGGCTTGGCTGATGAAACTGAAGAACCTGTGGTACCCAGGAGACTAAAACTCTCATTAGAGGTTGTGGCCTTTAGCTTTTTCTTTAGTTGTTTCTCTAGAATTCTGATGCATTCAGGACTGAGATTAGTTTCTTTACTGTATTAGGTACTCATTGCAACTGGGAGGAAGGAAGAAAGATTGCTGAGCTGTAGAAACTGGATGAGGCATGTGCCTTTTGTTGGTCCCTTGTCTATGCTGTTTTTGCACTTTTACTCTCCCTGCCCTTAGGAAATATGCCTCCTGTCATCTTTAGGAATTTTTGCACTTCTAGCAGTGGATTGTCAGTTGCCTTTCTTGGTTTATGAATCTAATGTCCCTACATACTAAAATCTCAGGGAAATGGCAGATAATCTCTCAACCATGAAGAGAGTCATTCCATCTGTATGCTGTGATCTCAAAAGCAGATTCTTCCCCACAGAAACCTTCAGAGAACAGCTGCGATACAAGTCTTCCAAGAAAACACATACACACAAAAAATTGAATAATATATATGTTTAATTCCACAAATGTTTGCATTCAGATTGGCTGTTTAATAAACATTTGCTAGTTTTTTGGAAGGAATTTACTGTACTTTTATTCTCTTCAGGGTTTTTAGGCTGTTTGGTTTGGTGGTTGGTTTTGTTCAGGTTTTTTTTTGTTTTCGTAAGTAATTTAACTGTCAGAACTGAAAGCAAAAAATGTTTGTGTTGCAAGGTTGGATTGATTCTTAAATAATCAGACTGGACCTAAGAACTAATATTCATTTGAATAACAAACACTAATGTGAAACAAAGAACAGCTAAAATAAAACAAGCATTAAGATTAGGAACTTCAGGTAAGAAATTCAGCTGAGTTCCACAGAGTTCAGTCCCCAGATTTCTCCCACTGGAACGAGTGGCCAAAAGTCTATGGACTACTGAGGTCAGTCACAGGTGTGTCCATGCTGTGTTAATGCAATTCCCCCTTCTAAGGATGAGTGGTAGGAAACGCTAAGCTTGATATAGTGATATCCTGAGATATATGCAGAGAGGGAAATGAAGGAAGATGGATACTGTAACATGGGGACTGCAAGGATGGTGGAGTATGATGGTGGTAAGAAATGGTCAGTGAGAATGAAGAGAAATATAGTTGAAAGGTGTTGCTCAGTGGTGTTGCTCTTAGTTGATGCAGGCTTTTCTGTGCTGAATGGTTCACATCTCATTTTTCATGCCAAAGAGAAGTAGCTGCAAGAGACCCCTGAGGTCCTTTTTGGCTTCAGATTCAAATGCATAGTTTACCATTGTCTCCATCCAGACTTACTCAAGTATGAAACTGGAAGAATGCAGTTATAGCTAGAATTGAAACCGGTGGTACAGGGTGAACGTCTCAGTGAGAATCTTAAATACTAGGTTAACTCTAAGGGAACTTGGCTAGTTTTGGCTAAGCAATTTGTGTCAAACATTGCCATTTTATAATGACAGGAGTCTGAAAAACCTGCTGAAGAAGGATTTCTAAAAAATTATTTCAAACATGCAGAAAAAAAAATCAACAAAATCTCATGGTTCACAAAGATGAATATTTGTCTAAATGACTGAAAGGACTTTGGGATTTTCTAAGCCACAGGCTTTTGGCAGTTTGCTCATTTTAATCCCATCAGAGCAATGCTGAACCCTAATAAAGAATAAAGCAGCAATAATGGCCAGTCTTCGTGAACGAAGATTTGGGGAAAGGTCTTTTACCTTTCAAGCCTGCGCAATGGATTTTTTAGGTGAGACACAGCCTGCGCTGAACTGAGCCCACCCTTTAATCCTAAGGTTCATCTGCCGGGGCCAAGAAAGCTTGGACAATGGCAGTGAGGTCCTCAGGACGTAGGTTTGTTTAGAGTGACCTTCTCATAGATGGATGGCCTCACAGGGCTAACGACCTCCATCTGCCCAGGGAACTGGCTGGATTCGAACCTGGGTTGCAGAGGTGAGAGTCCTGCATGCTAACCACTAGGCCACCAAGGGTCCCCAAAGCAGCAATAGAAAGGAGATAGCAATAGAAAGGAGATAAAGTAGCATTGTATTTTGCAGGACAGTTTTTTACTCATAGGCAGGGAGTGAATTAACAATGGAAAATGGAAAGAGGAATTATGTCTGTGGTGGTTTGGGCTAGGCCTTCCTTGGTGACCAGTTTGTAACCAAGGAAGGGTCCAGATTTACCCAGTATTCCCTACGATTTTTACGTAAGCCAGACTATAAGAAGAGAGGAGGAGAGGCCTTCGCTCTCTTTTCCTTCCGGCGGCTTGGAGGTGCAGGTTCCCTGCTGTTGAGTCTGCCGTGTTGGGGAGCGAGGCCTGGCTAGGCCTTGCTGACCTTGGGAGACAGAGGTTGCCGGCGATCGTTCCGGAGCGACTCTCGGTTGTCCCAGGAGAGTAGTGAGATATCTTCTTTGCTAACTCTTTTGTTCTTTAGTTACTAGATCTCGGGCTACTGATTGGGATATATATATATATATATATTTTAGTTTAGTTTTGTTCCTTTTCCCCTTCCCCTTTCCCTTTCCCTTGTGAAATTGTATATAAGTGTAAATATATTTATATATATCAGTTTGGTTGTCCTCTCTCTCGTTTTCGGGTTTTTCTTAGTTTTTTCTCCCTCTCCTCCCTGAGGTTTTTTTTTGTTGGGGGGGGGGACTTCTGGTGGTAAGGTTTGGAGACTTGTCAGGGAGCCAGCTTCAAACCATATCAATGTCTAATCACATCTGGATGCTCAGTGGGTATTCACTTACTGTTTTAGTAAAATGTCTTCCTTAGCTCTCAAATTTGCAAATACCAGTCCCTTTCTGGGCATGACCAACACTTGTTTGGGAAGAGGACTTCTTCCAAAGAGATTTACAGTAAATAAGCCTAAATATCAATCTTAAAAACATGTTTGTTATTATTGGTGATTAATAGAGAAGTTTGCAGTCTTTTATGGATCTGCCTTTTTTTTCTTAAAACCATGAAATCTGCAATACAATAATTTGTGGCAGTTCAGACTATCAGAGTTGGACTTGCACAAGTCTGTGTGTTTTCATTGACTTAAAGGCTCTGAAAGAATCCTCTTTCATGACAGCAAAATAAATGTGGAGTTCAAACAAAGCCATATTGGACCTCAATTTGGGTTTTATTTTCTTTCTTGCCATATACAAGGATGCAGAATTGAGGCAATAACTCACAGATAAAATCTTCCCTTTCTCTCTCATGAGTTGCAGTGACAGAGACAATGATGCACGTGAGTAGGTAAAATGACTATCGACACAACAAATCCAAACCTATACATCCAAGTATGTATTTCCAGTTGATTTCTTAATGCAAAGTAATTTTTTTATACAAAGTCACTCCACATATTTAAGAAACATTTGAATATTCTTAATATTATGGAGAGTTAAACAGAGATTGAAATGCTGCTCTTCTTACAAATATAAATAATAATAATATTTTAAAAAATCTGCTGACACAAATGTCTTAGAAACAAACCTATATAAAGGAGCAGTTAACCTAGAACTATTGTGAGATATATATTGTTTGACATACTTTCATATGAGCAAGCAGAAGTACCCCATCCTTTAGACTGTGGTAATGTGCCTTATTGTTAAATTCAATAGGAAAAGCTATTCATACTGTAGTATGATTGAAAAGAAAATTGAATCCTTTTGATGTTATAAATGTGTCTATTACTGCATGTGCACACAAATTTTCCATGGAAATTATGGTGAAAGTAGTGATTCTCCTAGAAAAATGCATTAGTGTTGACATGTCCAATTTTAGCCACATCAGAATATAAATACCTTTTAACCATGGTAAAATTGTTGGAAATGTATATAGTGTATCTACATAAGTCAGTTGTGTGTCTAAAAATATGTGTTCCTATAGCCCAGTTATGTTCTCTGTTTCAGCTGAAAGGGAAATTAAAAGCAGTGACTAACACATATCACTGTTTTCTCAAAATATTGTGTTTAATATATTTCAGTACGCGGAGTATATTTTATATAGCTATTCATGATTACTTTTAATTTTGAAAAACCACAGCATACTTAACAGAATTTTGGCTATGAAGCAAATTATGTGTAAGAAGTTGTCCATTCACTTGCATGGCAATTGGTTCTGTGTACAAAGTACTAAATTTTCATGGTAATAGAGATAGTCTCTATGCTCCTTTGCATTGACAATTGAATAAAAAAGTATATCCAATAGCCAAAGATTTATGATAGTGACATTTTCAAAGTTTGCAGTTTGTCCAGGACCATAACTAGAATGAAAAATGTTTGGGTTTTTTTCTATCTGTGAAGTCTACTCTATGCTGTCAACTAAAATTACACACCATTTTAAAATGTATCACTCAGTGCACTTTGTATATTAAGGTACATTAAGTTATACGGTATAATGCAATAAGAACTAACCTGACAACAACAGACATGAAACACTGTGTATACTGCACTGTAATTATATAAAAGCACCAATGTGTTTAGGATGGAAAACTTTCATTCTTCAGAACTCAATTGGTGTAGGTATGGCAGGAATACTTCCTGTTGTTTGAACCCAAGGACAAACACAATGTATGTTCCTTGTTTGCTTTTTGGTTTGGTGTGGGTGGTATTTTTGTTGGGTTTTTTCTTTGGGTTTTTTTTTTCCAGGCTTAGTAGACAGAGATTAATTTGCAGAGTATTCTAACTAACTTAATAAAATGACAGCAAACTGAAGGAGAGCTCAGAACAGCTTACAGTTCCAGATTTAGATTACAATTTTATTCAATACCTGTGTGGTTAGAATCTGTCCTAACGTCAGTTTCTCATGCAACTGCAATGTGATTTGGTTTTTTTTCCCGTAGAACTGTATGTGGAGGAGTAACCATTGGTCATTTTGGTAAGTTTAGAAAACAGAAGTCCAGATCTTCAACTGAAATACTCATAGGCTATTTCAGAGTGAAATATACTTTATATCCGTCTGATTTACCCTGGTACTCTCACTTTGTTAGGTTCTCAGTACAACTGACATACTCTGTGACCACTTTGAAACACTATTATTCCTCCAACAGAATAATTTCAAAATCACATTCATCTATAGTCAGTTATCTAATATATGTTTTCTACTGTAGTACCTGAACACCTTTTCATGAAAATTAAACATATGAATCTCTGTCTTCTAACTCTATTAGCATGGATTAACTATAAATAATTATCATCATTTGAATGTAAACTATATTGATGGATACATATTATAAAACAGTGTTGATATTTTGGGAAATAATTATATATTTTTCTTTGCTTCCATTCTTTTACTCCTTACTTCCTCTGTTTCCCTCTCTCTCTCTTTTCATGCTTGTCAGCTAAGTTAGTGTATCTTTTCTAAATTGCTCAGAATCCAAGTATGGGTGGATGTGTTTACACAGAGTGAATTATGGCTGGATGCGTTCCTATGTCAACATGTGCCACGTTGATTTCTTATAAAGTAGATCATTATTCTGTGTGGCATAAATAGTATTACCAGACTGATATGATTAAAGCCAGTGAGTCATTAATTAGCATCTAATTAAGAGAGACTACTAATGTGTCCATGTACAACAGTTATTGTGTTATATTTTCCTCTACAGAAAAAAGTGATTTGAGCTTGCAGGATAGTGTTAAGTTACATGTCTTTTAATATATGGTATATAATATAATGGAGGGGAAGGGGGTGACTGATTTCTCAATTTTGCTGGAAAATTCTGTGTTATATTTGAAGAAATGAAACCCTAAGTTATAAGAAAATTAAACTTCAGCAAGGGGTATCTAAGAATGCAAAAAGATTTTATCTGAAAACACTCAAAGTAGATATTTTATTGTTGTGTGACTATACTAACAAATGAGTGATTAACCTGTTGATTCACATGAAATATTCTTTTTGTGTAAATTCACTGTAGGGCAGGGGAAGACACTGTGTGGGTACAATGAATATGCTTAAGCCTAGATTTTTCCCTTTTCACTGTCAATTGATTATTAACAAATCATAATGGTCTATTCAGAAGAATTTCATGTAGATTAATCATGAAGCATGGAGACAAAGGTTTAAGAAAATCCATTAAGTGTGGAAAAATATGTGTATGGGCCAGAGATCATTTCAGTTTGAAGGTTTGCTTGAACACGAATTAATCACAGTTCTACAGAATTGCATGTTATATGCTTATAGATTCTTAATAAATAATTTGATTTTATTCCTCTGTTAAAAATGCATTATTAATGTTCATTTAAGACCATATAAATTAAACTGCAATCAAAATATTATTAGCATTCACAATTTCTTCTTCCTGCCTTAAGACAATGCTTTAAACTTGGTCTTGCCTTCCATGTTTGCAGCCCATATTTGACGCTTCTGTGATAAAGGTTAGTGTGAAGGATGGAAGACTTTTTTCAAATAGAGATTTCAGAGGAGCTCTAATAACTCATGATTTCTCCCAGTTTTTGAACTGGTAGAAATAATGATGCATCAGAAAAAGTTTTGTGGGAAGGATACTGTCCCATGTTCAAAGCAGAATATAGGTTTATTTTTCATCGCCATCCAGGTTTTCAAAAAGGATATCAGAATCTTGCCTACAGATTCATATGTACAGAAAAGAAAATGTAAAAACTGAACAACTAAGATTTTTTATAATGTAGATTATGCTAATTCCTACACTTTAGACATTTAGTGTCTTTTAGTCTTTTAAAAGACTTTTAGTCTTTTACAGTGGTTTTTTTTAAAGTATTTAAAGTCTTTTAAGCTTCAATCTTTTAGATTTCAGTGGTTATCTTTGGTCATCTTTGTTCAAAATTGGGTTTCTTGACTGTTTACTATGTCTAGGTTTCTAATTTCACATTATTAATGACTTCTAAAGTTTATATGGAGTCTCTAATTAATAATGTCATTTTAGATTAGTGTTTTTTTTTATTTGGAGGTTCTCAAAGTGATTCCCAGGCATTCATTATTTAAGCATATTAGTTTCCTGTCAGAATACAATAGGTACATGAATTCCAAGTTACATTTTTGATGTGGATAATTTTAGCCCAAGCTATGAAGACATTAAGCTCAACACAGTACTCAAACTTAGGTACTTTGCTTCCTCATATTGAGCCTTCTGTTAGAAGTTTAGATATTTTAATGTAATGT
The DNA here is from genome assembly GCF_003984885.1 of Neopelma chrysocephalum. Lineage (NCBI taxonomy): Eukaryota > Metazoa > Chordata > Aves > Passeriformes > Pipridae > Neopelma > Neopelma chrysocephalum. Next base: position 5,345,839 of record NW_020897693.1, read on the forward strand.
ATAAGAAATGTATAAGAGTGAGATTCAAAATTTCAAAGACAGAGCAGAGAATTAGCAAGTCTAAGATTTTGCTGCTCCTTCAGGGCTTTGATGCTTCGGTTGTGGCTGAAATGAGTTACATCTGTCCATTAAATACAGTGCCAACTTTAGGGTTAGGGCCTGCACTTTTTCTCAGTTGTAGTGAGACACACTTTCCTTTCAGGAGAAGAAAAATGAGGAGAGGCACTTGCTCTGGTGAGATAACTTAAGGTGATTACTTTTGCAGTCTGAGATACTTCAATCCACATCTTTGGTTGTTTAAGGCTGTGTTGGGTTGAAGCTGAGTTGAAGCTGAAGAAATAAAAGTGGTCCCTCTTAAATCTCTTTCAAAGACCTCAATTCTTGCCTTTAATTACTAAATCATTGTAGTTTTCTTCTCAATAGATTTTTCTGATTATGATGATTAGGGCTGTGATCTTTGTCAGATGTCATTTAGGCACAGTTCCCTAGCTCATAGTCATGTCCATATGCCTTTCCTAAGAAAACAATAGTTCCACTATAGTCAGAGCTGGAAATTTGTACTTCTTTGTGGTTCCGGTTTGCTTGATCTGAAACCTAGGAATTAGATGACCCTTCTTACTTTACATTCAAGTTTTCTAGCTTAACCCACCACACTAATGTTTTCAGTCTCTCATCTAAAGTATATTATCATTGTCCAAAGTTAAGTTCTTCTGAGTTTCAAGAGACTTTGAAGTTCTAAAGATATTGAGAAATTTGACAGATAGGACGAAACCCAAATTTTGAGGAACTTGGAATTCAAGTGTTTATGTGGTGAAATTGGCATTAGGACTTGGAAAATATGTAGCTGAATCACTAAGTTAAAGATTTGGCTTTGTCCAAACAAGCAGCTGTTTAACTGAGCTGCAAAATGCACTGTTTTGGTTTCAGAAGAAAATTAGCCAATTCTTATGATAAATCATTGGATGCAGGCAAATACATTTACCATCCCCAAAGGAGCCTTCAAAATCAAATGGAAATCATTGCACATTTTAAATATTATCTTTTTCATACTGATTTTTACTTTGTAAACCAGAAAGCTGAGAGTAACCATGAAGGGTATAAACCACAGAAACAAAATTGGCAGTCTTTATAAAGATGCAGTTCCCCACTTCTGGGATACATTTCATGGAAACTAGCTTTGGAAGTACTGGCAAGGTAGGCTTTCAGGTAGGTGTGCCTGTACTTATTTTTTACAGAAAAAAAAAAAGAAATGATAATAGGGTGTTAGAGACGGATGCTCTCATGAAAAATACAGAAAGAAACCTATGTTTCAAATATGTTATTTTAAAACTTGTGTAGTATGTTATAGTAGTATGTGTATATGTAGTATAGTATATATATATACACATATATATATGTATAGTAGTATATGTAGTTTGTGACAGACGAAAAAATTTCTGTGAACTCACAAGCATTAAGTATCTTGAGTTAATGTCTACATGTATATCCTTGCCCCTGTTACTTCTATAGTACCTATACAGTACCTCTGCCTCTTTCACTGTAAGACTATATGGCTCGCATTATTTCACATTTGTTGTGGAATGCACAGGACAGGAGACTGGCATTTCAAGATGCCACAGAAGTTTGTTTCAGGGATATATCTGATAATAATCATGCAGATGCAGTTTTTCCATTGAAATCCATGAAGCTGTGGGCATCAGCATCTCATAAGGGACTGCACTGCCACCTCATAGCAGAGGGTGCCTAATTGCCTTTCATCTTACTGCAGTTTTAAATAGAAGAAGATACAAATTACTTTGTTTCTCATCAGTCAGCAAGCTGTTTATTGCAGTAAATGAGTCATGCCCCTGTATTTCTGCCATACTAGTTCAGAGGTCTACAGGTGTGATACCAACAATCAGAGATCTTATTACAGCCTGTAGGTGTAAAATTATTTTTCTTTCTTTGCATTCCTGCATAGATTTCATTTGCATTTTTTACAGTATGTTTCATATCCATCACCAGAAGTTCTCAATAGTGATTATCAGCTTTTGTTGTTGTATGTTGCTTTTCTGCTATTTGGTAGAGTCTATTTTTAATATTGCCTCTGACTACTGCATGTGCAGGCTTGTCTCAGCAGTTCAATCCTGAGTGTCAGGCATTCAATTAAACAGGGTATTTTATTCAAGGGGACTGCAGTGTGTCTAACCCAGTGTGTCTATCTGAGTGAGTAAGAAGGCAGGCAGGCAAATATTTCCCTTGAATACGGTGTAACTTCTGCAGCCAAATGTGAAAAGATCACAGGATTAGCTTTTCTTTAACACTATTATTTCTTTTCAATAGAGTGTAAAATTTTGAGGGGTGAAGTTTAATATTGGGTGTTAGTGCAGTAAAATTGGGTTTGTAAGTGTGACATAGCAGCAATAAATTTGTGTATCAGTTTTGGATAATACCACTTGGGTACATGCATTGTAGGTAGGGTTTTCTTGTGAGTTCTTGTACATGTTTTAAGATATGCATTTTCAGGTGTGTATATACTGATCTGTGTGTAATATTTCGAAAGTTTTACATTTAAAGCAATTTTTTCCTCCATACTTTTGAAGTTCTTGACTTGGACACTGAAATTTGAACGTAAGAGAATTATTTGCATGTTATTAAAAAGAGTTAAACATTCCATACTTTATACTATATATATATATATAATGGCCAGTCTTCGTGAACGAAGATTTTGGGAAAGGTCTTTTACCTTTCAAGCCTGCGCAATGGATTTTTTTAGGTGAGACACAGCATGCGCTGAACTGAGCCCTCCCTTTAATCCTAAGGTTCATCTGCCGGGGCCAAGCAAGCTTGGACAATGGCAGTGAGGTCCTCAGGACGTAGGTTTGTTTAGAGTGACCTTCTCATAGATGGATGGCCTCACAGGGCTAACGGGCTCCATCTGCCCGGGGGACTGGGATTCGAACCTGGGTCGCAGCGGTGAGAGTGCCGCATGCTAACCACTAGGCCACCAGGGGTCCCACTATAAATATGGTATTAACAAAATATGCTCACACGAGTAGTTATTACTTAAACTGTAAACTTTTAAGAAGCACCCAATGAATTAGTAGCTAGTGACCTGTTTTCCAAAACAACTTTATAAATTTAAGATCACAGCTATGTTTTCTTTTTAAGTTCACCTAAAACATACTTCTGAGGCTCATCAGCAGCCTTACTTTATCATCTTGCCAGCATTACTAACCCACTGTGAAGTTAAAAATAAATGAATGTATTTTAAAAAGCTTAAAAAATAAGATTTTGCCAGGTTCACTCATATTGGCTGAAACTGGTTATTGAGTGTTCCCAGAAGTAAGCCACTGTTGGACCAGAGGGGACAGAGACATTACACACTTGAGAGTGTGTTAAGCAGCTGAGGACTCAAGTTTTTACCCCTTTATGTACCCCAGCTAAAGATGGAGGATTGCACGTGCCCATGCCGTAAAATACATTTGATTTACTTGACACCTAAAAAAATGTAAAGTCGCTATTGAAACCAGGATTTGGACCTACAATTTTTACCACAAGAAATAGTCTTACCAAAACAGTTTGCCATCCAAGTGGAGTACATATCATTACATATATTTTAATTTAAATTTTGAATGTAAAATATCAAATGGTCTAAGTAATAGGAACACTAATAGTTTACAGGTGATTAGAACATTGACAGCTGTGACTGTACGTTTAGATGACATCCAGAGTGCTAACTACACCCACAATCTGAGTCTGCGTTTCAATTCATTGCCATTCAGCAGGAGTATTTTCCACTGGAATTTATTTGTAAGTCAAATGGCAGGAAACTGATGATGTAAAGTTCACAGGTCTAAAAAATTTAAACTGAACAATACAAGCCTAGTGTCTACATACAGTCCTTGAACACACAGTCAGCTGAATGTTTCTTATATGAACAACCTAAGTGGAATTGACATTTCTGAGTGCAATTTCATTAAATAATGCAGCCCTGCCTGAATCCAACTTTCAAAGGCAGAAATACAGTAAGACTAGTTCTGTTAGTATAAGTTATCTTTCATGATAAATTCTTATTTCTCAAGCTGTAATATATTTTTCAACCTTAATAGAAAGAAGTCAAAAAGAATGACTTTTTCTCAACAACACTGCCTCCTTCTCTTTTCTCTTCAGTAAGGATAATGCATTGTCAAGAGCTGAACCAGCTCCTGCTGGTGTATTAATTAATACCACCACCTGGATCTATCAACAGCAAGACAGCCAGATTCACACTAGGGGATAAAAAACAATCTGCACCTTGTCAGCCCTGCCACACTGGGAATAGTCACAGGTCTGCAGCCCCTGGTAATTACTCACCCGGGTCTTCACACTGCCTGCATTTCCATTTTGATTGTTGACATTGCACAGTACTGCCTCATCTGCCTAAAAATGTGGGAAAAAGTGAACAAAGTGTGTCAGCCCTGGTAATTACACCACTGTCACCTCTCCCCACTATCGGACCCCATCAGTAAAATGATAGTTGTCAGTCTGCTGTTAACTGTTTCATTAAAAGAAATGATTATGTTAAGTTGAATGAATGAGTTGACACTAAGAATCAACACATTCTGAGCAGCTGTGAAAACATTTAGAATGGATCTATGTACCAAGAGCCTAAGTGAAATGAGAAGGAACTATAGGTTGAACAAATTAATAAAAAATACGAAAAATATTAATTCAAATTCGTTTTATGTGGTTGAAAGAATAGAAAAAGAAAAAATAGAAAAGAAAAATCTTGTATTTTAAAGGCTCTGCATATATTTAACAGAAAACACCTATAAAATTGTGAACTAAACTCCACTGAGAGGGATTCTCTGTGTTCTGTCGGCAAATTTACTTTTCCAATATATTTCACACATTTTTTTTTTAAGTCTTAGTGGTTTCCATCTGTTGGTATCAAACAGACCACTTCTTTCAGGACAGCAGAAGGAAATGACGGTGGGTTCTGCATGAAACACAAAAACTAGGCTAAGAATATGTCAACAGTTCTGACCTGTATTAAAGGACTGACAGAATAGCTCAGTGCATGCTCTTGTTCAGGATTCCAAAGGATAAATTAATAGTGTTCATTAAAACTCACTCATTTAGATATGTTAATATAGAAAGTATCATATCAAAACTTATTTACAGTATGGTTGATAAGCTGATTTGGGATAATGTGCCACAGATATGATTAGAAAACTTCAGACATGCTTCTACTTTGTTTCCTGAAACATTTTTCAACAAATAACACAGAAGGAATCTGTTAACAGTTTCAATAAGTGGAATGATAAGGCACTTATCGACAGAGAGATGTTTTAAGGCTATGAACATCATCATCACCACTTGTGCATCTTGGAGGAGATAGAAGTTAGAAATCCAGGATAAGACTATTAAGCTTGGTGCTACTTATTTTCCATTTCTTAACAGAACAAATTGTCAGGTGAAGATCAGCTATCAGTACTTTAGGTATATGTGGGAAATGCAGCCTTGCATGCATCAGAAAGATAATCATGGCTAAATAATTCTTAGCAAGCGCATAATGGTGTTTGTAACTTATATTGATCACCTGCTGCAGCAAGAAGAGGAGAATTCCATATTCCTTGAAGTCCTAAGTATCTGTTGCTCGTGCCAGTAGTCAATAGGACTTGTGTATTTGTTATATTTTATCAGATAAATGTAATATAGATATTTATAGCCAGTTCAAAGTACAAAGATTCTCCCATACTTCTACTACAGAGAACAACCACCTCACCAACCAAAGAGTTACTGTGAGCTCCAGAACAGAATTTAGATCCCTATAATCTTCTTTTCTCATATGTGGCCTTATTATTATTGTTGTTGCTGTTAATACAATTGTGAAGCATGGATATTTAAAATTTCCACAAGAACTATCCTTTTTGATGGCCAAAAATGCAAGGTTTTTGTATCAGAACATTGTAAATGTCTAACAGCTTTAAGTAGATTTTAAGTGTAGTTTACATTCCCCTAGGTGATAAATATAAACATTGTGTATAATAAAGACGAAAATCTGGTCTTCACAAGTTAATTATAACTAGAATTCTGGGCGTTTTTGTCCCTCTCCCTGACATATTTTTCTCACAAAAGTCAAAAGAAATTCAGTCCCTGTTTCTTGTAATTTTACAACCTATGTGATTTAGTCTACAATGGTTTTGTGCATTCTTTTCCCAAAGCACAGGCACTGTATGTTTTTATGAGTAAGAGAAGATGAGCATTTGATTTATCTCTGAACAGGAGAAAACTGCAAGGAAGAGGCTAAAACTACATTATTTCTGCAAAATGTGTTGTTCAGGTTGCTACGTTTTTTCTTCAGAAAGCCACATTAGGTAAGCTTAGGAAAAGATGTGAGCTTAAAACTACTCATTCTTGAATATTTTGGTTATCAGAAAAGAGTCACAAAGTTCTGAGAGGGATATTTGTTCTCCATCTTCCCCACCCCCCCCCCCCCTTGCCCCCAGGATACTGTAAAAAAAACACCTTCTTATACTTGAGAGACTTTACTGAAAATTGTTGAGATAAAATACAACAACCTGAAAGAAACTACTTTTTTAGAAAATTGCAAGGGAATGGAAATAGACATTTTAAAAGAACAAGCTTCAACAAGAAGTAGTTATGATATAGTTCTGGCAGACAAAACGAGATGTCTTCAGCTCAGATTTCTCAAGATCTGAGGGAGGAAATCTATGGTTCAAAATATTCTTAGAAGATTGGACCATGTTCTGCAGCTTTCCGGCAAGGAACTGCTGCAGTGAAAGTTCAGTTCTATGGACATCTCAAATATGGAGAAAGTAGAATGCATTGAGATGAAATCTTTGGGCATAACATTGTAGAGAGAGATTCCCTTATCACCTCTGCCACGTGCCATACTCCATCTGAATCTTGCTGAGTTGAATCAGGAAAAAGTCTGTATGTGCTTCAACACCTTCTCTAAGATGGAGAATAGTAATTCTCGTATTTTGATCTCACATGGCCCTTGGAGTGGGCGCTGTTGTGAAATTGCTATGATCTAGAACATTGTAGTCAAAAGATAATTAGCATTTTGAGGTGACATCTTGCATTGTGTTTTGACATTTTCCTTCCATTTGCATTTTTAGTCAAATACCTCCTAACATTAGCCACATGTAAAATTCACATAATTCCTAAGGTTGCAAGGTCTAGATGATGATGCCTGTTTGGCATCACGTACATAGTAATATGCTGCTGTTCTAACAGTGTCCTGCACATTATTATGAATTAATAAATTTTGAGCAGACGAAATCATTCCACTACTAACATATGGTGATTTGGGATTTTGGTTCCTCTGTGTCTGTAAATAAAGCAAAGGTTTTGGTGCTTTTCTTAAGTAGAAAAACATATGTATTTTATATGACCTTCAATAAGCTTCATACTCTTTCTTCTTCATTGGCAGATTTCAGATTTGGGAACAAGTAAAAATAGCTCAAGCAGGTAGCAAGGTGCTAACAAATGAAAAAAATACTTATTTTGGCATATTTTTTTCTAACTAAATGGTATGTTTCACTACTATTATATGGAAATCAGGCACACAACTTGCATATCAGCACAGAAAATTAACGTCTATTTTTAGAGATCCTAATTTTTAAGCAAATACATTAGGGACATGCAACATAAACTACATGTATGTAAGTGGATTTCTGCAGTGACAGTATATGTATTTCTTTGAACAATATTTATTTCCACATCTTTCCAATTCTCAGTTGCTTTCTTTTCTTGAGGTCTTCAGTCCAGCTGTGTAAAGTCCATTTGTGAGTTGCATATAAAAAGGAGGCTCCATTGAGCGAGAAGAGCTCCTTTAATCGTTGTGCCTATGGAGGATTCAAAGTGAAGTGAGAGGATTGCTTCATAATGTCACAATTCCAGTGATTTAAAATAATAATAAAAAAAAAATAAAATAGGCATTTGTTGATTTACCAGGATATTGTTTTTTCAGTGCTAATAACAGGGATTTCCATGACCTGTTTTGCGCCATTTAAAAAGACAAAACCCCCAAAATTGTCAAACATTAATCAAAACTAAGTCAGGACAATTGAAGTAGTGTACTGAAACTGTCTTAGTTTTTTTGCTGCACACTATAGCTGTGTATTCTGTTTTTATTCCCCTCCAGACTTCTTAAAATCACATTGTTATCTTAGTCTTTGAAATGTAAAAATGCTGGGACATCAAAGAAATATTGTGATGGTCAAAGAAATTTAGAAGGAGAGTGTATATAATGAATACTTAACACTGGAGCTTTACTTCTTTTTTTTTGTGAAGACATCCATTGTAGCAACTTAGAGCTGGAAAATGAGGCATGAAATTGTTTGTAGAAGGTTCAGTAAATTGAATGTTAAGCATTTGTATGTTTGCTGCAAAACCAAGCTTGCAATTTTAGTCATAACATGGGTATCTTTGCATTTGTTCTGTAGCTTGTTAAACAAAAAGCAGATAAGAAAAACTTACAGCAGCAGAGAAAAACCTTTGAGGAATATAAGAAGAATACAAAACTCAGCACATCAGGAAATAGAGATGGGGACAGCGTCCTTAATTAAAGTGGCGTCTTAGTCTAGCTGAGGATATGAGGAGCACAGTGAATTAACCTTCTCCAAACTTCTGCAATAGGATCCAAACATTCCATATGATCCAGAGACAGACAGGCTGCCATTACACCACACAAAGCTACTCCATTCTTCTGCTACCATGTTAATACAACTTGTAGTATTCGAGGTTGCCTATTTAAAGCTTGCTTCGCCACCTTTACCAGTGTTCTTCATTCCAACAGTACTTGCCCTTTAGGAATGTTCTGCTTGCAGGTGTCTGATCTCTCTTTTCTGATTCTGTTGCCTTCAGTGAAGATTGCCTGTTGTATAAAACTTTTCCTCGGCTTAGTGTAGTAAATTCTATCATGTGATGGGTAATCCCATTCTCCTGTGACAGAGGATGTCATATTACCTGACATGTGAGTAGATGTATGTGCACTTGAGTCTTGTGAAAATATCAACGTGGGGAATGGCACTTTTTAAATGGCAAAGAGGTCCCATGGGGTGACCTGCTAAAATTATTTATACCACCCGTGTTTTTCTGTTTAACCCAAGAAACCCCTGGAAGAGAGGAGATCATAATGATATTAATGTTTTGTTAGCCTGAGATTAGTCCATGTGCTGTAGAGTATTTATCATAATTTCTCGTATTTTTTCTCCATATACATCTGTATTGAGGTTGTTTTAGAGATCTGTCCTCTTGGAAAGTTGTTGAATTTTTTTCAACAACTGTAAATTGTCAATACAGCTTTCCACGCCTGCAAATGTACATTTGCTTATGTGGACAATACTGTGTTATATTTTTTTGTCTTTCACCAAGGCAACTTCATATTACATATCTCAATCACGGGCATCTACAGAGACTCCTATTGTTGCAGACTGTGTTTTAGAATTCTTTTTGACTTCTTATTATCTTGTACAATTTTTCTTTTTGTTTCTTCATCACTTTTAGATGATTGTTGACATCTGAGGAAAAATATACATTCAGACCATTAGAATATTGCTGCATGGTCTCAGTTCTAGTCAGCCACAAGAAAGCTAAAAAAAACACTAGAGGAAGAGAAAATTGAAAGGCAGTGATACATGATCTCTTTTCTATGCTGCTTGTTGAAAGATCAAGAATATATTATCTAGAAAATGTTTTTCTCTTTCTGGCCTGACTTTTGATCAAGAGGTCTCCATACCCATATATTTTAATCCCTCTGTAAGTTTAACGTAAACTGTTCTCCACATTCACTAAGGTCAATTTGGGCAATTTACCATGATGTTTTAGTTTCTACTCTTGCCAGTGTCAGTGAAAATATTCCGTGGTTTTGTACAATGCTTAAAAGACTGATAGACTTTTCAAAAAGCATGATTTTTGTCTTTTTCTAACAAGAAAGCAGGAATGTCAAGAGTTACTATAGTTACCTGAAGTTATCACAGGTAGCTATGAAGAGGGTAGAAAAAAAATTGGTTTTGTTTAGTTATCCGTTGGGGATTCTGTCAATACTAAGATCCTGATACATGCAAGCCTTGTTTTCTTTTTAATTCCATTGTACAAACATCACTCACAATATATTGTAACAGGCATCTATTTACAGGACACATAACAAATATGAAATATGTTCTTCTCCTTCAAGGAGGACTTGAAAACTAAGTTAGGAATAGGTCCAAGCAAAAATAAGGTGGAAAAAATAATATGGTTTTTTTTGATGTTGCTCTTCTGCTTTCTTGCTTACTTATTTCCTCTGTACTCTGTGCTGCTGTTCGACTTATGCTCTCCCTTTTCTATAGACTTGTGCAAATACTGAATCTAAAGCTGTTCACACTTAAAATACCTCTGGCATGTTAATTTTTTTTTTATTTGGAGGATAGGTTTGTAGAGGAATTCTAGTTGAAGTAGTAAGACCCACAAATTTTCAGAAATCATTAAAACTACAGCACTTTACACATACAGAATCTACATCTCCTAGAAATTTGTAATGATTCTGTGTGATTTTAATGATTCTACTAATTTGGGGATTAAAAGAAAGATGCTTTGTCTGAAACAGAATATATGATATGCAACAGGTCTCTTCTTTAGGCCATGTTTGCTTTCTAAATATTTGTGCACATATTAGACTTAATTTTATATCTTTCCTGTTCATTTTATTTAATGTAGAGAAAGTAGGTTGGATTCATCTAAATTTTAAGTAATTACTTCCAGGAAGAGATACCTAGCTGCTGCATACATGGGCAAGCTCAGTATGTGCTTTTTCACCCTATCAGGTCCAGTGCAATTTAGTCTCCCATTTATGCCAAGACATCTTGAAACAGAGTCCTTCTATGATATCAGATCCGAGAAAAACATTTGAGAATATTGAGAATCCCGTGAATTTACAACCCATTTCATCAGAATATTTTCATGAAGCTGTGATTCAAACCAAAATGTCACTGCAGAGAGGACTTAATTTTTATGTGGGTTGAAAAAAGTTCTACATAATGGATCCATATGGACAGGAATTCTCAATATATCAAAAGAAACCTGATAACTTCCCTACACATATCTTTGATTCAGAATAGTATTATCAAAGGAAGACTCCCAGTATAGGCAGAGTTGAAAAATATACTGTTATCACTGTATATGTTTGGTCTTTTGTAGGAAATGCATGTATTCATTAAAAAAAATGGAAATTCTGCTGCTGTGCATGGATTCCTTCAGACATACTCCTCAGATGTGCTTATCTGCCTGAATTAGAAGAGATCTCATGTGTCATTGTTTTTTTGATGTTCATAACTGAGATGCCAGCTTTATATGAAGTTTAATAATGTTATGAACCAGATATAAAATAAGTGTGTGTAGGTATATACATATAATTCTTTATTATCATCTCTCTGTAGATGTATTTCTCAGGACATTAAGTACATACTTTAAAGACTCAGTGGTAATTTCAGTCTTCAGTACAATACTTGAGAGGGCAGTTAAAGAAAATCTATTATCCTTTTCTCCCTCAGGAAAGATAGGAAGTATGGAAAATTAGTTCCTATTGCTAAATTACACTTTATCCTGCAGGGGAAGTTAAAGAAATTCCATTCTTATGTCATATATTCTGACTTTTGTCATTCACTGAGAAGATACTGGTTTACACAGGATGAAAGAACAGGGAAGGTAATGTCCAGTCTGTTCCTCTCTTATTTGCATGCACATCCATATATTATAATGCCAGTTAATTTCATCCTTAGTTTCATTTAGTTCAATATATGAGATGAGTCTGGGCTTTGTCTTCTTTGATCCTCAGAGACAATATGCCAAATACACGTTTGGCCTGTGTGGGGACGTATAATATTTACTTCTTTAGGCTTTTTGATGAAAGTTGATGCCAGCTCAGAAGTTCCAGAGTTTGAGGACAGAATGAACAAATTCTATATGAACAATCAGAAAATGTAAAGTTGATTTTTACCTTTTTTCACTGGTATGATTGTGACTAATGCATTATGCTCTGCAATTTTTAGTTCTTTATGACTTAGTAATTTAAACCTGTGCAACAGAATTCATGGTAGGATTACTCCTCCTAATTTTTCTTTACTGTGCAATGATGGTAGTTATTATATAAGATAACTAATCACAGGGAGCCTTATCCAAGGTATTCATTCCTGTCTACTCATATTTACACCATATATAGAGTAATACTTTTATAGATTTATGACTGCCCTCATCCCTAATGTGGGGCCTAAGAATGTGGTTTCTTTTTCTGTTTTGATACACGAAGATATAAAACTTCCATGTATACAAAGGTTTAAATTAAAAAATAAAGGGAGAGAGAGTATAGGTAAATCAAGCCTGTGGTAGATTTTACACTCAACAAAGGAAACAGGTTAAGACAAATTACTATATATGACACTATAAGCTCAGCCAGTGAGCAAACTAATCTACACTGGTCCCATTCTGAGTCAGCCATGTGCTGCTGTGGTAAATGGTATCCTGGGCTGCATTAGGTGGAGTACTGCCAGCAGGTCAGTGATGATGATTCTTTCCCTCTTCTCAGCACTGGTGAGGCTGCTCCTGGAACAGTGTCCTATTCTGGCCTTCCCAGTACAAAAGAGGGTTGGATCTGTTTCCTAATGGCCAAGGGCCAATAAGATAATGAAGGGATTGGAACATCTCTCATTCAAAGAAAAGCTGAGAGAGCTGGGATTGTTCAAGCTAGAGAAGAGAAGGTTTGTATGCTTATATATATTTTGAGAAGGCTTACGTACTTATCAGTGTATATAAATACCTGAAGGCATAAAGAAGGCATAAAGGGGCTCTTTTCAGTCGTGTCCAGTGACAGGACAGGAGGAAACAGGCACAAACTAAAACATGGGAGTTCTCATCTGAACATCAGGAAACTCTTTTTCTACAGTGAGGGTCACTGAACACTGATCTAGGTGTTCAGATCAGAAACTTTTTGGAGTCTTTCCTTCATCCTTGGAAATATATCAAAAATTTCTGGATATGGTCCTGGGCAGCCCACTCTAGGTGGGCCTGCTTGAGCAAGGCAGTTGGAGAAAATGACCTCCAAGGTCCCTTCCAAACTCGACCATTGTGTGATTCTGCGAAGACTGAAGATAAATTACAATTTTAAGGGCAAAACCAATTTTTGTTCTCAGAGGAAAGTATAGGCCAAAACTGTTCCAATTTCAGGGACTCCAGTATATGCAATGCTTACTATTCTTCTAAGTACGTATTTCTTAATCAATTATTTAGTTTGAGCTCCTATTTCAGTCAGCAACATTTGGGAATGAATCTAAGATCAATAAGTTTGGGGTGCTGAAGGAAAGAAAAATCATGACGACCAATTTTGTGTACTTCATTAATTCATTTACACAGAGGTTAATTCTAATAATGAAGGATAACAGAAGTTTCTCTTCAAAGATTTACTTGCTTTGTAAATATACCACTCCTTTATTTCCTGTACTCATGGGAAAGAAAAAACTTCAAAGAATTTGGTATTTGATTCTGAGAAATATACAGTCTCTTAGCCTGTCTGCCCCCACAGGCAGAGAATATCCCTTTATTGGTGAATCCTAGGCTTGGCTGGCTTTGCTGCCAAATGGCTTTGCCTCTGTGGTCTGTTCTTCTTTTTAACATTCCAACTGCAGTTAAATCTCAGTCGTGACTAGGTTTCTGCTGTGCTAAGTGCTTTATGGACATGTGCCTCAAACAACTTAGAAAAAGAGGAAAAAAATAGTAGTTCAGGAAGTCAGTGGCAGGGCTAGGAATGGAGTCTGTGCCTATATTTTGTACTAATAATGTGTGTGTGGGACGATGTTGGATGCCTCTATGTCCTTCTTCCCAGCCCACCTCCCATATGCTTAGACTATCTACTCCAACTCTGTAGAGCAGGAAAAAACACAGCAAAAAGTTTATTCATGTTATCCTCTCAAAAATCCAAGAAAGTTAATACTTCTAGAAGTTACATAATTTGCACTTCTTGAAGTAACTTTGGAGGAGTAGCCATGGGAAGCCACATACAATGCTTTGTGCAGATCTGTCAGGAAAATACATCCTAGAGAATATAGGAAGGAAGATTGTAGAGCCTTCTGATAGAATGAATAGGACTAACTTAGTTTTGTTTCTTACCTGTAGCATGTGTTTGTGCAGAGAAGAGTACATGATTATCCTGTAAACCTTCAGACAAATCCTACAGAAAAAATATAGTGGGATTAATGCTAACTATATAATTTTAGTTTAAAGAAGTATCAATTAAGTTCATAAATACCTCTATAGCATATATGATAGAGGTTAATGATATTTTTGAATTTAAAATGTTTTCCTCTTCTACCAGATATCTTTGTTTTAAACAACAAGAGAGAAGCATTACATAAAAAACTTCTATATTATAAAATCTAGGGATCCAGAAAGACACTTGTTCTTCTCTACTTCATAGTACATCTTAGTTTGATATAGAATTTGTTTTAAAGTAATTTGGGGTTTCTGCTGGGCTATTTTAGAGTCAGTTTGTGAAGCTTTTTTGTTCACTCTAGAGCCCTTGTCTCAAGTAAATCACACAGACTTATTGAAATCACTCCTGCGAGTAACTGCTCAACAATATGAAGAGATTGTTTCTGAACCCAGCCTGGTCCTGAGGTCTAGGTCTCCTAGAGGAGACAGGGGATGGTATTACAACTTTGAGATGGTCCATTTTTTTTTTTTCATTTTATAATAAAATATTTAAAGATTTCATTAATCATTTTTCTGTTTTTCCATATTTGGCTTTCAATGTCTTGAAAAATCCTACCTTTAAGTTTTATTGCAAGCTTGAATTCTGAAGATTCTTAACCCAAATCCCAAAACTGATTGGGATATTCTGATGTTCTAACACTGCTTAGCTCCATTACAGACAACATTACCTATGCTTCTCTGTGCTGAGTTGTACATATCAGCTATTATCTATCACTCTGAATAGAAAAGGAGAAAATCTAAATCTCTTAGAGACAACACCGTGTAGGTATGAATTGATGAATTATTTAAAGAGACACCCTCTTATTTACTAACAAATAATAAGTCTAATAAGGAAGTGGGGTGTTTTTTTTTCCTTTTTCTTTGTTTTAAAGAGGGAGAGTCATTATTCGGTGCTACTCCAGGAAATTTTTCTATAATTAGAAAGCTGTCATATTTCATATCATACAGATAACTTTTGACCCTATAGGAAAGAAAACATGTTGATAATTTCTTATTGTTTCTGGATACTTCATATCTGTATTTTAAGTGAGCTTTTGTTGTTCCTGTTAACAACAACAAAAACCTCAGCTGGATCCTCAGCTACTTAGTAACAATGGCCCAATTTTCATCTTCGCATCCTTTCATTTCCAAATTGCTTGTGCAGGTGGTTGCTGTACAGCTCTTTTCCTTTTTTACCACGACTATAATGCCTGTGATTTGTTATCAGTCTAGTTTTAGACCAGGCCTCTTTGCAGGGATTACACTAGCAGAAGTCTGTCGTGACTGATTCTTTGCTGACCACTACCAGAATCCCTCAGGAGTGTTCCCAGTGCCTGAGTAGTAAGTCTGACCGCCCCATTGATGCTGTTGAAGTCTGTTCTTTGCAGCTTTCTTGGCATCAATGTTCAAATACCTTACTTTGTTGATTCTGAAACAAGTGGTTGTCCGAATGAAGTTGCAGGCCACTGCCTACAGATTTAAAAAGCTACTTTTTCCTCAGTAGGTTCATGCTTTGTGTGTTCCCTTTCTCCTAACCTTTTCTAGTGTCTTTTGGATGTGTGGCTAAAAACTCATCATTAAAAGACCTCACATTCCAAAACACGATATTCAACTGATTTCTTTATTACTATCCTCTTATTGACAGGAAAAGGACAGGAAAAATGGAGTGTTTCTGGTTGGCAAGTCACATTCTACTTTCAGGATAAGTGAGAAAAATTATGTCAGTACCCTCTATTAAGGTATTGACAGGTACATTTCTGCGTAAGTCATTATGTGTATTACAAATGATACACAAACCCCCACAAATTTTTCTAGCAATACACCCCAGTCTGACCCAGATCAATGGTTTCTGATCTCATTGAATTCTCATGTGAACACACAGTATATGGTCTTTGAGACAAAAACACAGTACTATTTCCAGGAGGTGGAATACAGACATTCACTTCACAAAGTATAGAGCAGTTATTAGATTGTAACTGTGTGGGCTTGCAAAGGGAAAGCTACTGAAATTTTCAAACTAATCTTGTATTGGGATCACTCTTCCTTGACACTTATTCACAGGAATGCTTTGGTTTTATTTAAGCATTTTTACATGAAGATTAAGTTGTTCATACAATGTTTTTTTTTTAAATCCTTTTGATAAAGAACAGTGATTACAAGTGCATTGTGAGATGCTTTTCCTGTAATATTGTTAAGATGAAGCAATCAAACAACATCAATGTACACTAGAAAGCTAAGGAAAAAATAAAGGGAAGACAACCCTACGCTACAGCATTTTGACTAAAATTCATCCTGTTTTCCCAAATCCATTGTAGGCATTGAGTCAGGAATTTTGAAGTAGTGAACACCTGCTCGTGGCAAAGCTGAATTCCTTACTAGTGTTTTTAGTTTGTTTTGGTTTCCCTTTTTTTTTTTCTAATGGGATTTCAATTATGAACTTGTTTGTGTTTACATTAACAGACAAGTGGAAATGCACAAACTGGTCTGCTGCTCACAACAGTCTTGAAGTATCATAACTGAACTCCCAAAGAACAAAGCACACACTGTCATTACCTGTTTTGGGAAACCTGGACTATACAGATTAGAGTTTGGGGGTCTGGCAAGTGGAGGGGGGTGTTGTTGGAGCTTTTATTTGGCGAGGAGGTGGGAGATTGTTGCATTTGAGCACAACAGCAGATAATGAAGAAAGGTATTTTCCTCCAAACTTGTTCCATTTCTATTTGGCAAACATTGTTCCCTAACTTTTTTTTTTTTAAACAGAAGTTGAAAACATAGAGCACAGGACTACTTTAATATGAAGAAGTTTAACAAAGTTCTTGTCTTATAGGATACAATAGGCTTACAGAGACAACATGTTTGCCAACCATCTGTTGACCACCTCCTCTGGTAGTGATTAAGTCATCAAACAGATAGCACTAGAAAAGAAGATGCTTATCATAAGGAGTACAGGCATATTCCCTCCAGTAGAGGGCATTGATACTTGGACATATAAGCCTGAATTTTTTGGGAATAATGTTGCTAGCAGGAGACAGTATAAGCATGACAACAAATCTTTTCTCCCACTGTACAAATCCAAAATTGAGTGCTGTCATATTTGTAACTATGTTTTCACTTATGTCTTGTTTATCTCCCTGGGAATGGGAGAAACAATTTTTTTTTCCAGTTGTCCACATACAATATGCAATAGGAATTTAAAGCAAATGCCAGTAGTAAGCAAAAGAGAATGCTTTTGAGGACAACTGCAATTCAGAGCCTATGGATATAATAGAAAACAGTCCTTGGTGTATATATGAGCTCAGTAAAAAATGTGACCTAGCTATGGATGAACCTGCATAGGCACAGGGAAAGTGTAGAAATGGCTTTAGGGTCATTAAAATAGAAATGGTTCTTCATATAATTAAAACAATATGTCTTAATGATAGTTTTTCTGATTACAAGTGAATAAGGATTATAGGATCTGAGTGCAAAAAATTTTGTGCTACTAAGAAACAGAGAAGCATATCACTAGGAGATGGCTAGCTGATGAACCAGTGTGATAGAGCTGACCAGTGACAGCACTGAAATCCTGGGTCTTGGTCTCATTCTCCAGAGAGTAAATGTTCTTGCATACCCCTAAAAAACAGTTCTTCAAAATGCTGAGTCCTGTTTGCAGACCTTCTGTCATAAAGCTGTAATGAGACTCGGTGGAAAGAAATAATTCAGTGCAATAGGTATTTTGGGAGATGCTCACAGTGCCAGATGATGCCAATTCAGTCTCTTGCACTCAAACAATCTTTTTCCAAAGGTAACAGGGGAAGAAAAATGTCCATGAGGATGATATTAGTGATCAACATACTTTTTTTTTTGGAGTCTACAAAAGATCTGGGGATATTTTCCCAGAGGAATGTGTTTAGTTTTATAGCTCTGTTTCCTTATGCAAGTAAGTGACTGTGTGATCTAGCAACCTGAGTTGAATAGCCAGTCCTTTAGGTCTTTCACAGGCTATGAATACAGTAAGAGCACTCAACTCTTCTGAAGATATGCAAATGTAGGCATTTAAAAGATTTACATTCATCTTTCACGGGCCTCAGAAATATAAATATGAAATATCCAGAACCTTGTCACTTCAGTAATAATTAAGCTGATGGCCTATTATGTTCGATTGCAAATCAATATAGTATCTTTTGGTGCCACTTGAGTTCTTGAGGGTTGGCTTGGGGCCAGCACTAGTTATACAATTGAAGAGCTGCAGCTGCATCGAAAACTTCTCTGCCATTTCCATTCAGAAAGAATAGACTGGTAACAATGGTGGCCAGCCTCTTCATAGTAATTGTGTGCAAGTACACATTTTGAAATAGTGTTTTTGTTCAGCAGGTGCTGTTATTTTAGTTTAATTTGAATTTTGAAATATGGAGGAGAGAAGGGGCCTAATCTTAACAGCATCTAACCTACAGCTGTTCAGAACAGGACAGCAAACAGCATATGTTGCTTAGATGAAAACCATAATTGCTTATTCTTCCTGGCATATTAGCAGGCCAGTGCTGAACCTCTTAAATTATCTAGCATTTTCAGGCTTTTACTTTACAAAGTGATCTACAATACTCTGGAAGAACAATTCTAGAACATCTGACTGTAAGTTTTCCCACAGGCAGCTAGTTGGTTTTACTTCAGAAAACACAGAATGGATAGAAATAGTTCTCCAAGGCAGTGTCAGAAGCACTTATCTCCAGAAATATTCATGCAATGCATAGTCTATATTATTTCAGTCCGCTGCAAAAGCTGAAGAAATAGTTTGTAAAACAATGATTTCTTGGGAAGTTTTGTCTGTTTGTTTGCCTCTTCTCCTCACAAAGGAAAGTCCCTGGGGTTTGAGGAGGGTAGAAAGGTCAAAAGTTTTTGAGTGTATATATTACTCAAAAATATTTATTGAAACTTTTGCCCAGTTTTCTTTTTTTCTATGACCTATTGTTTGGAGATTTAAAATCTGAGATAAATAACTTGTATTTCTTGAAAATTTTCTTTGTATTAGTGTTAGAACACAGGATATACTAGAAAAGGCAAAATAAGAAGGACAGAAAAGGTGTGATTAGAGTCAGTTCAAAATTTCAAATTCCTCATATCATTAGGTCTAACTCAAAAATTTGACTAAAAATCCTTAATTAAAAAGGTGTTGACAATGATGCATACCTTGAAAAGTAATGGACAAGAATTTCAAGCATTCCATATCATCTGTCAAAACTTGCATAGTCTAAACTAAGGTACACTATTTGTAAGATCGATGCTTAAATGAGAATTTCATGTGAATGAACATCTTTGGAATTAGAGCATTGTTATTTAGATGACTCCAATCTGACCCTTTGCTTTGTGGGTGCCTGCTTATGCCTGAGTCTTCTTAATGGTCAATAGGGAATGAACAACATGTAGTAAGTCAACTTTTGCTCAAACAAATTAATTAAAAAAACCTAATGACCATTCAGTATATATATACATATATGTGTGTATATACATAACGCTGTTTACTCATTTCTACTTTGGGATGTGTAAAAACAGTGTGAGAGTTTTTTCACAACTAATGCCCTGTCAGTTTCATCAAATAATTTCTAGTTGTAATTTCATTTAGATCAAGATCCTGAGGGAAGAGAGAGACAAGCATATGTATTATTGTGTTCCTTGTCAGCCCCACTGAAGATGCTGATTTTGTACTAACCTCAAAGGGAAAAGTAAAATAATCCACTTACAATTCAACATGCAAATAAAAACAAAGAATAAGGTTTCTTCATGAAATCTTTCCCTGGAAACCCAGAGGTTTGTATTGTTGAAAAGTATATACATGAGACAAGCACTGTCTGTTTTTGACAAAATAACTTCTTTAAAAAATGAGATGCATTTTTTCTTAATGCTTTTCAAAGGAAGACAGAAAGTCAAAAGTACTGAATAATGTACTAGATGATTTTTTTTTCATACATCTTCTGGGAAGGCTGACTAGGTGAGGTATTCTGCTAGGTCTGCTACTCATAAATAAAGAAGAACTAGTTGAGATGACAGTCAATGGCAGCCTTTGCTGCAATGACCGGGAAATGGTAGAATTTAAGATCTGGAAGGAAATGGTACAGGTAAGCAGCAGAATGAAAACCTTTTTTTCCACAATGCTTCAGGTTATTTAAGGAAGTAGAACAGGGGGTGCCATGGGAGGCTGTCCTTCAGGGCAGAGAAATTGGTAAATTATTAAAGGTAACCACCTGAAAGCACAAAAGTGAACTATTCCAGTGGACAAGAAAATGAGCAGGAATGGCATAAATCCATCTTACTGGAACAATGAATCCTGACCAGCCTGAAAAGTAAAAAAGGAAGTACATGAATGGGCCAACTGATGGATAAGGAGTTGGCTGGATGATCACACTCAAAGAGTTGGGTTGGCAGTTGGGTGTCCGGGTGGAGACCAGTGACGAGTGTCATTCCTCAGAGGTCAGTATTGGCAGTATTGACGCTGTTTAACATCTTAGTCAGCAACGTGGGCAGTGGGACTGAGAGCAGCCCCAGCAAGTTTGCTGATGACACCAAGTTGTATGGTGCAGTTGACACACCGGAGGGAAGGGATACCATCCTGAGGGACCCTGGCAGGATTGAGAGGTGGGCCTGTGCAAACCTCATGAAATTCAACTAGGCCATGTATAAGGTACTGCATGTGGGTTGGGCACAAGTACAGGCTGAGTGGAGAATGGATTGAGAGCAGCCCTGAGGAGAAGGACTTGGGGGTGTTGGTGTATGAGAAGCTCAACATGACCTGGCCAAGTGATTTTGCAGCCCAGAAAGCCAACTGTGTCCTGGCCTGCATCAAAAGTGTGATCAGCAGGTCAAAGGAGGTGATTCTGCTCCTCTACTCTGCTCTGGTGAGACCTCACCTCGAGTGCTTGATCCAGTTCTGGGACCCCCAACATAAGAATGATGTGGACCTGTTGGAGTGAGTCCAAAGGAGGGCTGTGAAGATGATCAGGGAGCTGGAGCACCTCTGTTATTAAGGCAGGCTGAGAGACCTGGGGCGATTCAGCCCTGGAGAAGGCTCTGGGGTAACCTAATAGAAGTGTTCCAGTACCTGGAGGGTGACTACATGAGAGCTGGAGATGGACTTCTGACAAGTTCATACAGTGAAAGGAGAAGGTGTAACAGCTTTGAACTGAAAGAGGGCAGGTTTAGATCAGATATTTAGAAGAAATTCTTTACTGTGAGGGTGGTGAGACAGTGGAACAGGTTGCCCAGAGAAGTTGTGGATGCCCCATCCCTGGAAATGTTCATGGCCAGGTTGAATGGGACTTTGAGCAGCCTGGTCTAGAGTGAAAGGTGTCACTGCCCACGGCAAGGGGTTTGTAACAAGATGGTCTTTAAGGTCCCTTCGAACACAAACCATCCCATGATACTATGAACTATAGTTAGGGCTGTGCTAATGTGTATAAGTCTCCTATAGTATTTTGTTTCACTGTCATAGAACAGCTGACCACTGTAACAACTTCAGCCCTTCTTCGCACCCATTCCCCCATCCACTCCTACCCTCCCACATCCAGTCTAAGCAAAACTGTAACTGCATGAGTTGCTTCAGACATTTTAATATAACAGTGAGACCCAAAAGTGTTAGAATTTCATATGGAGCAAAGTCTATTAACTTCACCATATCCCATATAATTCCAGGCAATATTTTAAAATTCCAGGGATTATACACATCAGTTTTTGTATTTATTGTTTCTATTTCCATTGTAATCTCCTTGTCAAAGAACATCTATATGTGTTGCTTGATAGCTCTGTCTGTTATAAAATTTGCCTGATGTTTTGTTATGAGACAATATTTTGGGAACTTTAAACTTTGAAAAAATATCAGCTGCTTAATTTGATGTTCAGCATGCTGATTGCCTGCATCATGCCAAATATTTTCTTATCCATCATAAGCTGATATGCTTAAAATATTTAACCATATTCAAGAGCAAGGCAACACACTTTCCTCTTTCCTTTTAAACAAATCAGATATTTTAGTACTTAACATTTTTTTCTTTGAGTGTTTGGCTTTTTACGTGTAATAATATTATCTGAATCTAGTTTCTCCTCTGTATTCAGAAACTGAAGGTAGAGGAGGAGTAATCCTGAATGAGGCTACATACTGCAGTGTCCAAGTGTTGTCAATGCATTAACTTACAATAAGCAGTAAAACTGGAAATGCCAAATGAGGTCACAACTTTCACAGTCTTTCTATTGTGTATTTGCATAAAAGTAACTGTTCTGAAACCACTTAGAAAGTGTATCAGATGTGATCAAATTTAGCAACAGTAATGAGAACCACAATCACTCTTTCCATCACGTACGTGTATGTCTGGAGGAAAGAAGCAGGGAATTAAAGAACAAACATCCATCCATTTTTTTAAATAAAATTGTTTTATTCTAAGTAAGGATACAGAATGTATAATGAGAGAATTATGAAGAAATAATGAGGAAGAGGATGAAGGTCAGAAAATAAATACGTATATAAACCAACTGAAAGGTCACACAGTGGGCCGCTTCTTGTACTGACACTTCTTGGATGGGGTTTAGTTAGTATTTTGTGTTGCTCAAATATGTTTTGTCAGGTTGTCTGGAGAGTTGACTGACTGAGTATGGAGTGAAGTGTGATGTGAACTGTAGCTGGCCAATGTGGAGCAAGCACGGAAAGAACTTGATTTGTGTAAAAGAATTACTAAGATCCATAGCTTGTCCTTGGGCTGCTCAATGAACAGAAAATGTTTCTGTAGACTCCTGTAGTTTGAAGTTGGAGAAGTTTTGTTCTTTTTTTTGGTGACCAGGTCCTCCCAGTCTGACTTGATAGAAACTGAACAAGAAAAATCTTATTCAGATTGTCTAGAGTAATGTGTACAAGTAGGAAATAATATTGTGATAATAGCTTTGACTCCTATCCATTACCCCAGTCTTGGATGTTCTTGTGTCCCTTCTGTAGTTCAATAAAGTGTCCAGACAGTGTAGTAATATATTTCTAATATCTATTGTTTCATGATATTGAATGTCATTTCACTTTTCATTTCTTCTCTCCACTGCTATTAAGGCCTACATTGAAAAAGTTTCCCAGCATTTCCACGTTTAGTATTTCAAAGCCTCTTCTGAAAATTTATGGCCCATTAGAGAGATCACCAAAAGTTTGTGTTGGGTAAATAATCTTTGAGAGCAATTATAGTTCCTCAAAGACTAGGGATATACTGTGGGGAACAGAGGATATTTTGAAAATCGTGTCAATCATCAACTTAAAAAAAATACATTATCTTAACAATTCTTGTAGGACAACAAAACAAATTACTGATCAATTATTTCAGCCACCAGTTTAGAAGCAGGAGACTGAAGATAGCCAGCAGATTTCAGCATCAGTGAGATCGCTTTGTGATGACAGGTTTGTGGAGGTTTTTTTTTTTGGTGGAAGGGGTTTTTTTGTTTGTTTCTTTGGGTTTTTTGTACAAATGTGATCAGACAATATTTTACAGAATCCTTTTCCCTACTAAAACAGATTCTACTCTTCAGTTGCTTCCTCTTTTTCACTAGCAGGTCTCCAGCTGGCCTGGGAGGCTTATCACCTCTATCTGGTTATTAACAGTCCATTTGCTTAAGTACCTACCATAATTACTTTGTATGGTTCCTCAGAGAGATACTTCATTTAAGGAACTCTAGGAAAAGTTCTGGTCTGACTGACAACCACACAGTCACATACCTGCCACCTGCTAGCATCTCTTAAGCCAGAATAAGTTTGTGAGAGAGAGATCCTGCACTTGTCTATATTTTAAATATTTTATTTCTCATCTCTTTCTTCACATTCCCTACTCCCTTTTTAAACTGCCTTTATTTCCTAGGTTTAACTCTCTATATACCTTTTGGTATTCTTTATATCAAAACTGTGTTTTGATATGAGCTGCTGCTCTAAATTTTGTAGGTAAGATACTGTGCAATGCACGTAAACCAGGGGGATTGCATGAACCTAATTCATCTCGCCATGATCAAGTAACTGTGTTGTCTCTTCTGACTTTTGCAACTCCATAGACTGGAGAATAATCTTAAAAGCTATTCTTTAGAGTAACTAGATATTAAAGTAAAACATATTCTTTAAGTGTGTCATGCTAGTGGTTTTATTTATTGGTTGTTTATTTTAGTTTCATTCTCTGGATTCACAGCCCCCATCTTCTTTAAACGTTACCTAAAATGTTAAAGTTAAATGAAATAATGGATTCCTTTATTACCACACCTTTCACATGGCTTGAATCAAAGCCCTGAATCAGCTTCTTTAATAAAGTTAGGACCAGGTAAATTCAGCCTCTGTACATTCTTTTCACCGATTTGCCCTGAGTTTGGGGTTTGTAACAGACCTTGAACTACAAATGACCCACAATATCTAAGTGAGAGCCCAGACATAAATTTTCCTGAAATAATGTTGTCCAGGATTTCAGGCTTTTTAGGCTCAAATGAGTATAACAGAAGGGATGAGACTGAAAATTGGAGTTGAGAATGTAAAGACAATTACAAAGAATGACAGGTAGCCTTTTTCTTTTGGAATAAGAGGTTACCATATTGAAATAATTTCTGTCTCTCACAAGTCTCTTCCTGAGTGAAAATGTCATACTAAGCCTACTGAAGAAAATGGATGTGGGTACAAATGCTGTGTTTCAGGCTTCATGTGTCCTTTTTTGTGGCTGTGCTACCAAAAATAGTTAGAAAAAAACAAAATCTAAACCAAAATTTAAACACCAAAAAACCCCAAAACAACACACTGATGTATTGTGTTAGGTTTAATAGATACACTCGAAGATTTCTGGATGTTATTTAACTGCTGTTTTCTATAGGAGAACAGCAATATGATATTTATCCACCAGATGTGACTGTAATGACTATAACCATTAAAAAAAAAAAGACAAACTATCATTATGCTTAGGTCAGCCAATAAAAAATATGATGAATGCTTTGTTCAGTCATTTTAATGCACCATCGTGCAAGCGCAGTAGATTTCAGTATGTGGCCAGCATAGTTATACCTTCTCATTTACCTCTTAAATATATCAGTCAAATAAGTATAGGACATGGAAAACAAATTTTGGACCCATGGATGAGGCAATAGCACACCTGTCAGAATCAAAAGGTGCCATAAAAATGGCCTTTGGCAGGGCATTATATAATTTGTACTTTTTTTGTAAACATTTTCTTGATAGTTCTGGAAATAGGAGTTTATACTGAAGAATGACGGAGGAACTGGAGAGGTGTGAACAACATTTCTATGGCAACACTAAATGTTGAGTATGTGAAGAGGCAGGTAAGACCCCTGTGAATCATCAAATGCCAACCTGGCTATTATAATGAATGGTAATTGGTTAAATTATTAAGCATTCTATTGCTTATCCCACAGTAACAAAATGGCCTTGCAGTTGCTATATAATTACTGAATGTCTGATGATCTGTTTTCTCCTTGTGATTTTAATAGTGTCTTGTCTGCCACGATAACAAGAAGATAGTCTAAATCTTTCCTACCAATCATAGGTCCTATAAGGTGCTGAATGCCTTTGAGTCATCGATTTTATAATGAAGTTGGCATGCTGAGTTCTCTTGAGGATTGGTTGTCAAGGTACTATAAAGCAAAGTGTTGCTGCCAGAGGAAACAGGTGTTTTGGTTAGGGTACTGATCTGAGATTTAAACTTTATGTCCTCTGCTAAACCCAACAGACAGACAGAGTTTGTAGTCTAACTTATCATGTATTCAGATTACCTAAGCTCTCGTTATAGTTTTTACTGGCGTGGGTCCCACGGTGAGTGGTAAGTTTGTCCACTTCATTCAGCTCTGTTCTACTCTTTGAACAGCTGCTGAGTTGCAGCCAAGAGTCACGTTTGAGAGATGCTCTTAATTGCCTCTGAGCCATTAGGTGCCACTTCTCAGCTGAAATCAAAATCAAGTGCACACATCTCCTTTTCTTCATTGCTGAAGTGGCAAATTTCATCTCCTCTGGGAAATGGATGCTGTAAACCATTGCCTCCCGTAGGCATAAGGGAGGAGTGCAGTCCTGTGTCCACTCTCAGTTTCAGTTATTAAGTTCCAGCTACCAGCTACAATGTCCCCTTTGAGAATGAAATTATAGTTTACCTCCTCCCCTCTTCAGTATGAACTAAGGAGTGCTTTCTTAACTCTCACTGCTCAACGTTAGCAGAATGTGGCTCCCAATAAAGGAAAATAAAAGAGAATTTATCACTCATAATCCCAAGTTCCCATTTAGCTACTGCCTCACTCAGTCCACAGGCACCCACAACTGACTTTAAACAAAAAAAGGGAATTAGATTTGTTAGGTTAAATTGTCAGGATCAGACTAGATTAGATATCTGTTATGAATATAGACCGAAGAAACATGGATTAACTTTTGGGTTTGGCCACTAACTTAATACGTGGACTTGATTGAATAAGTCTTTTTTGTGTGTTTACACATTCCATCTTTAAGTCTTGAAAAACACTTTTGTCATCGTGTGTCTGACTAGTCTGTTTAAACTTAAGGATGTCTGTCACTGTGGTATTGTTTTTGTTGTGTTTTTCTGCCAGGCTTGGCTCACCAGATTGTCTCTTTGGGGTTACCCAAGTAGTATCATAAGATGTTGAATTTTGGTATCAGAACACACAGCTCATTCTGGTGGTCTGCTTTGATCCTCTTTACACTTGGCCATAGTAACTGCACACTGGAAAGGGTTTGGACAGATTTAAATGATACAAGAACTGTGTCATATATGCCAGTTAACTGAATCAGCTTTAGAATCTGTTGTAAAAAGTGATTACAAGTTTTCTTCTTTGCAAACTCATAGCCCTTTGGCAAAAGGACTTAAAATCCCTGGGTTCTCTGATAAATGTAAAATACATTTACAGTTCTCTTATACAAATGTAAATTGTCAAGCATCCTTGAAACAAACTGGTAACAGGGCAGAATAGGTTATCTTCATGAGAAATGAAGAGGTCAGGGTGCCCTTAGAATAATAATAATTATTATTACTATAAAAATTACAATAATAATTATTATTATAATTATAATAACAAGTCCGTGCCTTCCTTTCTAATGGAGCTTCCAATCTTTCAGAACTCAGAATCTCCTGAATATAAGTTTCAAAGATAGCCCTCTCTCATGTCTTTGCAGTTGAGGATGGGATTTGGGGTTCTATTTTAGAGGTTCTGGCAAGTTACACTGAAGGTGATTGGAGTGGGTCTCAATGTCTAACTAAGAAGAGGGAAATGTCTACTAAATATTTAAGTACTGCAACTGAGAGTAAGGATTATGGTTAAGCAGGCTATTACTCACTTCAGCAATGCATGAACATGACTATGTGCAGACAGCAAGATTTAGAGAAGTTATTTTGAAATTTTGGGCAGCCTGGACTGCTATTCTTTGAAGAAGCTTAGGCCAAGTTTTGAGAACTGAATTTGTGTTTGTTAGTAGAATGATCACACATCTGAACCACTGCAGTAATTTAAAGGGTTCTGTGATGTAAATTGAAGTCTTGACATCAACGGTTATGCATGTCTGATTCTTAATTACTATGCAGTGATGAATTCCTAGCTTTACATTTTTGGGGGGGTTGGGGGTTGGAATTAGGGTTAAGGAGAGTCAGGAATGTAGGGGGGCATATTTCTGAATTTTTTAAATCAAACAGATAGTTGCATCAACTGACATAACTTTTCTCCTTCATTTTTCAAATGCTGGAACCTGCAGGTTTTTTTAGTCAAGCATGGTATTGGAGCTCAGCAAGTTTGTGGCCACTGTGCATGTATTGTTGATGACTTCAGCAACATCCAGAATCATAAAGTGTCAATGGTTATCAATTGATATGAAGACACATTTTTTAAGTTGCAGGCATGATTGTGTTCACAGTCTTTAAGGGATGATAGGTTTAGGGAGAGAAAGGCTGTAGAACCAAAGTTGTTCATGTAGTTTGGCAGTGCTGCTTCAGAGAACTGAGAGTAGTTATCAATAGAGGTGAACATTGCCTTTTCCCCCTTGGGGTTGTGCTGCAGCCTACACTGCAGTGAAGCAAACTCAGGATAAAAAGCACAGTCTGTTGCAGATTTCAAGCAAAAGCTCTCGCACAAGCTTGTAATGGCTAACAGGAGTTCTGGACAGAATTAATTCTCTTGGGAAATGCTAAGATTAATGATGAGATTTAGCCTTCTGGAACCTAAGTGTCTCCCAGCTGGAACTGCAGTTGAATTTTGAAAGATGTTGGTTTTTTTCCGGCATTTCTGGGTGCTTATTCTGTATTCAAGGAGCATCTTTCAATTAGGGTGAGGATCTTAGATAAGGAGAGCAAGGGCACAGAACTGAGATTCTTAGTGAAATTCAGAAGGTCCTGTAGGAAAAGCCAATACTTTTTCTAAAAGTACTTGACTCACTCACTTTAAGTTTGGGATCAGAATATAGGTTAGGTTGCATCAAGTGGAGGTTCAGAGGTGTGGATTGGCACCTCTTTTAAGACAAGCAAGGAGACTGAATCTAAAGTCAATAGTAAGCTTCAAGACTCTGTTCTTGCTTTTCACTCTAGTCTTGTGTTCCTCATGTCTGCAATTCTTGTTGGAGGACAGAGTAAGGTCTGGGAATAGGGCTGTTTCTAACAAAGCCTTATGTAGTTTCCTGTAAGTCTAAACACCCCACCATTATTGTTAAAGCAATAAGGTTCCATGTTCTTTGGAGATGGTGAAGATTGGAGTTATGGTTGTTTAGAACGATTGCTGTATTTTGTTTTGGTTTGGGTGGTTTGTTTTTTTCTTTTTAAAGAACTAATAATGTTAAATTAGGGACAAGAATGAAAAAAAAATTGTGCCACGTTTTATAGACCCACACTTCTAAAATCAAGCTTAAGTTCACAAGCTTATACTTGAGGATCTCAGATTTCAGCTGATTTCAGTCAGTATATCTGACATAAACTGAGGATAGCTGTCAGTATTTTTGAGTATTTTATTCTTCTATTAGGACATTAAGAGTGTATTCTTCACCTTTGTGCAAGCCTAGGACTCTAGTTATTGTAGAGATTTAAGTTACAGCTAAGGTAATGATTATTTCTAATCTTTCTGTTCCAAGAAAAGGTTATTTTCAGGTCTGGGCCTGAGCAAAATCTGAGATTGTGAAAACTTTACCATTAATGATTTCAAACATGCTGACAGATAAAACTAAGAACATCTCTCATGAATCTGAAATCTTATATTTCTGATAATAATTGGAGAATGATTTCTCCTGATTTCTGTAGATCTGCAGGTTTTACCTGAGATGATATGACTCAGTTTATTTTATTCTTAATGTTTCTTTTAGAAGTGGTTTCCTAAAGTTTCTCATTTTAGGGATGGGATAGGATTTTAGAGAGGAAGTGTTGTAGCAATGGAATTATTTCTTTTCTTTTTTGCCCCTTAGTCCCACAGTAATATATCTGAACAGTTCATTTTTAATTTTGGGAAGTGTTTGGTTGGACAGGAGCTAACAACACAAGGTGTGTGTGATGCAGTGATGCATAGAGTTTTTCCTGATGGAGTTTGGCTCCTTCACTTTTGTCTCCCACATGATAGTTCTAAGTATCAGGTTTTAAGGGAGGACTATGTTCTGTTACCATGAAATAATTAAATATTCATTCAACTGAAAGCTTTATGATCTGGTGGCTGGGATAATATTGTGGAATATAAGTTGGATGAATGTCTACCTGTTGCTTCCATGAATAGTTTATATAAAATACTCAGATATTTTAGGGAACTATAATGCTGCCCTTCCTCTGCCTTCCAGTATCACCTTTCTAACCAGAGGACCATGGAGTGTTCTTTCTTTTGCCTATTATTTCATGCATATAGGAAATAAGAAATGAAGTAATCATATAATGTAAACTAAATCTTCATAGTTTGGGAAATCTCGTGTGAGATTTAATTATTAGACTTAGACACGGTAGGCCTCCTGCATCCTAAGGAAGTATTTTCAGGATTGTTTTATTCAGATACAGACAGTTAATTGTATATGGTGGTGTTTTTGTAAAGTTTAGGTAAGCTTGAGGCATGCCCACAACAAGAGAGCCCACAGACAGAATAATTAGAGGAATATCTGCTTCATGGATCCTTGCAAGACATAGACATATTAGACTGTTGATTGCTACCACAGTGCAGGTAGCTTTAACACGCCCAGTAACAGACTTTTTTAGAGCCTTGGTGGTAGAATTACAAGGATCTTTGACCCTGCAGGGATTTGGCAACTGTTGAGAGGAATTAAAAGATGTTGAATGTAAGCAGTGAGGTGGAAGCTAGATAGGATTTTTTTTTTTAAACTAGATTCCTCCACCCTTTACTTCTTTAATACCTGTACAGTAGTAATTATCATAGAATCACAGAATTATGAAGAGCTATGCATAGCACCACAGACCTAACTATATTTCATAAAATTGTAGAATGATTGGTTTGGGAGGGGCCTTAAAGATCATCCAGTTCCAAACCCCTGCCATGGGTAGGAATACCTTTCACTAAACCAGGTTGCTCAGAGCGCTATCCAACCTGGCCTTGAACACTTCCAGGGATGGGACATCCCCAACGTCTCTGGGCAACCTGCTCCAATGCCTCACCACCCTCACAATAAAGGATTTTTTTTTTGTAATATCTGATCTAAACCAACTCTCAGTTTGAATCCATTCCCTCTTGTCCTGTCACTACATGCTCTAGTAAATAGCCTCTCTCCATCTTTTCTGTAGCCCCCTTCAGGTACTCGAAGGCTTCAAATAGGTCACCCCAAAGCCTTCGCTTTTCCAGGTTGAACAATCCCAATTTTCTCAGCCTTTTCTCCTATCAGAGGTGCTCCATCCCTCTAATCATCTTCATAACCCTCCTCTGGACTCGCTCCAACAGGTCCATGTCCTTCCTGTGTCAGGGATCCCAGAGCTGGATGCAGCAGTCATGCTGGGGTCTCACCAGAGCAGAGTAGAGAGGCAGAATCCCCTCCCTGCTGGCCAGACTGCTTTTGGTGCAGCCCAGGATACAATCGGCTTTCTGGACTGTGAGCCCACATGGCCGGCTCATGTCCAGCCTCTCACACACCAATACCCAAATCCTTCTTGTCAGGGCTATTCTTGATCTGTTCATCCCCCAGCCTGGCTTGATACTAGGGGTCACCCTGACCCAGGTGCAGCACCTTGCACTTGGTTTCATTAAACCTCCTGAGATCCCCATGGACCCACTTCTCGAGCTTGTCCAGGTCCCCCTGGATGGAATCCCATCAATCCTAGATTAGGCTGATGTTTTAAACTGTTTCAGAGTCCATTTCTTAAACAAAAATAAAAAGAGCACAATAAATAGTGAGAACCACAATATAGCTTAAAATGACTGGGAAAAAATACCTTTTTTTTTAAGCAAACATAAATAGATATATAAAGAATTGTCATACTTTTTTGTGTTAAACCTGTTTCAGTCTCTAGGGTATCTAACAAACATGTTTATAGTAAAATCAGGAAATCTGAGACAGCTGTCATGTTATTTAGGGGATGCCAGTAAAGAACCTCAGTATCAATGTTTCTAGCTTTTATCCTATTTAAGGTAATTATGGTGATGTCTTGGAACTGGGATTACACATTGAAAAGATGAGTCAAAAAAGTTAAAATGGCACAGCAAAGGGACACAATGAACCTGTTCTCTTCATTTGCACCTTAGTTTCTGGACATTCGTTTGATGTGTTGAATAAAAAATATATTTTCTACTTCCTATACTGATTAAATGCAGATGTAACAGATATTTCTAGTGCTTCATACAAATCTAGTATGATATCATTTGGCATGCTATCAGTGGAAGAAGAAAATATCAAATGACTGAAGTAATGCTTCAATATTAGAAGGAAGAATACATAAGCTCACAACAGGGCTTGTTTTTAGAGAGTAGGAAACATTTGAATTTCATTCTTGATGTAGAGATATTTCTGAAAAAAACATACTCTGAAACAGCAAAGACATCTTCTACCTATTTGAAATCAGAGGCTGTCATTTGACATCTATTAGTAAACATAAGAGGATATCCTGGAGTTAAAGTCCATAATAAAAAATATTTTTAAAAGGCATTTTTAATTAATATTTGTATAACAGAACTTCTTGTCTTCACAAAAAATTGCAATGCAAATGATTAAATGAGACTGCAGTTTAGTGTTAACCAAAATATCCAGTTTATGCATTAACACAGAACAAGATTTCTCAAACTTAATTTTAAAAATATTTTCATTTATATATATATATATATATATATAAAATTAGCTGTCAGGACTTATGTTTTGTAAGTTTCTGTAAAGATATATAACTGAGAAAAGTTAATGTTAACCTTCAGAGGCCAAAAATACATTCCTTTCTAATCAAGTGTCCATCCAAGAAATAAGAGATCGAGTATTTTATATCTTACAACATGCAGACAAAATCTCCAAAGAAAATCTGCAAGATCTTGTTTGTTTATAGTGTTGGACTTTTTTAAGCAAATATATTTATGGTATGGAGATGGTGAAAGTTTTGCTCACAGATTTGTATTTTTGAAAAAGAAGCCAACTTTTTCTCACTGTCAATATTGTGCATTGCAGACTGTGAAAATCAAAAGATCCGATTTTCCAGAGCAATTCAATTGACATTTCCTTTCTACACTCTAGACTTCCAAAATGTTAAGAGTATTGATTAAACATCTGGTATTTTGGTAGGTTTCCCATATCTTTAAAAGAACAGCTCTCAAATGATTTGTAGACTCCAAAGGCTCAAAAGAGGAGCGTGCTGTTTCTCATTTTAGTGTAATTGAACAGATTTTGGAGGAGAAAAACTTACTTGAAGTTTTATATATGTTGTGTTCCGTATATGTATGCATATAAATGAAATAAATGCTCCATCTCCATCCATAAATACTGACATCTCTTTTCATTTTGGATTGCCATGGGCCTTGAGGTGAAACCGTGTGAGGAGCAGCTGAGGTCACTTGGTCTGTTCAGCTGGAGGAGACTGAGGGGAGACCTCACTGCAGTTACAACTTCCTCATGAGGGGAAGAGGAGGGGCAGGCACTGATCTCTGTGGTGACCAGGTGAACCCAAAGGAATGGCCTGAGTTTGTGTCAGGGGAGGTTTAGGTTGGATATTAGAAAGAGGTTTTTCACCCAGAGAGTGGTTGGACACTGGAACAGGTTCCCCAGGGAAGTGATCACAGCACGAAGCCTGACAGAGTTCAAGAAGTCTTTGGATGATACTCTCAGGCACATGGTGTGACCTTTGGGGATGGTCTTGTGAAGGGCTGAGGACTGGGCCCAATAGTCCTTGCGGGTTCCTTCCAACTCAGCATGTTCTGTGATTCTGTAATTTGCTATGGCTGAAAGAGGAGCCTACCTGTCATCTATTTGAGGAAATGGCAGCAATAATTAAAAATATGCCCATAATCTGCTGCTTTAAGAGATTAGATTCATGGTTGTACAACCATTCTGAAGTCTCTAAGCATGGCCAATATTAGACACCTACAAAATATTTAAGATAAAGGGCCATTGTAGAGTCATCTTTTCCTTATTACAGACTCCCCGCTGCAGCAATCAAAGATACAGGAATGCCTTGAGCAAGACATACTGTCTGCCTTATAAGTGGAGTTATCCTCCATGAACTTGTTCAATCTATTTTTGCATGTGTTTATCCGTTTGACCTCCATAACATCCCATGGCAATCAGTTTTGCAGCATGATTATGTACTGTATGGAAATGCATCCTGACTTATTTTAAATCTGCCACCTGGTTATTTTCTGGGCTGTTCCTGCATTCTTGTGTTTTGTGAAATAGAAGATAATTGTTTCCTCTTCACTTTCTCTTCTTAATTCATATATCTATAAACCTTTCTCATCAGCTATCTCTTTTTCATCTGAGAAATTATTTATAGTCTTATATGGTATGCAAACTGTTTTAATCTGTCCTGTTGACAACCTTAGTGACCCTCTGCTTCTACAGAACCTTCAATTTGCTATGCATCTGTGGTTATTTTTAGTTTGTTCTTTAAATAGGAATTTAGGAGAAAATGAGAAAGGTAAGTAGTGCAGCAAAAGCAGGCAAGGCTCTCCCAACTTCTGCTTTGACACTTTCCACTCACCCATGGGATTTTTTTGAATTTCTGGAAGGTAATATGTTTGCTTATCCCTGCAAGTATCTATATGAATTAAAAATACAAAATAGTTGACAAAAGGTGTAAACACATCCATATTGTCTGAAATTTTATGCAATGAGTGAACTCAATTATTTTTGCTATGCAGTGAAATTTTTTTTCAGTTAAAACAATGGCACATTTCAAATTGGCTTCAATGGAACCAAATCTCACTCTGGGAGATACATAAATGGGAAATACATATAACATTTCAGTTTCTACCATTGCAAATCAGTTGAGTAAAATTTGGGAAATGTTTAAGTTGTTGAAGTGCTACTGTAGCTTTCTTGTCATCACTTAGATTTATCTGTTGCATTTCATGGTTTGGACTGTAAATACTTGTTTGAATTAGATGATGCAATCTAAGCCTGGAACTTCAGAGAAGGAAAAATTGAATTTTGTTATTGATTTTGTTGTGAAAGGAGAAGGTTTCTCATCAGAATATAAAACTTCAGGTTTTAGATTATGCTCTAATAAATTCTAAGCTTATTACTAGAGTCTTACGTTCTCGGGAAGGGAGGTAAAAGATTCCCCTCTGTAAAAATTCCCTCTCCCTTTGAATGTTTAGCATTCACTTAGCATGCTTTCTCAGCTGTTAAATGTGTAACTTTATTTATGGATGAAAGCCATCACTGCAATGTTCTTCAGCTGCTCTTAAAGTCTGAGGGCTGAATGAATTTCAAAACTGATCCATCTCACGTGTATGAGTGCCAAGTCACAATTTTTAACTCAAGATTCATTTCTCAGCAAACCTTTAGCCACTCAGCTATCTGGTTTCTATCTCAGCATACAGGTCAGGCAGTAGTAAAGGGACAGGTCAGACACATGAGCTGTACAGCTCCAAATACAAACTTTCTTCTTTTCAGCCAATGCAGCTCAATAGCCAGCAATGGAAGCAGCTTTCAAGATGGATAACAAAGGCATGGAAATCTCACTGACACTTGTTAGTGATCAATAGGATTTTTTTACTGCCTTTCTAGGTTGACAGCATGAAGTGCGAGACAGGGAGCTGGCAGAAGCTTGAAGAAATTTGGTAACTGCAAGGTAATTGTTATATTCCTAATGATCTTAGTATTACTTCTGGGATCAAGAAGACTAGTTATACTAATAAAAGCTAGCTAAAAGTATTTCCTCTGATAATTTTTCATCCAAAATTATGTTTTTATTGAAATAAAAATATTATGTTACTAAACCAGAAATATCTCAGTTTTGTAATATGAAAAGACCAAGTAAGTAATTTTTGGCTTTTTTTTTTCCTGATGAAAATAAATTGTTTTGATTTTACACCTTGAATTTCATCTCATTGTGTGTATATTTTTTTACAAAATTTATATCCATACAATTATATCATTCTGTTCATTGGCACTGGAACTGTTTAATAAATGAACTGTAGTTGCTACTGCAGTGGCAACATGATTACATGGATAAAGGTATCCTGCTGAAGAATGGTTGATCCAAAACACAAAAAGTATTCCTAGAGTCAGGTGTATCTTTTTAAAGCCTGTGTTTTCATTCCTTATTTGTTACATTTTTACATGCTCTTCAGTTCTGGAGAGAGGAATAGAATAGGAAATTTTATTAATAGGAGCAGACATGTAGCTGATGTTCTAATGTTGCTACACATAGTTCTGGAATGCTGCATATAGCTCACTGTAAAGCTCAAATACAACCTGTAGCCTAAACTAACATGAAATCAAGGTTTGAAACATTTTGAAGACATTGGTAAAAAGTCTTTTATGCAGGATAAAATGAGCATATAACTTAAAGAAGGATAGATTCTTTCTGACAGAATTGAGCAGTGATAACACTGCTGAAATTGCTCAGGTTAAGTAGTGATTTCCCAATTTTTCAGGATGATTCCAGAGCTCATTTTTTTTTTTTTCCCCTTACCTCCAAGGAGTTTTGGATTGAGTTGTTCCCAAAAAGAGGCTGAAAGCAAGGGTTCTGGGATAGCAAAGAATTTTTTTTTATTTTTTTTCCTGCTTAATTCTATCTCATTTTTCTCTTCTAGATCCTGAATTCAGAAAAGGTAATAGAAAACTGCCATGACTCAGCTTAATAAGGAATGTGAGAGTGGTTAAGGCAGTTAAGAGAAATGTGAAGTATTATTACTACCAGTGGACTATTCCCTTGTTCTTTCAATATTGCTCCAAGAACTAAATGGATCCTTCAAAATCTGGCTAACTACCAAGGACACAATCAAACATCTGTGCACCAGATGCAGAGAGCATTATATCCAGCTGTGTTACTGCAGCTACATCTGCAGAACGCAGCATATGTCAACTTCCATGGCCAGCAGGCTTTGGAAATGCTATCTAAAGGAATTAAAGCTTTCAACAGAAGTTAAAGTGGGTACTTTGCTTTCAACTTTTCTATGTCTTCTTTTACCTCTCTACATTTCTTAACTGAATTACTGGTAAGTTTGAAATATTGGACGGATATAGCATGTGGTTTTTCACCAGTGGAGAGCCGATTTTGAATTATTATAAAGAAAAGAACATACAGTAATTAAAGGATTCAGAAAAATAGTCTTTTCTTCTCATGGATCTGGTGAAGTCCTGTATGGTAGCTCAGGAAAACAGAGGAGAGTGCTTCTTTCAGAGGCCACTAGAGCAAACTTCCAGAAGAATTTGAGAATTTCTGTTCAACTTTCTGAAGCAATGAGTTTTTCTCAGTAGCATATACTGTAGTTTCCCTACCAAATACTCAGAAGCATATTGAGGTTGTCTTACTACATAAGGTCTGTCATTCATTGCAAAATTTATTTTACATATTACCTTTCTTTCCTTTTCCATTCCCCTTAGGGATCTGTTGCAATTGTCATAAAAACAGGGGAAAAAATATTGTATTTTTATATCTCAATTTCTCTTTCCTAACAGTGTAACTAGGCCTTGTTAGGGAAAGCCATTAGCAAGTTAGCAAAAGGAAATGAAAACATTTTATTTCATAAAAAGGAGAAGAAGCAGCCCTTGGTGGATGCAGATTAATAAAAGTGGCTACTCTTTTGAACTGACAGTATTCCTTATGTTTTTTAGGCAAGTCTTTTAAAATTATATTTATAATTCTAACAAACATAACAAAGTGCTAATTTCATACCACTGAATGCACAAAGCATTTTTCATGCCAGTATGTTTGCATGTCTAAACTTAGTAGGTGTATTTTTAATTTAAAATTTCTCCTATATTTTTAAGGGGAGAGCTACCTCAACAATACCCAAGAGTTTTCCAATTAGAATTATTTTTTCATAAGACAGTAGCAAAATTTAGAAGATATTTTTTCCTTTTACTGCTATACCTTGTTGAAATATTCCATTCAAAGCTCTTTATCTTCAGTAAATATTCATGTTTGATCAGCTGTGTTCAAACTTATGATTTTATTGAACACTATGATACGTCCTCAAAATTTGACCATTTGCAAATATAAATTGCTTTTACAAATTAAAATTTAAAAAATGGAGATAATTTTTTAAATATAGAAAAAATGCAACCATTTTATGAAACAAAGAGCAGACATTTGCAAGGAAAAATTAGTATAAAACCAGAATGTGTCACTTTATTAACATCTACTAGTACCAGACCCTTTATACAGCTGCAAATGCTACTTATTTACTACAACTTACATGGAATTATCTGTAACTTTGATTCAGTGTTCTCTGTTTGTTTGAAACCCTCTTCCTCTCTGTGTCCTGCTCTTGCTATAGTAATAGCTGGATTTTAGAAATGTCTTGCCCCGCATATTTGCCTTTTCTGACACTGTCAAGAACAGAACAGTGTTGTGGTAGCAGGAGACAGAAACAAGATGAAGAACATTAATTTTCCATAACTGAAATCATAGGCAGTGTTATCTAGGCTCTGAACTTAGTTTGTATGCAGATAATAATGGGAAGCAAGATGAAACATTTTTGTTTCCATTCCAGGCCTTTAATGGCAAATATTTCTCCTTAGAAGAAATGTTTTTCAAACTCGCTGGACAATTTTTCTCCAAAAATAAGAGCTTCACTCTACTAGTAGATAACTTATATTTAAAGCTACTAGCTGCTTTTTTGCTGGTTTGTACACTAATGCAAGTGGAACCAGAATGAAGGTTACAAATTGTGATTTACAGCATGGGTCTGCTGATGTGATCAAAGTGACTCACACATTAAGGTGATGGCAAAATCAACTCCATTAATATGGTCTAGAATAAAATCAAGAATAGAATAAAATTAAGAATAGAATAAAATTAAGTAGTTTTGTGATGTTCTTAATTAAATGGCATAAAGTTGTTGAAGTGACTCAAATTAAGGAGAACAAATGCTGTTAGTCATAGTATTATGATATCTCTAGTTGTTTTACAGTAGTGAATGTTTAATTTCTGTATTTTATTGTATATGAGGTTAAAAAAAAAAAAACAGAAAAAATACTCAGCTGATTAAAACATACTCCACATCTTATGCAAAATACAACTGAGATAAAATTGATCCAGTCCGAATGTGGAAGAACAGAACTTCATTCTAAGATTACAGTGTGCTCACTAAGGTTCTCAGCTATGTATTTATTTCCAGAATATTTTTTATTGCTTTAAAATGTCACTATACTGTTGAAGTCAGCAATATCAGTCATAGCTGTGTTTTGCTGAGGGTAGGGTTTTTTACGTCCTCTCTTCACTGCCTTTGTCTTCTTCAGCAAGGAAAAGATAGTGAAATTGTGTGAAAGTTTTCCTTTATTGCTGACAAATGCTGTTCCTTTGATATGACAGGGCATTACACTCCCACGGTGTAAATAAAAACATATTTATAAAGCTCTGGAATTAATGTCCGCTGTCAGATGTAAAAGAGTGCCCAAAAAGATTTGGTGGACAGATTTGAATAAACAGAGAAAAAAAAGGATGAGGTGGGAGGTTACAAAAAAATAAATAATATCAAATACTGATGTTCTGGAAAGTAGTATCTTTCCAGAAAATGTATAAAAGCACCTGGAAAGAATAGGGAAGAAATAACCTCACAGCTGCAATGAATGTTGAAGATCATAAGAAGCCCTAAATATGCTAGGTACAGCTGGAGACACATGAAAAAAAAAGTAGTCAAAGGAGCTGTTTTCATAGATTGTAAAGTAGACAAAAAAAAGCCTGAAACAGTTAATTCTTCAGAGGAGGTGGTAATTGCCATACCATCATTCTCTATTCTATATCAAAAACTATTCTTAATGCTTTGAAAAAAATTTCTTGCTTATTCAAAACTTTATCAAATCTAATACTTGTTTGAAAGTATTTAATAGATGTTCAAAATTTTTGTGTGTGATTCTCTAATTGTTATCATAAATTAAAAGTACCTTGGAAGCAAAACTGAACTCCTGTAAATACTTTTGATTATTTCATGTTAAAATGGTCAGGAGTGATAAATCTTAAGGTCTGTGATTTTCTTTGGTAGCACAGCCTTGCCTGTAATTTCAGGTTGGTGATATTTGTTGCTATTGTAATGTCATTCAGCACATTATTGATAGGAAAAGATGAACATGAAAGATGTCTTCAAGTCTTTGGGCACAGTCCCTTGAGTACCTATAAAAAGAAAGCCTTCTCTTAATATTTTTTTTATTCTGTTTGTAGATGTTCAAATCTGAATCCATTTAGGAAAAGAGGTAAAATTTTCATTACAATTATCATATCTATTGATAAGAAGCAGATGGAAAGAGGACAGGCTTTTATATCAGTAATACTATGGAGGGCAAATAAAATGCATGTCGTGCCAGTGAGGTAAGTAATCAGTACATGAGTAGGTCTGGCTTTGTTCATAAACAGAGAATATCCTGAGTTGAAAGGGACCCACAAGAACCGTTGAGTCCAAATCTTGGCCCTGCACAGGACCAGACAAAGAATTCTTTTCACTGTTAACAGAACATATCTCTAGACATGATTCCAACTCCTTCTGATGCAGATTACTTATTTTTCTGTCTTCTGTTTTTCTGTACAGCTGTAAATTGAATTCCTGGAAGATCCCTCTTTTTATCACTGTGTAAAAGTGGGGATTTATTCCAACGCTTTTTGAAATCCAGGAGTGGTCTATACACAGTAGAAATACTTAGAAGCTGCTAAAAGTATTCATTGATATATGATGTGCTACCCAGTTTCCTACAAGGAGTTGTTATGAGCTCTATTGTGATCTTACACTGAGAAAGAAGTCAGGGGTTTAGGAAAGCATCATTAACTTCCTTGTAGAATAATTGTGAACAGTCTCCAGAATATTTGATTGCATTTTTATGCAGCAGCATTGTCCAGCCACCTAGAAAAGCTGTAGCAGTTTTTTCCCCCCCCTCATTATTTACCTTCCTTTTGGAACACTGATATTGCCGAGCTTTAAAGTACCAAGACATTTTTCACCTTTCCTTGAAAGATTTGAAAAAAAATTATTTTCCTTAAGTCAATACCTTCTTACAATTTGGCTAATGGCCACAGTAGTAAAATTTTGTAGTTCAGACTACTTATACTACTAGAATCCAAATATTTTTGGCATTTTATAAAAAATTTAAATTATTTAGTGTATGGATGCTGCCATTTGTAGAGTGAAGTCCAGGACATGCTTCCTATGAAGGAAGATAGAAAGAAATATTTAAAAGTTGTAATAGGAGATCAGAAGGAATCTCACCTACAATATTTCCATTAAGACATTGCAATAATTCTGCTGTGAGTTTGGGTGAGGAGGAATTTTTAATCAAGAGTCTTACCTAGCTGTTCCTTAAAAATAGTAATTAGCCATTTTTAGGAAATTAACTTGTGGTACTGTAAATCCTCTGCGTTTTCTGTATCAATGGATGTTCTGTGCCATGTTTTCTTCTTCAGATTTGCAGTCATCTTAATCGTCTGGTCAAGACTGGAAGAAGATTCTTGGTGTCTCACAGAATTTTCTTTCTTTCTGTTCACATGTGAAATGTCCATGACTAAGGAAGCAAGGAGTCATAAATCTCACATGTTGACAGGATTATCTTCATAGCAAGGAAATGTCTAGTTCATCTTAGTTCAAAACTTTGTAATGACCCCTGTTTCCATTAGTGGGATTACTACACCATTGTCATTTACCAATTATTTTTTTTGGTGAAATAGCTAAGAGGCACTGTGCTATTTTCAGATGTGAAGATACGGAATTTGAAACCAAAGGTCATAGAGACCTTTTAGTGTCTGCGTTTTCTGACTGTTTACTTTCCATACAATTCACCTACCTTTTTTTTTTTTTTAATGAGAACAAGTTTTATGATATTTCTCTTTCTTTTGCAAGTTAAGTTTATGTGACCAAGCACAGAACTGATTTATTTATCACTTGTATCTTCAAGCAAACCATGTTCTTTCTGATCTGTTGTTATAGTAATTTTGCCACAGACTTTGAAAAAACGGTTGGTTTTTCTGTTAAGCATCTTCCTTTACTGACAATCTGTATACAGGGTTTTATATAATAACTGTTAGAGGTCACTTACCAGAAGTTCTTTGTGTCTGATACATTACTGTCATCCTACTGTAAGCGTGGGAGTTCTATTTTAAATTGTGTACATGTTTCTCCTTGTCTTTGCTGCTTTTATTTTTGTCTATGCCATAGCACTGTGATCTGCTATGATTAACATCATGCCCTTGTAATCCAACCTTCTCACTATATGCATGATATTTTCCTTTAACACATCTCATAGAAGGGCAAGTTCTACTTTGTAGCAGGTATCACTTATTCAGAACTGGAAAAAATTAATTTATTTGGTTGAAGGTTCCAAGGTCTTCAGTGAAGGGCAGACAGTTTCTTAGCATCTGAATCCTTTAGTCACAAAGATTTCAAGTAGTGAATCATTGTTATGCTTTGTTCCATTTTACTTATGTATTTAACATTTTTCTGTTTCTCTCAAAAATGAACAGAGAGTAAATAAAATATTAAATACCATAATAATAAAGATTAAACTCAACATGTACTACTGTCATCTTAAAGCAATTGTAAATTGTTCCCTTTGCAGCCCAGCAGAGACTAAATGTCATTGCTCCCTAATGGAAACTAGACACACTTGCCAGCTTGTCCATGTTGATTGTTTCAATGCAGTTCTTGACAGATTTAAAAAGGGAAAGGAATAATGGTAGTCACAGCAAAGCCCTGATTCAGTCTTTTAGCTTAAATAGTTCCTCTTTTGTCCTCAGTTACCTCAGTCCTTTGTTTTTTCTTCTTTTTCAAATCTAGATCAATTCTCTAATCTATCTCAAAGCAGTTCCAAAAGGTGTTTTAGCACCACAGCTCAGAAGGGGAACAGTTGTATAAAAAGTTGTATAAAAACCATTCCAGTCGGTTTTGTATTTTCAAACTGTTTCTGCAGACCTGATGACTGCATAAGCAAATAGGAAGCTAATTGACTATATTGGAAATGAGAGAAACCTAGAACTGATTTTTCCAGGATATCAAGAAATATCACCTTTTGTATACAGATCGAGTGTCACTTTATTGCAAGTTAAATAAATTAGGAAATATTTCTTTAAATCTTACATCATTGTTCCAGTGCTATTTAAATGGGCCTTCTAACATTACCAACATATATTATTCTAACAATAATTTAAAATTAAACTTGCAATGAATGCTTTAAGACAGAAGCATATGTGGTCTGGAAAAAAGCAATACTTACTAAGCAAAATGACCAGGTCCTCTGGTGGAAAATGCAGTACTACTGCAACCAGCAAGGTAGACAAATTGTATTCTGAGAACATGCCAACATTTTTCTTCTCTTTTAGCTATGTATTTGAAGTGTTCCAGAATTACAAATCATTTTGGTTGAGTAATATCTATATATTTTATTTCATTGTTATTGTTCCAATTCGTGTCATTGTACTATAACAAAATACCATTAATATCTAATTTATTTCTGTTGGCCCTATAATTCATTTAAGTCATTAGAGAAACTATTTCTGTTACTAGATAATTTTTTATGAATCACATCTTCTTAATATTTGTCTCTTTTGTGAATCACATCTTAATATTTGTCCTCTAATCCCTGTCTTAATGTGAGTGATCTGAGAGAGGGAGCTCACTTTCCTGAGCACTTTTGCACAAATGAATATGTATCATCCTGATAGCTTTGCAAAACTGATGCAATCCTGAAGTTGAACAAAACATTACAGATC
Source organism: Neopelma chrysocephalum (assembly GCF_003984885.1). Lineage (NCBI taxonomy): Eukaryota > Metazoa > Chordata > Aves > Passeriformes > Pipridae > Neopelma > Neopelma chrysocephalum. Next base: position 5,389,317 of record NW_020897693.1, read on the forward strand.
AAAACACCTCAACTCTTCGATTAACACACATTTCTAAAAATACGGATTGAAATTGAGCTATTTCTTTTTCTTCTTCAAAATAAATAATCCATATAAACATTAGTTATTTGCAGGACTATAAACATCAGGTCTCTCATATACACAGAATTCGAAAAAAATTGCCTGTATTTTCAGTTGCTGTCCAGGCTTTTCCTATAGCTGCTATCTAGATTGCTACAAATCTTTGCTAATAACTAGAATTTCGTTACAGCTCTCAGCATAAGGTTACTGATCCACCACAGCAAGGTGCACTAGTTTTACTACATGCTGATCACTTTTCCCAACACACTCTTCAGAGTTAATACTGATTTTCTTTCTATAATTTGTTTTTCTACCTGAGCCAAACTATCCAATGAACTTGTCCTATCTCCTGGTATTTTCTCACGTGTCAGACTAGATGTTTCTGAGAACATATTACATCACTGTAGGGGCTGGCGTAAGTTAGAGTTGCCTGCCCAATCTGTTTCAAGTTTTCTGAATTAAGTCTTTTCTCTCACCATTTTGACCTTTTTACCCTTTTCTAACAAAAGTAGATCTGCAATTGAGAATTACTAAAATTTCAGCAGAATTGGCGAGTATGCTGTTAGAAAATGTTGGGGGTCTTGTGACCCTTTTTTTTTTGTCAAAAGAGCTGCATTGCAGTAGTGGGTTTTTTTCGTTTGTTTGTTTGTTTTAATCTTAGACATTTAATATTTTCTTTCTTTGGGCTTTTTAATTTCCCTCTTACTCTTCTCAGAGTGCTCTTGTGTTTGCTTTGTGCTAAGGACTGATCTTAAGGAATTTTGATGTTGCTTGATTATTTGCGGCTTGGCTTTCTCTCTATAGGCTTGTGTTCCATTCAAGCCACTAAACTAACTGGCAACTCACTGCTCTCCGAGTTTTCACATACTGCTGGGAGGCAGAAAAACCAGTTTTATCCAGACAGCACTGTGAGGATGAGTTGCATGAAATTACTTATCCAGTCTGCTTGAAAAAAATTTACATTTCTTGTAAACATATGCATTGTCTATTACTAAAGGCATTTCTAGGACTTAAAAATATGACACCTTTTGAGAAATAGTTTGCTATGTGGCATGGCTAACAGTAGGTCTATTCAAAAAAGTCAGGTTTAAATGTGGTATCATTTTAAGTACACCATTAAATGGATGAAGTAGCATATATCTTTCTACAGGAAATCAGAATAAATAGGTTATATTGAGCAGTCATAGTCATCCAGAAATGGAAAATAAAATGTTTTCTATAGATATTCTTCAGAGTCTTCATATGGATTTTTTTATTTTACTTCACGCTAAATATCATTAAGCTGCTAGTAGCTGCAAATCTTGTATGTGAGAAGATAACTGCTTTTCCCCATCAGTGAAGGCATTTTTGTTTAATAACAACTTTGATCCTTCTACTGTTGGCAATGGTCATTGAGAAATCCTGACATAAAGAAGGTATCTGCAAGATAAAGTTCTACAAGGGATGATTAGCAGCACTTAAGTTTTCTTTTTGTTGAAAGGAAGAATCCCTGATTGAACAGTGCATTGAATGATATGACAAGCAAGTACTTGATCCCTGTCCAGCTGGAAAGGAATTGTATTCATCAGCAGCTTTTTAGCTAAGGATGTCTTTATATTTTCACTCTTTGTTTGAGTCTCTCCAGATCCTCCCTTTACTTCATGTCAGCACTATATAGTAGGTATGCCAAGTGGTTTTGAAATTTAAATTACAGTCTCTTTTTCAGATGTTATTGGAAAGAACATGTAATTTATAACCACGTGTTAGGAGTACAGGATGTTCATGGTTCACTGCCAATTCTTCTTTTGTAAAGTTAATAAAACTTTCATAAAACACTTATACACTTGTATATTTCATGGTAAAGATTTTTTTATCTCATAGGCTAATGTAAAGATTTATTAAAAACATTTTTTTGTTAAGAGGAGTGTCAATAGTTTGCAGCTGAGTGTAATTTTGAATTCCCAGTAGATGACAGTCTGACTGAAAATGACACTAACAGCTTTGTTGATTTAGCACTAAAAATAAAGGATTCTTTCAAATGATATAAAGCTCTAATACCCTGAGTGTGCTGAAATACACTTGAGACCCTTAAGTAGAGTTTCAGCGAAATGTTCGCCAGCACTATGGATTCCGGTGAACAAGCATTAACACGCTTCCTGGCATTGACCCACTGGGTTCCCACCTAAAAATTAGTGTGAAGGACTGGGATACTGCATTAAGAAGAGAAACTGATACGTCTAAATATGGGAACCATCAGAGCTTTGGATAATGTCATGGAATAGACTTCTAGTAAGACCTTGTGACATCATTGTGACTAACTTGTGTTTTTTTTCTCAGAAATTGAGCACTTCAAATATTTAATTCAGTAGCAACCCAAAACTACTACCATCTGATAGCTATGAAGAGGTATGTGAAAAGAGTTGATGTTTTTATGCCAGCTTCTGCAGGATGGTTGTTCACTCTTTTTTTTGTGATGTGATAATTGATAGCTTTGCTGGCGATCTTGGCAAAGAAGCTGAGGATTAAATAGCCCGAGAGATGGAACTTTCCTAGTCTCCTAAGTGAGAAACAGACATGTTGGCCAGGCAGCATGGAAGAGTCTACAGTGCTCCTGCTGTGCTGTACTCTACTAAACATAAATACCGTAAAAGTGTTTCCTCCATCTTTTAGTGTTTTTTATTCAAACTAAGAGTGTTTAGAGCTATATTCTCTGCATCTTTGTCTGATTTTAATCTATTTTTCACTTGTATTCTGGAATAGATCAGGTAATACAGTGACAAAAATATTTTACACAACTTTACAGCCACCTATCCTAAGCATTTGCAGCAATGTAAAGGGGGTGGAAAGCTCTACATTTCTATAAATAATTACACAAAGGAAAGCAATGAAGGGACTGGTGCACACATAACATCAGAGTTGGTAACAAGCGAGAGAGAGCACCGATAAATTTGTTACATATAGGATACAATTTTTTAATGAGGAATCTATAAAGACACTACCTCTCTCAGTCTGGTAGCTACTACTTAAATAAATTTACTCTGAGCTTGCCAACATTTGTTATTTCATCCATATGTTGTGACTACTGCAGTACATTTTTGCTGGTTTTAGTGTTTTTCTTAAAACAATTCACTTGATACACAAGTGGCTAAACTTGGAGAACAGAAGGGGTACATCTACAGATCCATAAATGGTAGTAATAATAATATCTCTAAACGGTAGTTTGAGCTGTGAAAACAGTAGCACTGAAAACTGTAGGAAGAGAAAGATCTAGGAAAAACTAAAGATTTGTTGTATTTTTCCATTTTATCTTGCCTATGTGATAAAATAGAAACATAGATCCTTAGAGAATCAATTAGTGTGCATAGAAATAAGGAGGAGGTAATTATATAGAGGGAGTTAAAGACAAAATGGTTGAAAACTTAATGTGTTTATGTTGAGTGGCTGCTGATTCTTGACCTAGATCATATGGAGATCACAAATTTGACTTAAAAACATTTTTTAAGGCATATTAAACAAAGTTCATGTAATGAAGCATCTTTTAATTCAGATTGACCTCCCAGCATAATATGTAGGATGTATATACACAAATTAGGGGAACATAAGATGCCTTTCTGAATATGGATTGGCAAAGTGACAGTTTTGTGCTTTTTTCTTCTACAAGCATGACTTTTCAGATTCAGAAAAAAGTGAAGAGAGAGGATCTTCTCAGTTTTTGTAAAGGTATTACTTTCCTTAAAAACATCACTAATCAAAGAACACCTAAAACAATTTTAGTCCTATGTAAATGTAGCATAAAATCTCAAAATTCTAAGATGTTTGAAAAACAATACCCTTTATATATTCATATATAAATCAGATCAAGAAAAGTGTGGCTATTCTCTGCAAGAAGTTCTGTTGTGTTGATTGTGTTAACTGAAGTAATCCCATACATTTTGAATGTCAAATGAAAAGCATAGTGAATTTCAGGTTATTTCTCTGTAAGCAATGACTGGGGCGCGAGGTTTGTTTGGCACCTTTTCTTAGTGAGGCTTGTAGGAAAAGAAAATACCGTTTATTAAAGTACCTGAGAAAGTATAAAAAAAAGAAAGCAGTTCTTAGATATACAAGTTCTTCAAGAGGGCTGTTTTAAATGAATCTTCTCAGATCTGATTGTGAGCTGACCACCATGTTTTTCCACTTCCACAGTAAATTCTTTTCATCTAAACTTCCAATAGGCTAAATACTTCAGGGGTATTTTTTGAATTTTTGTACCAATCCCATCAACTTTACAGAAACACATTTGCTAGGGGAATCTTTTATATTATATGAGCATGAATCTGCAGAAGAAATAGAATGACACTGGTACTATTAGTATTAATCTCTCTTAATATAATCTGAAAGCAGGCAAAAACTATGTTAAACAACTTGGGAAAGATGAACAATGTATATGGTGGTCTTTAACATCTCCCAGTTGGAAATAAATCATTTTATTATTTACAGTTATTTTATGCTATATTAAATTTGAAAACATTTAACCTATTTGACCATAATTTTAATACAACATTCTTGAAATGTGAAAGTCCCCTAGATAACTATGATAAATATATTTGTCTTGGATTACTCTTCTTCTGTAGATAAGAAAAAAAATGAAAATTAAAAAAGGTATTATTACAAACTAGTGATTAGAATTGAGTGCAAAAAAAGTCATTTGTATTTCCCTCTCTTTTTCACTCTACTATAATCATGAAAGATTAAAAAATGAGAAAAAATTGTATCAGCTGGTTTGTGCATGAGATAGATCTGCTTCAATAGTGTCTTGTGAACAGTGAAGCATAAGTTATAGCTGAAATTTCATGACTACTTTTTTAAACTCTATAGAGGAGTGGGCCTTACAGTGACAAGGAAAGGTGATACACTGGTGTTTTCTCTTTGTCACGTGAACCGACCAGTTGCCCACACACGCTGACAAATCTGCACTGGTGCACAAGACTGCTGCTTTCTGAAATGGTGGTTTCAGTTTTCCTAAGGGGACAAGTAAGCCAAGTGCTACTCTCCTGTAATCTTCAGTAAAGACTTCCTTGTCTTCTTTATCTTATTCTGTTTTTCTTGGTTGCTGGAGCTCCTCCGTAGAAGTCTGCCACTGGTAGGGCTCTGATGCTTCTCTGCCCTGCCCTCTGTCTTTTGCAACAGCACCTCAGACCCAGCCCTGGAGAAGGCTGCATGCTGTATTATTTTCATGCAGGGGAAGCCTCTTCCCAGCTGACATATTTTTTTCGAAATGAATACTAGACCATTGTCTGCTAACAAAATCAGTAGCACTCTCTAAAAACCAAAGGATAAAGCAAACACATTAGGAATAATGCTTCCAATGCTGCAAACTTGTTTGTGCTAGTGCAGACTTAGTTAAATATTCACCAAATATATCTTAAGGTGTTTTGAATTTTTTTTGTTATAAAATATGTTAGAAGATTAAAGCATGTACAGAACATTCCTCCCTCTCATTCATGTCAAAATGAAATTGATAATTGCCAGTTTTTAACCAGCTCAAAAGATGCTTTCACAGTCTTCCCTTTGCAAGAGATTACTTATTGTTGCCTTTGATGTTGACATTATTTAATAGAGATTTTTTTTCTTTATGAATTGTTTCAACTTGCTCATACTGTCTTCAATTTAATGAAGCTGTTGAGAAGAAAACTGTAAACAAATGAGATAGGATGGTTTAGGAAGAATGCGAATTGTATTCCTTAGCAAGAATTGTTTATAGGGATGGTTTCATAATATGTAAAACATATGGACCACCAGAAATCTAAAAGCCAGACTTTAGGTCTTTGATTTATTATTTCATGTAATTTACATTTTATTCACTTTTTCCCCTCTCTCTTCTATTTTAACATTTTCTATTTGTAGCAATGCATATGAACAAGAAATGCTTCTGTTACAGGACTGTGCTATTCATTGAAACACATCAAAAATGCTGAATGCAAGCTACCGAAGGTCATGATTTTAAAGCTTACTAAGGATCTGGAGGTATCACACTTGAAAGACACAACAAAATTTATTTTGCTTTTCTAATTATTTCCTTTAAAAAATTTATTACTAGGTCCTCCCACAGTACAGTTTTCCTGAGTCTGTTTACAGTGCTTGTTTATACTTGAATAATACCTGTAAAAGCTGGGTTTTTTCATCCTATAGTCATTCAGAACCACCAGATTTTGTTGCAAGATAACCAGAACCAAACTAGTTTTCAATATGCTGTTTTAGCTACTGAAACAATAAATCCACAGTTTTCTGTTTTATAAATATGAGTGCACAGGAGTGTAAAAATAGACACAGACCATGTTACTGTAAAGTGACTGCTTACCCCTGTCTTTATTTAACCTTCATATTTCACATTCTAGTAGAGAAAAACAAAACTCAACCAGTGCAAACTATAGTCATGTCAGATGAAGCTTATTTTAATAATGCCAACACAAAATAGTAGGATTCAGATTAATGGGATTACTTTGCCTCTGAGATCTTGATTTCTCTGGAGTTTACCTGAATTTTAACATTCTTGGGAAATTAAAACGTGTTGGTTAGTTTCCTCTACACCTGAAGACATTTTGCTAATTAGCTACACAAATTCAGATCAGGTGTTGACTAGCACATAATAACTTGCTGCCCAACAAAAAAAAAAACCCAAACTGCTGGTGTGGAATTGTCATCAGGGAAAACAGGAAAAGAAGAAAGATGGGTAATCTTTGATCCTGCTTTCAGCAAACTTCTGTTGTGCAAGTGAACAGGAGATCAAACGTGAACAGATTTGTGTGCTGTACTGTGCTATAGGAATCCAATACTCCAAGAATCCCATGTAAGTAAAAATAGGAAATCTGCTAAGAACATCATAATTACTTAGGAATTATTACTGAGAAATGCAAAAATGTGGTTTGCATATTTTCTGAACTGCTGGACTTCAGCTGAAGATGGCATTGGGCTGTTGTCAGTCAATTACATCTATTCAGCAGATTAGACTTTTTAGGGATGTGGTATATAAGTAGAGCATTGCAAATGTTGGATAATTTTTGGAATCTTTTTCTGGGTGTGGGTTTGTGAAATTTACTTCTTCCTGAGTATTTTATAACCAATGTGATTATTGGTCTCTGTAGCTGTGTTTTAGGAGATTTCTATACAGAAATATATTACAATGGGCATTGTTGTTTTCCTGTGTTATTTTTCAGTGGAATTTAATTCTTTCTTCATTTTTAACTAACCTTTTTCTGGAAAATGAAATTTTGTTGGTTTTAAGATACTTATCTTCATACATATAACTTCATCTGCCCTGAGGTGGTCTGTATACATTGTATTCTGGTATAGTTATTCAGGGTTACAGTAGGATTGTTTGAGGTTTTATTTCTTTTTTTTGGTGATAGCAAATGAAATAATTCATGCCTGTGAATGTAATTATGCCGCTGACATTCAGGTGTTCATTCCTCTTTGGCATGAAGCTAGACTGATAAAGCATATGTACAGGGGAAGTATGTCTATCTATTGAGGAAGAGGGGGTTTACACCATTTTCTTACACCAGAATCACGAAGCAGTACAATTTTTGTGTGTAGAGAAAACTTTAAATAAAGGTACTCAATTATGTCTTAAAGTAGCTGATAAATGGAAGAGGAGTAACTTAAATCAGTAGAAGGATGATTTAGCTGAAATCCTGGAGTAGATGAAACTATAATGCTGTTTTTTGATTTTATTTTTTGATTGTGATTTTATTTTGCTTGGGCTAAAGAAGCTTTGTTGATTTAAGTTTAGTAGCTGGCAAAAAGGCTGTGATTTTGCTCCTTGGAACAGTTAACCTGTTCACAAAGCTATTAGTAAGGCCCTTCTGTGTGTTTTGGAAT
>NW_020897693.1:5397225-5419016 GCF_003984885.1 Neopelma chrysocephalum
TGCCTGTTAATTGCCAGCTGGGGGCAGGGTGGAGAGGGGTAATTCCAGTCAAAAGGAACCAAGTCTAAAAAGCCTGGTTTAGGTGGCATCCACCCAAGGGCTGCTTCTACTCCTTTTCCTGCTCTCTCCATCCCTCTTCTTCAATAAAAATTACATTTTCTTTAAAAACTTTCTATACATTTGAAAGAAATCTAAATATTGAAGCATATGGATGTGAACTGTTTAGGAACCCAGTCAACTCCCTTCTTCCTTGTATAATTCTTCATCATTGTCACTCCACCCTGCTCATGCTACCCACCCAGTCTTAATTTTATTCCTTTCATTTGTTCCATACTGCAAATATTCATTTTTTTAATTCCTCCTGTGACTTCAAATTGTGCATTAAATATATTTTGAAGGACTTTAAAAGAAATAATTTACTGTGTCATTTTTAGTTACTGTGCCATTTTAAGTTACAAGTTTGTTAGAGTTTGGTTGTTTTTTTTTTCCACAGCTATGTTGCTGGAACAGAAAGATATTTTTATACGTAAAACTGGAATGTGTAGTCTCTTTGATATTATGAAATTTGTTCATAAGATGCTACAGTAGATTTCTTAGCAGTAGCAAACTCATTTTTAAGTCAAAGCAGGATTCTTGATCCCTTTTTTCTTTCTCTAGGTATCTATCTATCTTGTTCTTTCAGGCTATTGCTCTTTAACGTTGTTTTTCCAATATTATATCTTTAATTTCTCTTCTCCCTCCTATAATAATTAGCTCTCTTCTCTCTGACTCAGCCCACTAGGCAGCAACAGAGCCTAGATCAGTGTTGGGTCAGTTAATAATAATTGTCAGTGTTCTGCAAACTCAAGAAAACAGGCCCATGCGAGTTGCTCTGGCTGATTTGGGGTAACAAGAGAATGGAAAACTAGCTTTTAGCAGTGACTAAAGAGTAGCTTTTGTTTTTCCATAATAGCTTAGGTAATGTCAATTCATAAAAACCAGTACACCAGGACTGAGAAATCTACATGTGCTGTATTTGAAGTCTCTTGTATGGTGGTAAGAGAATAACATTTGTTGAAGGCCCAGCTGCCTGTCAAGAAAGATAAAGCAGGCTATTACACACTTAATTCTCATTCCTGCAGCCTGTGCTGACTAACATCTGATCTCTGCTTCTCTGAGCCATCATGTTACACCATCGTCTGTCATATTGTAGTAAAAAAAAAATGCAAAATATTTCTCGTTCCGAACTATGGTGGTAATGTTTTCCAATATTTTTGCAGTAGCTCAACATGATAGAATCACTTTAGAATAAGAACCATCCATTCAGTCCCCAATTGCAGCTGAATGTAGTCAAGTTCTCACAATGTCCTGCTTTGTTATGTAGGTCAGAGTAAACCTTTTGGTGCTTTTTTGCAGTTGTGCTTTGGTGTATCTCAGTGTGCCTTGGTATATGAAAGTTTCATTGTGGCTTTAAATGTTATAAAGCTGTTTTTTTCAGCACCAGTGACCAAGAAGAGAAGTAATTGTATGTGGCTTGGACTTATTTCTATTCAGAAATAAACATGTAATTAGGAGATAATTATAGCTATGAAATAATTTGATATAAGGGAGATGTAAATGTAGATTTTGGATAACTTCTGCTACATAAAAAATCTAATTCACCTGTGGCTTTATTCACTTTTTAAGAACAGGTATTTCAGTTCAGGGCTTGTAATAGAAGGAATGAATTAATTACAGAGCTATCCTTCCTGATGATTTACAACTTTTTACTTGCTAAATTTTCTGTGGCAGATCTTCATATTCTGCCTTTGTTGCTGAGTTGTAAGCAAGTGTATCAGTCCTTCATACCATCAGAAAGCGCTGGAAAAGTACATAAGTCTAGAGCCAGAGGTATTGAAAAATACAAAAGAAATACCTATGCTGTTTTCTGGAGCAGTACAAGGAAATGGCAGGTACACCTTCCTGAGAAACAGGAGAAGAACTGGGTACCAAGCGTTTCTGTAAAATTGGCACTTGCTTCAGAGGTGAGTGGGCAAAGCGCCACTGTTAGACAGTATCCCACTTTTTGAATTGTTCTCGCCCCTGACAATTCCTGAAACAAAAGGATTGGACAATCTAACTCCTCTGCTGAAGATAGTTAGGTACATTGTTGTCAGCTGATTGAAATTTCTTTAAAAACCCAAACCTTTGTATTGCTACCATCGTCACTTGAGCTGTCTGTGTCTGTCTTTTGAGGGCAACACCTGCAAGCAAGTTTCTTCAGAACTGAACTTGTCATGTCTCTGACACTATCAAACTATTTTCAGAAAATGGTATCTAAGGAGCACAAGGGAAGATATACTTTTTACACTACCTATAACTGTCAAAGCATTTTTGTAGCTGTTAGACCCTCTGTTCACTACAGCTATGCAGGCATTTGTGGTATGAAATCCTTCAGCTCTTAAATAGTTCAAACCAGTGGGTATAAAGAAAAGTCAGTGACCTCAAAATAAAAATGGTGTTCTATATATAATTTAGTGCCTCTATCTTATTTCAGCCATACCAAATCGTATGATACCAATAATATTGATATAAGACAATGTTGGAAATTTTGTACTGAACAGCGCACAGCTTTCAGAGAAATATGCTGGGAAAGCTGAAAGACTGGCTCAGAAAACCAAATTTTACTACCAGTCAAAACCTTATTTCCCCAGTAATAGAGATATCTTTATATTCTTGACAAAACAGTAGAAAATAAGAGCAGTAAGAAAGGCAAGGAGAGAGCTTCTCACTCATTATTGTGGCCATTACATATTGACCTTCACATGTTCACAGACACACCTTGGTCATGCCAGACTGGAACCTATTTCAGCACAAATAACTGTAGCTCTTAATCTCTCTTGGACTGTGAAAATTCCATTTCTACAAAGTAAAAGAACATATTCACCTGCAAAATATTTTCCCTAATGGATAAAGTCTTGTGAGTTTTCATGTCAGTGGATTATTACAGTTTCTTTATGAACTTGGGAGGAAAGGGGAATAATCCAACTTTTACCAATTTCATTTTGTCTGCACAAGGTTGTGGGGGTTTTTGGTGTGGGTTTCTTGCCTTCCCCCCACCCAAAGCACTACATTTTTTGTGCTGCATGCATGCCAGGATTTATGACTGAATAAACCAAATATAGAACAGACCACTTACATAATATTTAACATATGTTATAATGTCAGATGTGAGTTAATTTTAGAAAGAGTAATGGAGAGAACCAGACAAAATGGATCATCACTCTTCCCTGAATGTGATTAAGCAAAGAGGAAGGATTCTATCCCACCCCACCCATGTATTCGGTATAAATTTCCTGCAATATTCCTTTAGCAGAGGAATATAAAACTGACTTCCAAGTGAATGTAGACAGATGTTGGGTGGTCCTATTTTGGACGTGATTACTCAGTGCTCTTCTATAGGAACACACTGGTTCTCATCCAAGTAAAAACCCTGAAAAAATAGATTCTTCATCACACTGTCCAATCCAAAGGTAATGTATTTGTAATGAACAAAATCCAGATAAAAGATACCTCAGTCATTAATGGACCATTACAAAATTAGATCAAAACCCGTTTGTTGCTGATTTGTGAAGCAGTGTGGGTGTCGCACTGCAAACTATTAAGGCTCTTACTTCATATGTGTAATATCTGTTATGGTGATGTCCTTAAATCACTATTGGTGGTGAAGAACGTTTATTTTGAAAATATGTAAAATTCATGTCTATAAAGAAGTAACTAAGAGTCAGACTCTGATCCATCCACTTGCTACATAAATGAATGACAACTGATGTATGCAGTTCACGTTAATAGATGTTCCAATACTGTGCATCACGTGTCTGGATCTAAAATGCTAAGGCCTGGCATTTGGCAGCTTAGACTGAATCTGAAACACACTATCCTGTGCAAAATGGTGAGAGGAGAACATTTAGGGAGCCTGTTGATTGCTTCCCTTCGGTTTGCAAAGAGCAGACTGGTTACACTTGGCAATATGTGATAAACTGTATCTAGTTCAGGATGGATGCAAAGTAAAATATTATGAATGTTCCCCTCATGGAATTTTGTGTGGCGCAGAATCAGTTCTAATGAATTGTGATAAATCTCTGTAAGGAAATAATCATGAAGTTTTCTCTTATTTAGGAGAAAATTGTGAGGCACCCAAGTAGTAGTTTGGAGGAAGAAGTGAGTAGCCCAGAAAACTCTCCTTATATTCTACCTAATTTTTTTTTCTTGCTCATGTGTTACCATTTTTTACTGGTTAGCTCATGTTTCTTCTTCACCTCACAATAATTCTCACAATATTTGCTTCTTCTCTTAAAATACATGTAGACCAATAAGTAATTCTGTAGCTGTTTGTTTTAAGCCAATCATCTTAGGTCAATCTTGTATAAGGTTCAGTTCAATGAGACAGTCAATAGATAGTCAATATCTAGGGTTAAAGAAAGGATAAGACATAACTTCTGATATGACATAACTTTAGCTTGGAAGTTCTGTAGTAGACAATTTTATTTAAGATATAACACTGTAACAGAAATCTGTTGGAGCACTTCAATTATGTGAATATGCTTCAGGTAACTACCAGGGTCCTCATTCAACTTGCTTAGGTTTTTGTGTTGATTGTTGCATATTAATTTAGTGATAAAACTTCAACAATTATAAGTATAGATCCATATAGAAATCCAAAGATTCATTTTCACTTTAGTTTCCTTCTTTTGAAAACAAAACCAAACAAAACCCCCTAAAACTTCAGAGAATGTTGGGATTTCACTTATGAGAGATAAAGAAAATTTCTTTCTTAAACTCTGACAGCTGAAAATTGTCAAGAATTCTGGCCTGTCTACAGATAAACAGAAATTGTATTTTGAAAGATGTTACTAGAATTTCAGCTCTCTTCTCTTCTACTCGTGCTTTACTGGAAGCATGATACAAGCTGAATTTCTTTGTAGAATAGTATTCATCAAGAAAAACATGCATATGATTGAAATGTTACCTGTTGTTCTACATTCTCGCACACTACACTATGTTTAGGAGAGCACTGCTTAATCATACATTACAGAAAATTAAGCTCCTCCTTTTGTAAAGCTGCCGCTTGGTGACAGGATATCACACATCCATCCTGCGGGCAGGTTTCAGGGAAAGTGTCAGAAGTGAAAGCTAGCACTACCAACTGTAGGAAAACAACATTTTTGTCCCACTGTGAAGCTGGGTTTTGTGGATGCTGAACTCCTAGAATGTTTGTGGCCACCATTCATCATGACCTAACTTTGTGGTGGGCCAAGTCCTGCATAATGGCTATAGAACCCTGGAAACGCTGGCTCATTGCAGGATAATTTATTTTGGTTAAATGAGGTTGCAGACTACAAGCTTAATTTTAGGTTATCCTGATGGCAAAATTATATGTCATAAACCAAAGAGAGAATTTTTGTTTGACCTTCCACAATAAAAGATTGGGGACTGATGGGAGTGCAGGAGGGTATGTATTAGCTTGAAAACCCAATTGGAAGCAGTTTTGTCTTCTAAATTTTATCTGATTCTACGCTGCAAATAACAAAAAACCAACCAAACAAAATCCTAACATAAAAAAACCAACAAAACCACCACCAATACTTTATGGTAAATTTAGGCTATAATGGCATCTGGGTACAGATCTGAGAAAGTACTTAGTATTCCAGGTTCTAATTTGATTAATAAATTTGTTATATTCAAAATCTCGAATTTTGTTACGTTGCTGATAATGAATAAAAGTGAGCAGGAAAAAAACTAGCTTGTTTTTAACTTATAATCACAACAACTCAACTGAAATCCATAAACATACGTAGCTGAACAGGTAAACAACAGAAAACTCAAATGAAATTTTGTAATAAAGCAAATAATAGTAAATAAATAGATAAATAAATTCCCTGCACACAAACACAGTTGTCTGCTTATTCATTAGTCCAACCCTTTCCTTTGGATGTTTCTAGCAGTAATTTTCTAGAAAGTAGAAAAGTATGGCCAAGTTCTGTGAAAGACCTCAACAGAAACTCCAGTAAATGTTTCATCCTGTTATCCTCTATTTAGTAGTAGCTGACCTGTGGATTCAAGATCAAGCTTGCATGATATTAATGATATTAAAACTCTGATCACTTCTCACTATTAAAGCAAAAGTAGTCAAAGCCTTTTTTTAGTTGTATCCAGATTCATTGATAATATTTGAAGATAAATTAGGTAGAGAGTCCACTGTCAATTATCACTACAATATTGACGCAAGGTTTGAAGGTAAAATTCTCCTTTGATTGTGATTATGGAATGGCTTTAAAAGTCTGAACGCAGTCAGAGCTTCCTCACTGGCTGTCACTGATGTCATGGTCATGTCAGTAATGCCCTCAAAGGGCAGGACTCTGACACACTCTCTCTCTCTCCTTTGATTTATAAATTCCATTTCATAACAGCAAAAAGACACTTAAAGGAAACTCTTCTACTTCTTGCTTTATCACACTACCTAAGGCATATAATAATCCTCAAAAAATGCACTACCTGTCATGTCTTATTCCTTAAACATAGGTCAGAAAAATCTACCATACTAGACAGGATGGTGTAAGTGCTACACTGGAATGACCTCTGAGGGCGGGGAAAAGTCTAACTATATCCTCCAATTCCAAGCCTGCAGAATCCAGAATAGCTCCGATTTTTAGAAACATGGATGCAGGGAAGGAATGATCTCTTCTCTAAATGTTGATCAAACCACACAAATGGCATTAACCTTATGTAGTTATATAAACCTTATTGGCCTATATAGGAGCAAAGCAGATGCTTCAAGACAAACTGCTGCACCCTTCAATTATCTAAGTAAATCCTTTGCAGTGTCTTGGACTCTTCTCTTTTGGTCTTTTTTCCCTAAAATACGTTAGATCAAGGTATTATGTAGATTCTTAGGAAATCTTTATGATCTCAAATTAATTGTATCTTTGCTTTAAAGATTAGTATCCAAGGGATGTATTCACTTCATATGAAGATGGGGTGAAAAGTGGAAGGAAGGAAAGAGCACAGGATGAAAATGAATTCAGACAAATGAATTGACCAGAGGAGTAGTTCCCTGGCTTGCTCCTCCATGTTATTCTTACCTGTGAAGGAAATGCATGTGAAAAGATGTTGTTTGGATTCTGTGGCTAAAAAGAAGGAAGACTGCTATGAAGAACACTTGTTCCTGAAGGGCCTCCAGACTTATATGGTTTTAACAGGCTCTGGATCAAACTCTTAGGCCAGTTGAAATGATAGTAGATGATGTCTAAAGCTGCTGAGAGCTTTTATTTGGAACACATTCTCACAAATAACAGAAAGAACTGTTTGGGCCAAATTTACCTGTGATGAATTATCATTAATAGCCTCAGCCCTACCCTGTCGATTTGTCAGTTATGATTTTAGTTGGCTACTTAATAATAATAAAAAAAAAAGAGTTTAAATACTAAATCAAAGGAGAAGTGAACAGTCATATTCTTTTAAGAGGCCATATTGCTTATTTCAAGCAAAGCTGGTAACATTCCAATGTTCTTTTGATAAGCATATTAACCAAGACCAAAGACCATGGGAACAAAACGAAAATGGCATTGTGGGTTATGCAAGTAAGCATTTTTGTTTTCATTTCTGTGCAAGACAAGTGGTATTGCAGGATGATACAGACCAGAACTCATTGTTAATGCATTTTTGCTAGGAAGTTCTCAGAAAACAAGGAATCTCTGGAAACTAAGCTTTCAGACAAGGTCAAGGGTAACAAAATGCTTCTGGACACTATTCTTCAGGCTAGTAGTCTAGTCTGTATTTTTCTCATACATTGGTTAGAAACATTAAAAATAACAGTTTAATTATCTTAGTTGAAATTTACTGTGACATGAAAAGTATACTGTCAATTTTGTTAAAAGAACTTGCAGGTACTCTCTCTGCCCTTTAGCCTGCGTGCCACTTTTTGCTGATTTATGGTAATTTTTCTATTGGAAAAAAAGGTTCTTTCATTGTTACTTTTTGAAAGCTATACCAAAAGATGAGAAATTAAGAGCACACTTATGCAATGCCACACAGAAAATATCTTAGTAAAATTAATTTAAACCAGACAACTGTCTAATATACAAAGTAAACAAAACATGTACACTGTGGTTTCCCACAAAAAGCTTTAATTTATATTTAGAAAAATGCTGCTTAGGAGAATGGATAAAACACTCTACTATATACCTATGTACGAACTGTTCTAAGTTGATCATGTTCCTTTAATTAAGGCATTTATGAGCTAGACCACTTTCATCATAACAAATCTTCTGTCCTTTACTTAGTCAGAATCTTTTGAAACATAGGAGCACTTAAGAGAAATGGAAGCTATTAAGACTAACGGATCTGTATTTAACAAAAAGGTCTTTTGCATAAACAGTAAATCTCCTAGAATATGTCACAGCACGTTAGTTCCTGCAAACAGTCCTATAAAGTAGACTTTTCCTTTTTGTCCCTCCTTTAATATGACTGCCTTCAGCTGCATCTTGGAAGTCCTGCTCACCATTCCCTTTTCAGTGAGCAGGTTTTTTAATTTAAAGGCAAAATTCTGGTTTTTTAGATATGAAGAAGCATGTCTACAACAAAATTACAGTGTTTTCTTTCTGATCATAGAACAATGAGTTTGTGGTGTAAAATTTATAGGATCAACTACTACAAATCAAATTAGGAATGAATTCTTCGTTCTATGTTTAGACCTTTTTGTTGTGTTCTCATTAAATGGATGTTGTTCAAACTTCTAAAGTAAAATCTTTTTATGTCTTAAACTTTAAAACAAAACCAATCCCTCCCTCTGAAATATGTCATAGTTGCATCTCTTTGTACTTGGGGGTTTTTTTTCCAGTGTGTGCCAATAAGTAGTGTTCTCCTGACAGACTACTTTGTCCATACTTGTCTTTTGAAGTTGTTCCCAGTTACTTTTAATTGAAAGAAAACTTTCTGTACCAATGATGCTCTCTTGCAAACATTTTTTTTTCAAGTAAAGATGCAACCAGTAGCTATAGAGTTGCTGATTTCTAACAGTTAAGACATTTTTATTCTACTTTTAATTGACCCTTTGAGGAAAAGAGAAACAAACAAGGAAAGGGAATGTATACTTAAGGTTAACCCAATTTGGACCTTTAGTTGGGAGTATGTGTGGATTATTCTTAGATGATTATTTAATACAGAAGCTGTACAGAACAATTAGAGAGATTTATAACAATCTTGAATGTAACAGTTTTGTAAGCCTGTCACAATCATCTTCATCAAAGGTGCTTTACTTCCAGATCACAACCTTAAAGATTTGTTGCATATTAAAACAGTCTTCCAAGAGCATGACCCTTTCAGTTTTTCAGGCCAGAATACACTTGTTTATCAGGTACCCTCTGCAGAGAGCCCTACTTAAATTACCATTATAGATATCTTCCATTATAATTCAAATCATAATCACAGTAGTTTATACAGTTATATCTATGTTTTGGTTGGGCTGAGACATTTCCTGGGACTGATCTTGGTAACCATGTCACAAAGGCTTCTACTTGAATCACTAGTATGCAATACAATTCTATTCTTATCCTGCACACAACCCTTCTTTACTTTTCACTTTCTGATATAAACTCAAAAGGACATGTTCTGTTTGAACACTTAGGTCTGAGAGGGTTCTCTCTCTCACCTGTTGCTCACGAAAATTGTTGCATACATGGAAAAACAGCTTCCTCCAGAGCTGGTTACAGGTGAGTACATGGAATAAGAGAGATGGTGCCTGTAACATTTAAGAGTGCAAGCAGTGCTTTTTTACCTCTGCTGTCAGAAACTCATTGTGCTGGTTGAATCTTTGCCTCCTCCCATTCTAGTGGACTCTCCAAAAAAATTCCTAATGTTTCATCTCACATCATCCCTTTTTGGTCTCTTCCCTCTTGTCCTGGGGTTAGCTGAAGGTATTCTTTCCTTTCCCCTTTGAAAGAGCAGCAGGAGATGGAAAAACCTAGCCCTTGTATTTTCTGTGGAGAGACTATGAGGCAATATTTGCTCACTAAAGGAGATGGCATATTTTGTTTGGGTATGTGCTTGCTCTCAGAATTGTGCTTCTTGACACACAATCTGCTATTATCACCCCATTTCTTCAGGCTGACTGTATGAAATGGCAGAGGGTATGCTGTGTGTGTCAGCCTCTGAACTAAATATCCATTGGGGTTTGAAGACACTACTGTGAATCATGGGTTTGGGTCTTGCACTTGCTTCCCATTTTCTGTCCCTTTCAGAAGGTCAGAGTGCATAACTTGTCAGCCTTAAAGAAAACAAAAAAACCCCAAACAACAAAACCAAAAACAAAACCAAAACAAAACAAAATAAAAGCAGGGAAAAAGAAAGAGAGAGAGAGTTGTTTTTTCAGCTTCTATGAAATGCTCACAGCACAGCTCCAAGAGTTGTCAACACAATGAGACTGGCAGCAAATTTTGCCAAGAGACAGGAAAAAAGCCCAGAGGTTTTAAACCAGCATTGCTACTGAACTCCCTGTGTCATCAAACCATGATGTAAATTTTAATGTGTTCTTTAGAGAGAAGGCTACATTACTGTTAACATCACTATAGATTTAACTTTGCATGGATTCTTCTTCTGCTGAAATACCTATGAAATCCCATTCTCAGTATTTCTTATATCTGTGTCTTCTCTTGTTCACAAAGACAGCAGCCCTTTTTTCAACATACCAGCCTTCATTTTTGCTCAAGAAAGCTACTTGCATATGAATCTCACTCATTCAGAAATGGTGTGGTTATGGGCACTGTCTCAAGTAGTTTCCCCTGCTAAAAAATTCAGGAAGTCATGCAGTAAAAGTTAACATAGCATATGAATTTTGGTTAGCAGAAATACACCCCTAACTTTTCTTACTTTAAATTGCCAACAGTTTAAAAGAAAAAAAGAAAGAAAGACATTTGCATGTAATAATTAACATTTTTGTTTTCATTTGCCACTGAAAAGGATTCAGGCAAGAAATTATGGGTAGCTCTGACCAAAGGATGAAAATCTAATTTTGTGGCAACATCTGAAGTTTCAGCACATATGTTCTTCGATGGAGTGAAAAGAAATCTCCTGAACACATTTTTTAAAAAATTGAATTGAGTTAAAGTAGAAAGGTGCTTGTATAGGTTAGGGTGTCTGAAGACCCCCTTCCTTACTTGCCACACAAAACTTGCTTGTTGAACCAGCAGCATCCCTGCATTCTACATTTGATATAACAAAATCTACTCTTTCTACAAATTGAAAATGTTTTGATTACTTTTAATACTAAGACACAATGAGTAACTCTCCTAGTTCAGGCTATAATTTGCTGTAGTTTTCATTGCAGCTAAATTGCATAAAGTTTTGGTTTTGTTCCCACAGCAGTTTTCACATCACATTCTAGTCTGAGTACATCATATGTGTTTAGCATATATACATAGCAACATGTGCATTTTCCACATGGAGTATCTTTGGTTCCAAGACCTGATATAGGACAGAACATCTGCAATAGCATCGTTATTGCTATCTCTGCATGTCGTATTTATTCTAAGCAGAGAAATACAGATTGAAGGACTCCCTGAATTAGTTCTTTTGGGATTTTTTTTTTTATTTCTTGTAAAAAATAGGAATGATAAGGCTAATCATAAACTGAGGAGCAGATCACATTGCTTTATGACAATTTGTTGTTTTTAACATTATGGCCGGTAACATTTCACTCATGAATGCAAATTAGTCTGCATGAATAATCACGAATCAAGGAAATATGGAAAAATGAAAGAAAAAGGCTCTAAAAGTTTATATGTCCCTTGGTACTTAAGGTGATGAATGTTAAAGGTGCATGTTTTTCATATAGGAGTTTCACAGAGATTTCTGAAAAGTGTTCCTTTAAATCTGGCTAAAGAAAGAACAGTAGTTTTAGAAAAACGAGATTATGGTATATGTATTGATCCAGCTATTGGTATGCAGTATTATTTGCAGCTATTGAGTAGAGACAGCTCTCAGTATATGCACAAAAAAATGGAGAATTGGAGCTGATGGTGTGTTCTGAAGCTGTCCTGTCCCTTGATATTAAGAATGTTGAGGTAGATCTTTTATAAAGAGAAATTAGTTTGAAGATGCAGAATAACTTGTGTAAATGTCACTTATTAGTGACATGTTATTATTGAGACCTATTAGGTCTATTCTTTTTGTCTGAAATTCAGAACAATTGCATCCATTCTGGTATGCCTGTTTCCTGTGATTGTTCATTTTGGAAAGCAAAATTATTTGCCTAGTAAAACTGTACGCTTTTCCCAGGAATATTTGTAGTATCCTCTGGTACCGAATAGCTACTGATGTCCACCCTTGAGGACAGTTTGGAGTCTGTGAAGAGTTTCAGGCTCACAGAACGTATAAGCAGCCTTTGTTATACCGACTCATTGGAAGGTGACATATAATTTTGAAGTTTCATTTCCTTTCAATTAGCAGCTGATTACATTTGATGAGTTACAACATTGTTTCCCCCATGCCCATTATGAGTCAACATAGTCAATGAGTTGTTAAATCTTCCCATTTACAGAAACAATAGGAAATGATTAAAGTGGGGCCAATCTGGTCACTACAAAGGAACCTCCCTTATCATTAAAAAGTAAGAAAAATGAATAGATTGGTATTAACCAGGCTAGATAGACAATTCACTTAAATAGCACCACGTAACAGTAGCCAGTTTCCTGAAAAGAGATCTATCTTGAAGGCCATCAAAAAAACTAATGGAGGAGTTTGATATAGGTAAGAGGTATTTTCTGCCTCTTTTTTCCATCAGTAACATTCATTCTGTCTGTAAATATGAATGTTTCATATATGTATGTTTTGTTATACAAATATTGAAATGAGACTATGATATTTAAAGGATTTGAATTTGTGTCTGAAAGGGTCTTTGCCATGGTGGTATAAATTAACCCGTGTAATTAATATGACCAGTAAGAATTCCTTCTCTGTCATGAGAACATTTCAGTGATGTACTGTATAGGCAAATGAGTTCTGCTGTGAGCAGATCGTTATTATCCGTATTATTTACCTAACTAAACCTTTTTATGTCTTGATAAGGAGAATTCCCTTGTAGTTTAGGTGCAAGCCAGGGGTTAAAGAAATTTAGCTTCAGGTTTCTTGTGTCAGAACCTTATATTTCTTGGTGATTATCCTTTTCTACTTGACCTTTTGGCTTTTGAGATTGTAAGGTCAGTGATGCTTTATTTGACTGAACTCCATCATGTGGAAATCTAGGGTCGGGGCCCATACATAGCAGAGATATAGATACCAAGGAGGGAAGAATAATGCAATATTTTGGTCCCTTTTTCACTCAAAGAGATAAAGGGTAGGACAGTTCTATTTTTAGACGGAAAAAGAAGTGGTTATTCTTAAATGTCCTGGGGTTATGATGCTGCTATTGTTATTTTTTAAATTAATTTCTTATATTCAAAGTTACCTAGTTTTCCAGTCAATAAGGAAAAAATGAAAGATGGAAAGGAGATGGCTTCACAGTTAAAATCCTCTTGAGTCATTAGTCTTTGGTTTAGTGAAAGCAAAGGGCCATATTTTGCCATTAAATTATGAAATATGTGATGGAAAACAGAGTATCATGGTGAGTAGTCTGTCACGCGGAGGTGAGCAATATGACATAATTTCCATTCTATTTTATGCTGTGAAAACTGTCTATGCAGCACTGTATGTTCAACAGCATGTGGCTGGACTGGGATGGTTATGGTTAGAGGACTATTGCTGTACTTTGTAACAATCTCTTCTTTTTATCATCCACTAAAAATTCATACAGTGATTTTTTTTTGTAGGTTCTCTTCAACATTTTCAGTTCCACTTGCAGCCACCATACTTTATATAGGAATTGTCTTCCAGCCATAACTTTACTGCTCCTAATGACATGTTCCTTGGGAAAGATGAACAGCTATTAAATAAAGCTTGGCTCAGGATGATTAGATTGGATTTCGTCTCTTCTGTCGCTTTTGTTTGAATTTTTAGAATTATTTGTTTTAATTCCACATCTGGGGAAAATTCCACAGTTTATTTATAAAAATGTCAGATGAAACAATCAGTGTGATCCTTTCTAGTTTTAGAGTCTAGAGATATACAGTAACTGACTGGAATTTACTTTAAGTGATTCCTTGTTTAGGTTGTCTGCTAATATAAAACACAATAACTGGGATGATTCCACTTCAAGAAACGTACTTATTCCACGTCCCCATCTTAAGATTTCTAGGCAGACAGTAGTGGTAGAAGAGAAAATTAAGGGAAAAATTATTTCCATCAATCAAGAAACTCATTGTATAAAATCCTGTCTTTCTCCTGGACCAGAAAAATTCTTGTGCCTTTTCATGACAAATTTAAGTCCAGATACAGTTGGAGGTTTGTGTTCTTCCTTAGTATCCATTTCCACTAAGTCTAGTGCTTGCACTGATCTCAATCCCATCAGAATGTGGCTTCAAAGGTTAACTGTACTGATTAGGATGGACTGAAAATATGCTTAAAATTAAGCACACGCTTAATAATCTGTGACCTAAGATTTTGCATGAGACTTTTGTATGAGTTTTATTTGAACCCCTCTGATTTTGAGGGGTTGTAAATGAAAGTTTAACATCAGGCGGTTTCTCCATCTGCTGTTATGTTTCTAAACTCAGACATGGAACATATAATGTGAAAAAAGTCCCTTGCTGTTAGTGTATTCATAGAAATTACAGATTAAAAGTGTCTGCTCAGTCATCAACTCTGTGCTTCTACTAGTACATACTTGCCCTTGGTTTGCATACATATTCTTTCTCATAGAATGCAAGTTAAATAACAGGTACTTTTTTTTTTTAAGAGCAGCCTAACACATCTAATTTCTGCAATTTCTACCTATGGTTTTCCTCTTAAAGGTAATTTGTTTCCTTTCAAGTAATTACAAATTGTACATTTCCAGTCACATTATGCCAACATCAAGACTGATAACTAACTAGTTTGATTCCACTCTTATCAACATTTCATGAAAATTAGAAGTGAAAACATCACACTGGGACCTTTAGAGTTGCTTTAAGTTGTTTTGAATAAATAGCAGGGTCTCTTATAGCTCTAATGATTAGAATGGCAAAAAAGATTCCACTACAAGGTGTAATGCATCTCTCTTTATGCTTTCTAAGAACCCTGGAAACCTGTTCATCCTGTTTATTTTACTTCTACTGTGTAGAGGCATTCTTAGAGTTGTGCATGAATGGTATTTTAGGTTCTTGCATAGTTTAAGCTTTACTGGATTGAAATAATATTCCTCTAGCTAGTGTTGGAAAGCAATCCCATTTGGGGAGAAACAAATAATTCATTTTGATTTGGCAAATATTGTCTGCTCACAGTAATCATTTGGTAAAATCATTTTTAGAGTCTTTTTTTCTCTGTAAGAATTGGATATTTAATAGTAAAATGAGCATGTTTTAGTTTGGATTTTTTTAGGGGTTTTGGTTGTTAGGGGTTTTTTTGTTTGTTTTTTTTTGTTTGTTTGGTTTTGTTTGTTTGTTTGTTTTTAAGTGAGAATTCATGATATCTCTTTATCAGAAACTCATAGATTATTTTGACCTAATTTTTATATTGTGTGAAGATTCATAGGTTTCTCTGCTCAAAAGCAATTTCTAAGATCATGCCTGAAGTAATCAAAATTTCAAATTAAATTTTTCTCTTTGAGAGAGGAAGAAGGCAGATGAAGCAATGGTAAATGTCTTAATAATATTTTGAAATTAAAAAAAAAAAAAACAAACCAAAACTCTCAAATCACAATAGCAACTTATATTTTTCACTCAGATTTGTCTTAGTTATCTTTTACAAGATTTCTCTTCTACGGACTTAAAAGTGCATTCTAAAACACTAGTTTTGAATATTTGTCAGAGTATTCATCCATTGCCCAGTAATTCAAGACAATTGATTTTTTGTAACAGAAAAAAAGAAAAAAAAAGTGTTTGATTCTCAGCTTTATTCCTGAAAATAGTGCCAGTCTTTCCTCCAGTACCAGAATTTTGCTTGGATAGTCACTAAATAGTTTTTATATTTCTTTGGTGACGTGCTGCTTTGGTATATCTGTACACAAATAAGGCATGTGAAAGATGCAAACATAGAAAGAAGATAATTAGAATTAACAGATGAGGAGAGTCTGAGAGAGATGCACAAATGTAGCATCTTTGCCAATAAATCACCAATGGGAATGATTAAACAAGAAAATATAGTATATACCTATTTTCCAGTTCTCTGATAAGCAATATGGTGGGAATAATTCTTTGGCTCTCGAGTTACATTCCATGTTAGTGGGTTAGTAATGGGTCACACATGACTGATTTAACAGAATAAAGGCTAAGATTAGATTACTCTTTTTAATAAAGTGAGCATACTTTAGATGAGAATGTTTTGTCTATTCATCAAAATTATGCATGTGGTGCCAGGCATCCTCTTCTTTTAAATGTACCTCATTGAAAATACAGCAAGTTAAACACACCATCTAAGCATGTGGGAGCATATTGTAGCTACTGTGGTTTTTTATATGCCATGAGGGAAGCAGAAGTGCTGCATATGAAGCTGGCTTCTAGATACCGGTTTCAAATACCAAACCTGTGCCTGCAATATTTTCTTATGTACATAAAAAAAAAATGGAATGCACAGTATATATATTCAAGTAGTCAGTAGAAAGGAAGAAAAAAAATGTTTCCAAGCATAATAGATGAGTCTTTGAGGCTGAGACATAAAGTTGATTGTCAGAAGATCTGATTTCTGATTTTCTATGTGAATTTTTGTTTGTTTTGGGGGTTTTTTTTGTTGTGGTTTGGTTTCTTTTTTTATTCTGTCAAATTACTTCCGGTCAGCTGCTGGTTATATCCTGAGATTTTCATGCAGTTGCCAATTGCATTTCACTCTCCGTAAAAAAGGTCAATAAGTCTTCAGGAAATCTAACTGCTATGATAATGTGTGAATTTTCAGTTTCTCAGATGCTAGGGAAAGGATAAAAAATTTAAAAATGAAAATGGCAGCTCCTCTGTGAGGCAATGTATGTATTGCACCTATGAAATGTGGTCATTTTGCCATGTAACATCCAGTTCATGTTTGCACTCAGAATTACAGAAGAATTGAGGCTGGAAGGTCATCTTGCCCAACCCCTGCTCTAGGACAGACTGCAAAGAACCATATCCAGACAACTTTTGCATATCCCCAAGGATGAAGGCTCCACAGACTCTCTGACAAGCTGTGCTAATGTTCATTCACCTTCACACAGAGAAACTAAACTATTTTCCAGTGCCCATTTGCAAACTGAAATCTGAAAGTGTCTGAAATCTATAGATAAAGCAGTTTTGATCATACTGACAGTGGGAAACCCCATTTAGTTCTTCTAATGCACTCTTGAGATAGTGAATCACTGAGGGATGCCTTTTTATGACCTGTTGTATATGTTTTGTTAGGTGCTTCTCATGAGGTCTAGGGGGAACAAAAAAAACCTTGCTCCTTGACATGCATTGATCAAGACCATTGGTTTGGAAGCTCTGACCACCTTTTCAAAGGCCCCAGTGGGCTATGCCGGGGGGTTAGGTTCAAAATACAGCAGCTTAGCAGGTAGAACCCCTGAGGGTACAGATGAGAAGATGAGGAGGATGCAGCAACAGCTGGAACTAGTCTGAAAGGAGGGAAAGTCGACAGCAACCTTCAAAATAGGTTGGAACAATCAGCGAAAGAATGATGACCTGCTCTGTATGACATATTGCTGGGTAGTGTTGCCAGATGAGTTAATAAAGCCATTGCTTAATTAAACCACATCCTTTGCATCATGTCTTCCTGCACAGTCAAGCTGTGTGCTTTCTGGCTTGTATGGTATCATCAATAATACAGACTCAACAACTAGATCATCTGTTGGTGGTGCAGGAGTTAAAATAGAATGCGGCTTACTTCCTCTTAGCTGTATTTGGCTGTACAGAACTAACAGGAGTAAAAAATGGTAACAATTTATTTTTATCACTTAAGTGAGTACATTTGGACTCACTACATATGGAGAACAGATCTACTGAATAAGACTTTTGCCTAGTAACTTTTTCTGGCTGTAGCCACATTTAATAATTGTGGTTGAAATGCTGGCTTTACATTTAAAAAAATGTTGACAGAGTATCTTTCACAAATAGGAACATGCTCATATGATTCTAAACATATGCTACACTCTTTTCCCACATCTACATCTGTTTCTTTAATTGATATTGTATTTTAATTATTTTAGATTATAAATACACACTAGGGCTGATAAACACGTTTTCTATCAGATGTTTCTGGAAGGAAAACTGTCGCCACAGTTTCTTTTCTTTGTAAAATATTTTTTTCCTGCAGTATTTTTTAAGCCTTCAAAACTTTATAATAGAATTACTTCTCTTGTATAAAAATAGGGCAAGGTGCAGACTGCTTAAATCTGTAGTGAGACAAACTTCAGAGTATAAAAGAAAGCTCACAGTAGGAGAGTATGTGCTACCATGCAGCACATTAATTTTTCTCAGAAAGAAGTAAATTCTGGTATTATAAAAAAACTAAGTCACAAGTTAATGTCAGTGAATTGCAGAAGAAGCAC
The DNA here is from genome assembly GCF_003984885.1 of Neopelma chrysocephalum. Lineage (NCBI taxonomy): Eukaryota > Metazoa > Chordata > Aves > Passeriformes > Pipridae > Neopelma > Neopelma chrysocephalum. Next base: position 5,415,821 of record NW_020897693.1, read on the forward strand.
AGCAGCAATGACACATGCCATAGTGTTCTACCCCTTCTTGATCTCAAGACGTATTTGAAACAATCTGCAATTAGAAAAAAAAGTCACTAACCATACTAAACTATCCCCTGCCAGTACTGACAGGTGTGTCCCTATCTGAAGATGTCTATTTCATAAGGTTATTTCTTCGCATAGAACCCAGTTTCTCTCCTTTCTCAAATTAATGGTAGAGGGATGAGAGCTTAATTTTTTTTTCAATCAAAGGCAAAGGACAGTTATTATACCAAATATGGGTAAGAATTGTAAATGATGTTCCACCCAGTCTGGTGTTGATATTCCTAAAAGATTCCTTCAGTGTTGGCCTTATCAGTCAACTCTTCACTTCTATTTACTTTAGCAGTTGCTTTAAAAATTCATTCCAACATCTGACTAAAATCAAGAGAGGGAAGTAAATGTATCTGCTCTATCTCATTAGTTAACAGAGACGTATAAAGATTTGATTTTGGTCAGACAATATTCTATAATTAAGCACAGACTGTCATCAATTCTCTACCAGAATGACCTGGCAGGTTGAAATAAGTTTGGTGTTTAGTGAAACATAATTCAGATAAGATGAACATTTTTGACCATTTTTTTTTCCCAGTGTTTCCACCAGGACCAGTGGACTCTCACAGCAGCAGCAAATTTTCCCTATTTATGCAGATGGCTTTTATATTTTAATTTTAAAAGCTACTACATCTTTATCCTCAGTTGTTATTTTAATATTGGTACTGAAAGCCATGGAACATTTTTGTTTTAACTTGTTTAATGACTGATTAGCGCTGGCATCTTAAAGGAAACAAAATACCCTGACTTTAACCAAAGTCACAAAAATGTGTTGAGAATAGCAGATTGCTTGTATTCCCACACTGGATGAGAAAGACTGGCATGTTATGATGGAAACACATGAATAAAGAAACAATATATGTTATAAATTATATCTCATGGATAAAGAAACAACTAATCATATAAATTATAACTATTGAATCTAAATGGAGAATGTCAAATAAAATGTACTTTTTAAGGCCCTGAGTCAGGCTTACAGCTGATCTCAGTTCCTTTTGGAATCATAGACTTCATCTTTGCTGAAAATAGGTGACTCCATACATTCTTTTAGTGAATTGTTCCACTCTTGCTCTTTCCTTTTAAAGTGAATTCAGTGATGCTGATGTTGCCTTTCTTTTTACAGCAGTGCAGAATGTTTAGAATACTTGCTCAGAAAGTGAGTAACTTACACTCGGTTCTCTTTTCCAACAAAAGCTATTTGAGATTTCATCTCCTATTTCTTATGCTAGGACAATTTGTGTATGACATCATTTTTGAACACAAATCACTTTGCAGGAATGAACTCCCAATTCAGTGGCTGAAGCAGGACACGAAGGGTCAAGGCACCTTGGTCAGAGATTAATGCAATTGTTGAGAGAAAGGTGCCTGGGATTTAAGTCTTCTGTCTGTAAATTATATCTGTAATTACATCAAATAGTTACCCTGTTAAAAAACAAAACAAAACAAAAAAGCCAACCACAACACAAACCCACAGTAATTCTTAGAAAATTAGCCCAACCCTCTCTTTATCTACAGTACTAATCTTAGCCCCAGGTTATTTCTGAAAATAGGCATCAGTCTCTGAGAGTGATGCTGAAGTCTTAGAAAGCAGGTAAAGTTAAGAAAAAGCTTTCCATATGCTTTCTTTTTTCCCATATTGGATAGTTTCAAACACTCTATTTTTTATCTATCTATTTTTTATCTCTATGTGCCTTATTTTCACTGGGCATTTAATAGAAAGACTAGATTCTGAAAGGAGTGTCTGATTGTCCAGTCCATAAAGTCCTTACCTACATCAAGACATTGTAGTTAGTTTGGGCTCTAAACAATGTAAAAACATACCTAGCAATTACATATTTAAGCAAGCACTGTTTGATAGAGTGGGAATATTGATCTAGCTGTAGGCTATCATTTCTAGCTCATTTACAGGTTAGAGTCTTGTTGAGACAGTTTTCAACAAGGCCTAATATGTCTCATAGAGTAGCACTGCAGGTATTACCCAGTTCATTGAAGTGCTTTGGAAGTTTTAGTCATTGTAGGAAAATGGCTTTGACTCATCTGCCAGTACATCTTCTTGCTGCACTACTGTTTAGGGGCACAAAGGCAACATCCTCTGAAAGCATTACTGCTAACACAACTGGACTAATACTTATGAGAAAACAGCGAATCTTCAGACCCTGTGTGAATTCAGTTTAATCAAGTTGAATTGATAGCGAAGTGTTTCTACAGACAACCTCAAAGTGTATTGGAAAGGAAGACTGAACTTAGTTAAACTGAACTGTGGTGTAAAATTGTGTATTAATACATGTGTACTACAGCCATCAATAGTGCAAAGAAATCATCAAAAGCGAGAAAAGATCCAAGTAACAACCCAACAGAGAACCTCCCTGCCATTCAGCAGTAGGAGAAATTCAGCAGTGGAAATAGAGTAACCTACCTCTCTAAGAGGGAACATTTGGTTTAAGGTACCTTTCCTTTTCTTAATATGAAATATGACAGGAAGTTCTGATACAAACACATTGTCTCAGCTTTGTCTCACTTCATAATATATCTGCTAGTAAACTGCACTTCATATTGTCACTAAAGTATTTAAGCATCAGTTTCTTAGACTTACATTTAATTTTTCCTTAAATTTTGTGTAATGTCAGGAATGATAACAGGAAATTCTGATAAACACTAGGCATTCCATTCTCTGGAGTAGTCAGGGAATTAGAGGTAGCTAGATTGTGTCACCTCTTCAGGACAGATGTGGGCATCCCCATGAAACAGTATGGTACTTTTCCAATTGGTTGTGCAAGCTTTTCTTTGGGCTGATAAAATATCTCAGGCAGACAAAGCTTTTAGGTGTTAATCAGTGCCTTCCTGATAAAACAACAGTGGAGTCAGGTTAGGGGCCGAGGTATCAGGGCTGCCTTTGAGCCTGTCACATAAATCAGATTCCATCACTGAAACAGGGCTATCTTCTGCAGAACACAGGTGAGATTAAATAGGTTTTGAATAGCAGATGTCAATTAATTTCAAGCACTTGATACAAAAAGGTGAACTTATTTTTAAACCATATTGTAGGGATATATTTTCATAGAAATTGCAGTCAGAAGCACAGGCATGATTTTGCTTACATAGTGAACCCAGT
>NW_020897693.1:5419026-5514827 GCF_003984885.1 Neopelma chrysocephalum
ATTTTCCACGATTTTTTTATTATTCTGAAGATTTTGTTGTGGAAAATGCAGCTGACCTATGTGAAACTTAAGACCTTGTCTGCTCTCTTCCCTCAGCTGGTGGGGAGCATGAGAAATAGCTGCAGATAAAAAGGTTATGACAGCTTGTTTTCTTCTCTGTTGTGAGACCATTTTAGCTTCTGCCTGGTTTGTCTTTGTGTAGCTTGCTAAGTCATATGCAAGAGAGGGAGCATTAGGCACACACCACATTTTCATCCTGGTTGCATAAAACAAGCAAGAAGAAGTGGCCCCAGCCTCATTTTCTGGAGAAATTGCTCGCATCTGTGCCTAAGATTCTCGGAAAACTCTTCTAGTAAGTTTAGTGGTATTTTCCCTTTAAAGAGTATTAATTTTGGTTAGTTAAGATTTGGTATCTGTTTTACCTGAGTTATGCACAGAAATAAGGCCTTCTGATGCATATATCAGACTCTGGAGGTATGAAAGAATGTCACAGCTTTGGTGCTTTCTACCCTGCATGGCACATGCTTCTGCAAGAGAAACATAAGCAGAAGCAGCTCACAAAATGCTGCTCCCAAGAAGTCCCAGCGCTTTAGCAAGTACCACTTAGGTTATTCTTAATGAAAGTGCTAAGCACTTAAGCCATGGCTACCTTAAGTACTGAACTACATATAATTTGAGAGTTTAGTCACTTTTGATGTAAACATAGCCAAAGAAGAGAAGTAGGTACTACTAGAGGATGATTCAGACTTTGAGCTGTAATTTCTTGAACATAACCTCTTTGTCAAGAGTCACAGTTTAAGCAGCTTCCATTAGCAACCTTTTGTTCCATTTCTCTTTCTTTTGTACTAGTACAGCAAAGTGTGATGTTGGACTGTTAACCTGAAATAAAGATACACTGAGTTGTATAATGTGGTATGTAAGGAGAAGTGCAGAGATCATCTTTGATTGCACATTTAAGCCTTTCATTGGACCTTGCATATCATTTCCACTATAAATGCTCAAAAAAACCTGTGAATTTCTATGAGGTTGGTGATTTAAGTTTTTACTATATAGTTCTAATAGAATGACAACATTAGTTTTCATTTCTGTTCTCACACAGTCATATAATCACAGAATGGTTGAGGTTGGAAGGGACTTCTGGAGCTTGTTTTGTCCAACCCTGCTGCTCAAGTAGACCCACCCAGAACAGGCTTTCTAGGACCACGTCGAGATAGTTTTTTAATAACTCCAAGGGTGGAGACTTCACAAACTCTGTTGGCAACTTATTCTAGTGCTCAGTCACCCTCACAGTAAGGAATTGCTTCCTGATGTTCGGCTGGAAGCTCTTGTGTCCCAGTGTGGGCCCATTGCCTCTTGCCCTGTCACTGAGCACTGGTGAAAAGTGTCTTTACTGTCTTCCTTGGGTGGAGAATCCAGCCCTTGCTCTTGTTAAACTTCTTATGGTTAATGCTTATCCAGCTCTAGTCTATCCAAGTCTCTTTGTAAGGCTTCTCTCTACCCTCAAGGGAGCCCACAGCTCCTCCTAGTTTAGTATCATTGTTATACTCACTTAATGTACATTCAATTCCTACATCCAGATAATTTTAAAAAATATTCAAGAACACTAGCCCTGAAATTGAGCACTAGGGAATCACAGTGACTGTCTGCCAGCCTGATATAACCCCATTTAATATAACATTTTGAGCCTGACTTGTCAGCCAATTGTTCATCCATCATATTTTGGACTTGTCTAACTGTGTGCTAGACGTTTTGTCCAGAAGGCTACTCTGAGAGACGGTATCAAAAGCTTTACTGCAATCCCAAAGCGCCACATCTACTGACTTTCCTTGGTCAACTAGGTGGACAACCTTGTCATAAAAGGATATTAAATTGATTAAGCAGGACTTTCCCCTCATGAACACAGGCTGCCATTGATGGCTGTGTTGTCTCAAATATTTTTCAATAACTCCCAGAATAACTTTCTCCCTAATTTTACCAGGCACGGAAAGGCCTGTAATTATCAGGTTCTTCCTTCTTTTCTTATTGAAAATTGGGACAAAATTTTCAGGATTCCAGCTGACTGGGACCTTTTCAGACTCCCAAGACTGTTGAAAAATAATGGAGAGAGGCTGCACAATGACATCTGCCAGCTCTTTCAGTACTCTGGGATGAATCTCATCAGGCCCCATAGACTTAGGTGAATCCAGCTGGAGTAGCAGGTCTTGAACAAGTCAGGGTTGTCTGAGAGTTTATCAACTTCCCAGTCATGGTTTTTCAGCACAGGGTTCCAGGGGTTCCAGATCCCAACACAAGTGTGAAGACAAAGGCAAAGAAGGCATTGAGCTCACCAACTTCACAAGGAACAGACCAATGTTATCTCTGATTCTCCTTTGGCTGTTAACATATTAGTAAAGCCTTTTTTGTTCTCCTTCACAGTGCTTAATTTTAGTTTTAGGTTTTTTTGTGTTTGGTTGTTTGGTTTTGGGGGTGGTTTTTTGTTTGTTTGTTGTGTCTTTTTAAGTTAGTCAACACACCGAAAAGGTATGATTCTTTTCCTATACAGCTTTACTGTCTAGGTCTGATGTATCTTATGCAAGCTTCTAATCAGAATAATGGGAAGACTATTTTAGGAAGAATTTTACAATTATTTCCTTTTTAAATATTTTTTGTTTCTGAGGTTATGTGATAGTTACTTTTCATGTTTTGTTATTGAAATATCAAAAGAAAATATTAGTAAAGAATAGATTTGTCACCATAAAAATAGCCCACTCCTAGCTCCAAAACCATTTGTAATCTCACTGGATTGTGTAAACTAGAAAAATTAAACATAAGCATACATGATTGAAGAGTTCTTAATATCCAAAGGGGATGACAATAAGCCAAAGGGAAATAATTCATACTATTGTGACTATGAAAAGCATGTATATTAATAAGTTTAGGAGTTAACAAATAACAATTATATAAAACCACTCCTTACTAGAACCTTGCTAGTCCTCACATCTAGTCCTAATAGTAATTTGTTAAAAAATAGTTATTTAAGATTTTTCTTTATTATTTTACTTAGTAAAAAGTTTTATACTCATTTAATTTACTTGCATAATTCTGTTTGTGATTTTTACATTGTTTTCTCATTTTGATAAAGAATACAAAATATGAAGAGTAGAAGAGAATCATAGAATCATTAAGATTGGAAAAAACCTCAAAGATCACCAAGTCCAAGCTTTGACTGATCATCACTCTGTACACTAGACCATGGCACTGTCCAGTTGTTTCTTGTACACATCCAGGGATGGTGATTCCCTGGTCACCATGCTAATGCTTGACCACTCTTTCAGTGACGAAATTCTTCCTCATGTTCAACCTGAACCTCCCCTGGCAGAGCTTGAGGCTGTGTCCACTTATCCTGTCACTAGTTGTCTGAGAGTAGAAGCTGACCCCCATCTGGCTACAACCTCCTTTCAGGTAGTTGGAGAGAGTAATAAAGTCACTCCCGAGCTTCATTTTCTCCAGAATAAACACTCCCAGCTTCCTCAGCACACTCTTCATATACCTTACTCTCTAGAGCCTTCAGCAGCTCCATTGCCTTTCTCTGGACTCACTCCAGCACCTTATTGTCTTACTTGTAGTGAGGGACACAAAACTGTACAAAAGACTGGAGGTGCAGCCTCATCAGGGCCAAGTACTGAGGAACAATTACTTCGCTAGTCTTACTTGCTTACTGTTTGTGCTATTACAAAAATGTCTATAAGAGTAAACTTTAAACACAAGTTAGTAAGATCAATGACGGGAAAAAAAAAGAAAAAGAAAATTGAAAATACAACTTGTATATCATTTCAAGAGATTGCTTTCACATGCAAAGATAATAATACTTTGACCAGGATTTATCTGAGCAGTCTCTACAGAAAATAATTCCTTCTCTTGTGTTAGTATTCAGTGAACCTCATATTCACTTAATGTGAGCACAATGGGATCAGCTGTCTTGTCAAGTTAATCTATAACATTAATGCAGTGTTTTATCCCTCTTTCTCAGACTCCATGCACATAAAACATTAATATATATAGTTTTCAGCAGAATGTTCTTGTGTCCATCAGTGACAAATGCATAGTTTTATCCCTGGACCAGTAAAGTGCCTCTGTACCTTGTCGTTACTGTGTATGGTTGATTCCTAAATCTTTTACAAAAGAGCATGCAAATTGAAATGTCTCCTACATGAATTCTAAAATAAAAGTATATATGTTATCACTTATGCTGTATTTCTGGTTGGTTCTTATACTAGTTGGATAGAATATAAAATCTTTTTGGAAAGGTTCTCTCTGAAAGGTGTTGTAACAAAGGAACTGAAACTTTGATTTTTAGATGGCAACCATTACTACATGTAATCCATAATTTTCATATGCAGTTTCAATTCCATTGTTACTTGTGGGCAGATGTATAAAGAGGCACAATGACTTCATGTAAAAGGCAATAGACTAGAAAACCTGGCTCTTCTCTTGATTTACTTTGTTATTCTTAGCAAGTTGTTGCCCTTTTTGAGTGATGTTTACAAAGGCTATGAGTTGCTCGTCGTGGTACCTGCATGTACAACACCCCATACTCTGGGTGTCCTTTATCACTTCCAGCTCATTCTGTAGAATCAGGAGTAACTGGAAGTGTTTACGTTTTTTTCTTTTTCTAAGTTGAAGAACTTCCATACGTATTTCAAAGAGAAAATTACACCTGGATGAACAGATTAGAACATAGGGTGCTAGGTTCCTATATCTAGATGCCAAGATAGATGAATTCCATAATATTAACAGGCCGGGGGGGAAAAAGGCAGTAAAATTTTCATTTCTCTGTTGGAAAATTTCTGCAAAGCAACATCTGAAATTCCACATTTGATCAAACACTTTGTCTTAGAAAGTTTTCTTTTTTTACATCTACTAAGCAAAAAAGTTTGAGTTTCTTGATCAAGTTCAGGCCTTTAATTGTCTGTAAATGCAAGAAAGGATGGGTTTGCACTACAAAAGAGGCTGCTGTTGTAGTATTTGGCCTTACAAATGTGCAGTTACATTGTTCAGGGCTCGAGCACTGTGTGAAGTCTTGTACTGTTCTTTTTCAGGCCTCTGTACAAGGCTTGAGTTTCATCTTTAATCAACAGCCAGCTGTTAGGGCTGCCACTGATTCCTGACCTGTAATTACCCCAGAACCTCATCCTGCTGGCTAGTTTCTCAGAGTCTCCTGATATGCATGCTACAAGATTGAAAGTGGCAAAAAATCCTTTCCAAAGGTACCAAGAGATTTGTATCTTTGCACTACAAATCAATCCAACACTGAATGCACTAGTCCTGTTTTCCCCTCGCCCTCCACACTCATTTCCCCTTCTAACTGTGCCCTGCATTTCAGATTGTAATTAAGACTAACAATGTGAAATTAAACAAGTTTGCTTGAACCTACCTCTAGAAAAAGATCAGTTGGCAAACTAAATGCACAATATCCTTGCTGATGAGATCCATGTTTTTTCCTGGCCCATTTGATTATGTCTTTTAATATGAACTGTGTAAGGTTTCTAATGCAATGCACTTTTTGAAGTCGCAACCATACACATACTTTAAGTATTATAGATTCCAGTTGTCAGGAAACATTTACTTCATTGTCAGCTTTATCTACTGTATTCTTGAATTTTAAACTACAAAGTACTGCCAACCAGCAAACATGCATTTTTATTCCAGGATGAATGATGATTGCAAGCCACGAATTGGTTTCAGTTCTCTATCCCTTTCATCTGTGAAGAGAAGCTTGTTTTTTAAAAACATGCCATGTCCCTCAGGTATGCATTTTAGTAAATACATATGCAAAGGAGAGGCTAGAACAATTGCAAGCAATTTCACTGCTGCTATTGCTAATTATATAGATAGCTCCATTTAGAGATGGCCACCATAACTAGATAAATCTAGATTTATCCTTCTTTAGCTGAGGGAAATAGCCTCACATCTGTTAAAAGATTATCACCTGATTAGTACATCTGAGATCAGATATAGTTTCACCAAGCTCAGGTCTCAGCAACGCACACACTCTGGGTTGCTGTCATGATACACACAGCCAGGGTGCTCAAGTGAAGGGGATGATATATTCTGCTCGCTTACATCTTAAGTACTTGGTGAACAAGTAACTAGGATTATGGATTGTAGGTTTGGCAGGAGACCTGGGAGTAAAGATGATCTTCCATGCACGTATGTGTTTCTCTGTTCACTGGAGAATGAAAAGCAGATCCAAGTTTATAGAAATTTTCTGATTTTTCTATACTAAGCTGTATGCTTATGCCTTTTTAATGCCTCTGATCTTTTTTTTGCCAAGCAGCTACATTCAACTTAGCATTTACTTGCTGAGAGATGTTAGTGGGAATAAATTGTTGCTAGGTTATGAAATGCATCTTTCAGTATTTCCATAGTCAACAGTTTTGATTTTATCTGATAAACTCCAGTATTGCACAAGGGAGAAAGTAAACTCTATTATTAACATGGACTGTTGAGAAAATCCTCTTTTAAAAGAATAGAACTCCAGGATGAAATATTAAACATTTTTGTAGATAATTACATTAGGTCTGAAAAGATGTTTGGCTCAGATCCACAGTGGCATGGCAGAGACTAAGACAGAAGTCAAACTCAGATCTTATTTAGGGGTTTTGTGATTCACTTTGTATTTTTTAGTTTGTAATGGCTCTTATTTACCTTTCATGGTCCTATTAATTGTCTTTTTCTAGTCTTGTTTACAGTCTGTATCTGACATTCAACTACACACTCTAAAAGTAACTTATGTGTAACAATTTTCTCTTCACCAATTACAACAAAGATGAGTGTTATTTCCCTATAACATTACCACACGGAAAGCTTTCTACATTGATTGAAGAAGGCAGTTAATAAGAGTAGTAACAACGGTTCTGCAGTATAGTTCCTGAAAAATATTTCTCCATATCATAGAAGAATGGCCAGGTTGTAACTGAATGCTATTAATATTTGCACCTTGACTCAGAATTGTTCTTGATGTTTTCCCTATGCTTATTGCTGAGAAGGTTACCTCAGACTAAAACAAGATGTTCTGTTTTGTCTCAAGAACCTGATTGAAAAGTTTTAAAAGTATTTAGGACTTTAATTATTTTGGTATCTCTTTTCCAAATAGATAAAGATAAGATCAAAAACAATTTTGTGGTTCAAAGAAGATATCTGAAGTTAAAAACTAGGACTAATAAAGCATTTTTCATCAAAAAGAACACTTTTACTATGTGTGTGTGTATATACATATATATACATATATATTTTTATATATATTACTGTTCAATAAAATGTTTTGTTCTTTACAAGGAAAGAAAAGAGAACAGAATCCCACAGCTTTTTGATAAAACTATTTTTTATCTTTCTGGAAGCTTTGCAGATACTGAGGAGAACCCAAGCCCAAACATTTGACAAACAAGTCCACCTAAACTCAGCTCCTCATTTTCTCACTCAATGAGATGTAAGATGTAATCTATCCCTACATGGCAGAGCAGCTTTTTTGTGTGAGTCTCAGATAGGTAAGTATACAAGACAAGAATGGCAGAGAAGGAAGGCATTAACTATTGTGTGGTTTTCTAGAAACTCCGTGTTAGAAGATAATCTGGAGTTATGACTGCTGTTCTGGGAGTTGAAAAAGAGGCTCCCAAAAGAACAGTGTTGCAGTGCTCATGTGTGGCCAGGGACACCTTGGCCATGTATGGCAGTAAATTTATTCCCAGACCTATAAGATCTTATATAAGATTAAGTCCTCCAAATGGTGTGGGAGATTAATTCAGTTTGAATGCCAAAATCTTTGTATACAAGAATCAGAATCTGGTTATTAGAGGTGACCTGGTAGTTTATATTAGCTTGTTTCCTAACAGTTTTTGTTTTCCTATGTGTGTACCCTAATCTTTAATTTAAAGCCTTCTATGAGCATAATCCAGGAACATTTGAGACTCCAACATATTTTTAAGGTTATTTTGTGTAGAGTATGATTTAAAAGGTTATATACTTTGAGGTATTTGTCATGGTTTTTGTATTCTTTAAGAGAATCACCTTTTCTTAAGTTAGTTTATGAAAATATCATGTTTAAACGTCTGTCAAAGGATGAAGATTAGCTAAATAGACATAGGATGCCAGTATGTTATATATTATGTTATCCTGTATACTGTAATCATCTTGATCATAAAAAAATCTATGCAACAGTTACAAACAGTTTTGCAGACTTGTTAGTACAAATTCAAAATTCATTTCATCTGAATCTAAATTAAACTGGTATGTATCAAGAATTTTCATTTTAACATTTCTATCCGTAGATAATTAAAAGGCAGTAAAACACAGATTCAAATTTTATTTAAAAGACAAATGCAGAAAAAAAACATTAGGCATTGAGGCAGTGTAGGAATCTTTTCCAAACTGATTATTTGCTTGAAAAAATAGAAGAACTAAGTATTCAAACTGGGGAGAAATGGATGACACAGACAGTAGCTGTGCTTGGAAGTAGGAAGTAAATCTAAATCATAGTTATAAAATCATAGAATAGTTTGGGTTGGAACAGACCTTAAAGATCATCTGGTTCCAACCACCCTGCTTTGGGCAGGGACACCTTCTGCTAGACCAGGTTGCTCAGAGTCCCACCCAACCTTAAACACATGGGGCATCCACAACTTCTCTGGGCAACCTGTTCCAGTGCCTCACTACCCTTACAGTAAAGAGTTTCTTTCTAATGTTTAATCTAAATCCATTCTCTTTCAGTTTAAAATCATTACTCCTTGTTCTATTGCTGCACTCCCTTATAAAGTCTCTCCCCATCTTGCCCGTAGGCCCCCTTTAGGTACTGGAAGGTGCTATAAAGTCATCCTGAAGCCTCCTCCAGGCTAAACAGTCTCAACTCTCTCAGCCTGTCCTCACAGGGGAGGTCTTCCAGGCCCCTGATCATTTTCTGGACTCACTCCAACAGGTCTACATCTTTCTTCTGTTGAGGATGCCAGAGCCGGATGCAGCATTCCAGGTGGGATCTCACCATAGCGGAGTAGAGGGGCAGAATCGCTTCCCTCAACCTGCTGGCCACACTGATTTTGATGCAGCCCAGAACACAATTAATTTTCTTGACTGCAAGTGCACATTACCAGGTCATGTTTTTTCAACCACCAGTATCCCCAAGTCCTTCTCTGAAGGGCTGATGTCAACCCACTCATTGCCCAGCATGCACCCATGTTTGGGATATCCCTGACCCAGGTGCAGGAGCTTGTACATGGCCTTGTTGAACTTCCTGAGGTTCGATGGGCCCACTTCTCCGCCCTGTCAAGGTCCCTCAAGATGGTATCCCTTCCCTCCACTGTGTCAACTGCACTACATGGTGGTGTCAGCAAACTTGCTGAAAGTGTGCCCAGTGTCTGTTTCAAGAGCAAGAAAGAAAGCAAGATACCAGGGCAATTTTAAAAGAGAGGGAGAAAGTCCTTGATCCACACTTATAAAGGTATTCTTTGAGTTTACCTAGTTATTCTTCACAAGCACTAACTCTGACTCTGCAGGATGTCTAAAATGCTTGGCATAGTCAATGGTAACAACTAGGCAAATACAATTGGTCATGTCGTTTTACTGAGGGTAACCAACCAGAATCCTCAGAAAGGAAGGTAACCATTCACAGGGTAAGAATTCTTACTTCATCTCCTCCTATGACAGAAATAGTCCCTATCTTGGAGTCATTCAGTTACCACAGTGCTGGGGAGTGGGAATAGGCCAAAGTCTCCAGAGATCAAGTCTTAGCTTCTGGACTGGGACAAAAGTCTGAAGAAATGGGAAGAGTGTGAAAAGAGAAAAAGGAGGAAGACAGTCTTGAGTTCTGGCTTTTCTGGTCACATTTCACAAATTAGCAACAGGATTAGATTAGTTTAGATCTTAGGAAGAAATTCTTTACTGTGAGGGTGGTGAAACACTGGAACAGGTTGCCCAGAGAAGTTGTGGATATTCAATCCCTAGAAATGTTCAAGGCCAGGTTGGATTGTGTTCTAAGCGACTTGGTCTAGTGGAAGGTATTCCTACCCATGGCAGCAGGATTGGAACTAGATGATCTTTAAGGTCCCCAAGCCATTCTATGATTCTATGGATAACAATAGCATAATTGTATTGAGTGTATAACTCTTTGCTATTGATGTGCACTAGTAAAAGAAGGGAACCTCTCATTTCTCCTGATGGCAAATGCATGAAGCTGAGTAAGGCGGTCACATGTCTCTCTAAAGTTAGACTCAGTATTATATTCATTGTCCTTCACATGAAGTGTTGTGAAAATTACAGTAAATTAATAGTAAAAAATATAAAGGAAGACTACTTTGATGCTTTTGGTAAGAACAAAATAAGTTATCCTAGTGCAAGATCCTTACAATTTTCTCATGTGTGAAGCACAAAACTGTTTACAGTTGCCACAGCATTCAGAAAATGCTTTGTGCCAGGTCCAGTGGGAAAGCTGAGGTACAGGGGTTAATGTTGACATAAAGGCCAAATCCTGGTTTCTTTGATATTAAGAGGAAAGTTTTCATTGAGCCCAATGGGATTAAGATTTAGTGTAGATGTTCTTGTTTCTTTCAAGTTAGTGTACTCTAACATTACTCAAATCTATTAAATAGTCTTTACCTGTTCTGAATTGTGGAATAACAGAAAATTTGTGTTTAGAGCAGCTTCTTTTCCTTCTTTCCAGACAAAAATCTCAAACCAAGAGGAAACTACACTAGAATTAATAGATATTAGTTGTAAAATCTTTAATAAAAGAAATAAGATATATTTAAATAAGAATATAAGAAATGTTTTTATTACTTTTTAACCTATGGCTGTTTATATTAATAATAAACATGAAATTATGAACACTAAGAAAGGGTTTTTAGAATATATCTTTTTTCACCCCTTCAAGAATTTTTAAAAGATTTATTAGGTTCCATAATCTGTCTTTTATATTAAAGGATTTTTTAGAACCAATTTGTGGTTGAGAATCTTTGGTCTACGGCTATTTCTTACCCAGAGTACTGGTGGCATAGTCATGTAGGCATTAAACAGAAGCACCAGCTTTAATGCAGGTACTCTTTATCTGATTGACAATTACCCTACTAGTTTTATGTCTGAACAGTAGGACATATCATTTTCTTAAATGTACAAGATAAAATCTCCTCTAAATTTTTTACACTGGAGAAGCAGTTAAAAACAAAAGCAATTTACAGAAATTCAAAACTGATATATATTCCAACTTGAAGCCCAGAAATGGAAAAGTTATCTTCCATGTCTTTGTGCCTGGAAGAATACACCTCGTATAAAACATTGATTTAGAAATCAATTAGTTTTCCATGGTTTTGAAGAGTAAAAAAGCATGGGATGTAACATAACTTTAGGTTTGGGGGCTAGGGAGATCCATTTTGCCACAAAATTTCAATTTAAAAGAATTTTATAAAAAAATTTACAAGGAAATTAGGATTATGTTATTACCATAGATAAATATGCTAAATTCATTGCTATGCTTCTAAAAGCTTATTGTTGGAATATTGACAAAGAAAAATTGCATTTTAAATTGCTGTTTGTTCAACTCTTAGCGAATTTGATTTTTGTTTCTTTGATATGAATAATAAACCTAAAATGACATATATGCTTATGTAACCTGTGGCACTTGACATTAAGTCCCGGCAAGTAATTCACCTGATGAAAAGATGGGGCTGAAGCAGTTCTACAGCCCTCTGTCTCAGCTGGGGTGGTTTCACATTTGCAATTGCATTTTAAAGATCAAATGCATGAAACCCTAAAGAAGTATGAAAAGGTTGAATACTTCAAAGGATTTTTAAATTGAAAAACAAACATAAAACAAAACCCAGTAATTTATACAAATGTTTTAGATCCAGTACAACTAATTATGTATGGAAAAAAGTGACACCTGTTCAGAGAAACAATTTAGCTTTTAGATTTAAGCTAACACTGCTTAACCATTTGTTATTCTAACTATTCTACTGAGTTTAAGTCTAAAATAGTCCATAATGCATATATATCGCTGCATATATCTGCATAGATTATACGCTAAGCATTTAAGTTTATATTTACAATTCAACTTCAGAGTTTCTCGAAAGTAGGTCTATTTGCATTGCTCCTAATTCTGCAGTAGGTGGCAGTGGGTAGTGGAGAATATACAAGAATATACAGTTTAGATGTCATCACATTTTTAAGGGAAGCTTAGAAATGGCCAAGCATTTTCTGCTTTTGAGTTATGTATATATCAAACAGAAAGGAACTGTTAAACAGAATTTCTAAATTGTCGTGGTTAAATAGTAGCTTTGGCAAAGCATTATGAAAATAAATTAAACCGATAATGGAGTCAAGTGAAGATGGAAATACAGTACAATTTCCTGTAAACAAGTGTGAAGCTGAGTCAAATAAGAAAACATGACTGAAGGCCTAAACTCAGGAGAAGGTTCTGCAGGGCAGCTTTTAAATTAGGAGAAAGTAGTGAATACAATTTACAAAATATAAAAAGAAAACCACCATTTCAGTTTTATCTATATTTCTTTGGAAGTTGTTTGTATTAATTTTCATTGTTGCACTGGCTTTCGAAAATAGCGCTGTAATTGGTGAAATGGAAAACAGTAGGATGGGAGAGGGTTTAGGCACGATGGTGCCAGTGTGGAATATTAACAGGATTTCAATAGGTTGATTATGTGGGAGGAAAATTTGTGATGATTACAACAGAGCTCTGATTTTACATTCCTTGCACACCTGAAATATGGGAGCTTTGCAGAATTTGAAACTGGATGAAAAAGTCTGTCCAAGAAGAACATTCTAAGTCTCGTTTATTATTGATTCTTGGTTCTTGCTTATCTGAAAACCTCGCTTGGTACATTCATATAGAAAATGCTCCGTCAGCACTGCCAGTTATTCTCATATTTTTACCAGTGTATTTTGAGCTCCAAATAGACCAACTAAGACTTTTAGAAGTGCAAGGCATCCACTAGTTCTCATCTCAAATACTTTGAAGTGACCAGCAATTAGGAGTTCTTGTTTTGATTTGTTTCCTGTTTTAATCTCCAACTTTTAAAAGTATGCAGCTGGAAGCTATTGAGTGTCCAATATTGAGTGTTTTCAAAACCCTAGTCACGCATACTGCTGGACCTGGACTAGCCAAGGTGAAACTCTTACTGAAACTGTTTATGATTTCTTGGCCAAACTCTGCCTCCAAATACTTCATATTGTTAAGCAGTAAGAAAACATTAGGTTAAACTATATGCTTGTGCTTAATGTTAGTTCTGTAATCATAAACATTATCCAGTGATTAATAGATATTATCTTTTGTATGAACTAATAGTTTATACTGCAAATAGATATAAGCCAATCAACAGAAAAAGAGGCAAAATGCTGACTCAAAGTTGGTTGGAGTTTTGCCATTGACTCGGTAGTACAAAAATTATTGTAATCTCATGTTACTCATCAGCTAATTCTCTGTAAAATTAAAAATAAGAGTGGTGCTTTGATAAAACTAATAATGATGAATTGTCTGCAACATGTTTTAAAAGGTAGATTTGGAACATATGCAAGAAATAAGAGTCACTTCATGCAAGAAAGACACATTTTATTGTGTCTTCAGTGAAAGGAAAGGTTCCAAAGTTAGACCCTAGTAATAATAATTTCACTAAAAAGGATCCATTTTACATTTAAACTAAAAGGAAATCATTGGCCTTGTTAAACCATGGTAGAATACTTTCTTGATTTTTTTCTGCATTATCTAGTTTTATGCCGGTAAATTGAATGCTGTCAATGAAATTGTGCTACGTGAAGTTTGAAATCATGCATTGATGAGTTTGATTGTATTTGTGTGTGTGGTGTCTTATTCTTTGATTTTTTTTCTTCATGTTAATTAAGATGCATCAAACATTGCCTTGTTCTCTTCCAAAATGAATACTAGATATCACTGTGATGAATCTTGACTCATGCTGCACAGTATTTCCTAAGAAATGTCAAAGTTCTCTTTGAAATTTATTCAGATTTTCCATTTTCTGTGTTGTTCTTTATGGCTTTTCTTATGCTATTAAAAATACTGAGTTCTTGTTGTCTGATTAAATATGGGTATTTTCTTTTACTTATAAGTAATTGGTTGCCTTTCAGTACTGTACATTTAATTTCTACTCGCATAGTTTAACCGTCAATGTTTCTGCATTATAACACTTTCAATGACTATTCTTACTGTGGATAATTGTAATTGTTTAGCAATTTTTTAAATCAGGAAGTTACTATTTTTAGGCATCTAGGAGTTACTCTTTCTTTCGTGGACAATGCCACAATATCTCCAAATTTTTCTAAGTAGTGTAGGGGGGAATATAAAAGGAATAGTATAATGTTTTTGACTGTAAGTCAAAGAATCAAGTATGAAATTCAGAAATATAAAAAATAGAAAAAAAGTGATGCTCTCTAATACAATGTGGTTTAGTTCTTTTTAGTAGAACATTTTAACTGATTATATATATGTTTTGTAGATTAATGTAAGCAAATAAACTAGGGAAATGATATTTTTTGTTCTATTTATTGCTAACTTGTCAACATCTTTATGCTTGTACAGAAGAGTGCAGACAAAAACTCTTCAGGACACACAAATTGTTCTTGTTGTGTCAATGATCATTAGCTGTGCATCCAGTCTAGACTGGACTTGAAGGCAAGGTATGACTTAATTTGCCTCTACACAAACAAACTAGCAGAAAGAGTTAAAGCCTGAGAATATCCCTGTAATGGTAAAGGAGTCCCTAGAGGCTAAAAGTTTGAACTGGCCTCCTGCAAGTCACAAATATTTTACACCTTTTATGTTTTGAAGCTTTTCTGCTCTGACACATGTAGAATTCTCTGTGGAATTTTGAGTACCCAAATATCTCTCTCGATGCCCCTCTGCTGTACTTTCTTGGTCTGCCAGAGATAAGACACCATGTGTCAGCTTCCCTGGCAAGATAAAATGAAACCAGAGCTGAATTCGGCCTAATCGCTGTCTCTGTGTGATGACTGTGCACGTGACTCTCCACGTCAGCTTTGGAGGATGAGTCGCCATCCCCAGTTTAGCAGATGCTGAATGATATTTATCCACATGAAAAGCATGGCATTGACAAAGAGCTCTGGCTGAATGTCACGGATGTAAGAGATCTGCAGATGAAAATATCTAAGGAAATTATTAACTGTGAGAAGAGCTTCATTTTTTTGCAAACCTGCAATAGGCTTAGCGCTGGGCATGATGAATGATGTAGAAAATGTGAGTAGGAGGTGGCATGTTCTTGAACAGAAAGTTCTCCAGCATACTTCCCCACCTCCCTACGCGATCTCAAGTTTTAAATGTGTATGTGAATACATGGCTACTTGTCTGGCAGTGGAAAGAGGGTTGTGGCTTAATATTATTTTCCCTTTCTCCTGAAAATTCTCATAGGATAAGACTGGGGTGTAATTTCTTTTCTTTCTTCCCCTCACATCCCTTGCCCCCATCAAAATTAGACAAACTACAATGAAGATTAGTGAGGACTCACCTTATTGACATAATATAAACAGTAGCATACTTTTGTGAAACACTAACCAGAGATAAAAGATTACTGCTCCCTCTGAAAAACGGACAGTACTTAAATTTTAAGCTTGGTATTAAAGATAATATTAAGAGAAAGAAGGCAAATTAACTTCTGTTAATGTGATAAATTTCTCTGTGCACAGTTCGAATTTTCCATAAAATATCTCCAATGACCCTTACTGAATCTAAACTATTTAGAGAATAATTTAAAAAACAATTTTCTAGAATATCAAAACTGTTTACAGTTGTCTTCCTAACTACTATCATGTCTCTGGTTTGTTCATTCCTGACACTGATATGACTGATGGGTAACTGTTTTTCTTCTAGCTATTCCACTTGTAATAGTTCCTCAGCTTAGTCCTACTGTACATATTTGATATTTAACTGAGAAAAGAAAAAATAGTAGTTTGATTGCCCAAAAAACAGCGATTGCCCAAAGATACATTGAATAAAAGAGAACAGAATAGAAAATAGTATTAACATATGGTATGAAAATTTAACTCTGAATAGTGGAAGTTTTTAATTCCTTAAAATCAAAGATCTAAACTGGTCTGAAGTGACATCTTGCAAGTCCAGTCCAATAGCTAAAGAATCTCAGAAGCCTAACCCAGTGCAGTGAATAAGAACAACAGGTTGAGCTAGCCTAATAAAATCTTTAAAAAACTCTGTATAATTCTGAGGCTCAGTATGTCTCACTACATTGTTGGTTTGAGACAAAACTGTGCATTGATTTCTTGTAATCTGACAGAGGTTTATGGCTTATTCTTTTGTCCTTCTTCAAAACTTCAGTCTTCCTGAATGATATTATAAAAGCATATGTATCAGCCAATTCTAACCTCTTAACATGCTTTTAATAGCTGCCAGAGGTAGCATGTCTCTTCCACTACTTGTCATTTCTTGTTTCTACTTACTGTTGTTGCCAATTTCCAGCTGACAGGATGGCTAAGAGGAGAATTTGCTACCCTTGCTTCCTATTTTGTTTCAATTTTTTCTGGTTTTCTCACTCATTGCTTTTTAAGCATTTTTGCTGTGGAACACAGCTATTTTTAATTGTTGAAGAAATATTCAATCAGTAAACACTTTGACCAGGAATCCATAAACCATTTTGGTTCTGTGTTCTAATTCAGAAGATGATCTGTCAGACTTAATTGAGAATGTCTTAATGTAATCAAGTCCAGTTCATTAGGCAAACACTTAAATTATTAATTTAAATACTGGGTAGTTCAACAGCATTTATGACAGTAACAAACACCAACGTATTTTAATTTTTAAATTCCTCCTCTGTACAGAAGTTGATGTTCTGTTATATCTATTGCTGTTAGACATAAATAGTTTTCACCTTGCAAATATTTAAGCTTTTTGGAGTTTGTTAAAGTATTCTGTTCAGAAAAGGTTTATGAAACAAAAATGTAGCTTTTTAAGCATAAGATGCTTAAAATAAATCAAGTCTAGAGTGTCACTTTCATTCTTGTAACTCTATTTTGGATCAAGTAGCATTACACCAGAAATGAACCTGAACAAGGAATTTTAGTGTCACACCATTTCGTTAATTTATAGAACACTTAAATTAATGTATAATTTTTTTAGCATAAATCTAGTATTTTAGAACTAACCATTCCCATTTCTTCAGTGCTGAGAAAAACATTTTTTTCATAAAATGAACTAGACCTTCTCCCATTTTTATTTGCCTTCTACCTCTATATTGTAGAACACAGAGATACCTGAAAAAGAAATAAATATGGAGAGGAAAGGGGAATAAAAGATGAGGGAAATTGTTTAAAAGGAGAGGAGAAGAGGTAAAATGAATAGTGGTGGCTGTGATCTGATGACATAGCAAGTCTTGAAATGGTTGCATTCATTCAACACGTTTCATAGAATCACAGAATACTTTGGGTTGCAAGGGAGCTTTAAAGGTCCTCTAGTCCAAGCCCCCTGCAATAATCAGGGACATTTTCAACTGGATCAGATTGCTCAGAGTCCCATCCAACCTGGCCTTGAATGTCTCCAGGGATGGGGCATCTACCACCTCTCTAGGAAGCCTGTTTCTGTGTTACATCACCCTCACTGTAAAATTTCGTCCTTGTGTCTCATCTGAATCTACCCTCTTTCAGTTGTCAGTGTTCAGTTTAACATGCCCTACTCAGAAGTCTGTCCCCATATTTCTTATGAGAACGCTTCGGGTACTTTAAGGCCACAATAAGGTCACCCTGTAGCCTTAATTTCTTCAGGCTGAACAACCCCAAAATTCTCAGCCTGTCCTTGTAGCAGAGATGCTCCAGCCCTCTGATCATCTTCGTGGCCCTCCTCTGGTCCTTCCTGTTCTGAAGACCTTGAAGCTTGATGCAGCACTCCAGGTGGGGTCTCACCAGAGCAGAGTAGAGGGGCAGAATCTCCCTTGACCTGCTGCCCACACTGATTTTGGATGCATCTCAGGATACAGTTGGCTCTCTGGGCTGTGAGTGCATGTTGCCAGCGAATGTCCAGCCTTTCATCCACAAGCATCCCAAAGTCCTTCTCTGTGGTGCTGCTCTTAGCCCGTCTTGATACCAGGTATTGCCCTGAACCAGGTGCAAGACCTTCCACTTGGCTTTTTCTGAACCTCATGAGGTTCCCATGGGCTCACTTCCAGGTTTGTTTGGGTCCCTCTCCATGACATCCCATCCCTCAGGTGCATCAACTGCACTCCTCAGCTTGTAAATCTGTAAATTTGCTAAGAGTGCACTTGATTCCACCGTCTCTGTCACTGATGAATATATTAAACTATTAAACAGTACTGGTCTCAATTCCTACTTTCTGCTCTCTGAGTTGCCTCTCTCAACAACCTTAGCAACGTTTGTGGTACAGAGTTTTGAGTGATTATTTTGGTTATGTGCACCTTAAAACCATTCCTGCCTCTGTGGAAGTGAGAGTAGAGCATCTGGGGCAGATGTATCTATTTGTGAAAACAAAGGTACAGTGAGTAAAGAAGTGACAAGTAGCTTTACCTGGTATTCCAGGGCCATGTGCCATACCAGGTTCAGAACTGACAAAGGGTATTCTCTTCACATAAAACAAATGGAAGCTGAGAGGTGTGCTGCAGTAATTTCTAAAGTATGTTAACTGATGGGCTCAAAGGACCTGTTGTAAAGCTATTGTCTTGCCATATGTCACCTTTACTGCACTTTGTTTCTGAAATTATTTTTATTGCAAGACCTTAACTTTGCATTCAGTTATAAACCTTTGTCCTCGGTTTCTCTTATCCTTTAAATATATTTACGTTGTATGTCCAGTTTCTAGTCTTCATTTTACTAATTTCAAAAATTCCTAGGTTTGTTTGATCTAGTTTTTATTTTTTAGACAATTATAGCTTAGTCAAGTATGGCATAGCCTATGGTTAGCATCCTTAATTATTGAGTGTGGCTCACGTTTTTTCTCTATTCTCTGTCTGGAATATTAAAAATATTTGTTTAGTAGTAAGTCTTTGCTATTTTTCAAATTGTAGGTTGTTTATATAAACATTTTATTACAAGAAACAGGGTCTTTGCTCCCATTGTATTCTCCATTATTGGAAGAAAAATAACCATCTGAAAAGAGAAAGCTTCACTTAATAAATAGTATTTGCCGAATTAAAGAAAAAATCTTTCAGGCTGAATGTTGCATTTCAAGTAGCTCAAGATCAGTAAGAAATACTGAAGAGACGGATTTTAAAAATCCTTCCAAACAGAAATTTATGCCATTGGAGAAGGCAGAGAAATGGAGAGTAGTTTCACAGATACCTGAGAAAGCATTGAAAGTAGAAAGGTCTAACCAACTGGGCAAAAGCAGCAGCTCAGCATTTGATTGAAAAACAGGCAAACTGGGTCCCACCCTATTAGTGTGAGCATCACTCGCACTAAGCCAGCTGGCTTCTGGCTTGCACTCCTTCCTTTGGATCCAGTCTCACATGCACTGCCTGAACAACTTGCTGATTTCTGCATACCTGAAGAATCCACGTGCCAGGGCTGGTCAGGAGTACATGATGTGAGGCCCAGCAGCAAGACACAGGTGGCAGGGCTTTGCCACTCTGAGAGATGCCTCTCTTAGCAGGATGCACACAGAACAAAGCTTGGCAAAAAGGTTTGCTCCCCAAGAGGGCTTACACTGCAAAGTCCTCTCCTGTCACTTGATCCAGCTCACACACATACAAACATGCATGGAAGCACCCTTGACCACATGGCTCAGCACAAGTGGTCAGCTATTAACTGACCTGCCAAGCATGTAATTTTTGCCTTTTTATTTTCATCATTTTATGTGAGTCACATATTTAGATTAAAATTTACAATATTGTCCTTCATCTGGTAAAAATAATTAAGGGGAGGGGAATTGAACAAAAAAATACTGTGAGATTTCTGGCTTTTTGATCAACTGATTTGTATGATTCCGTTACTGGAAATGGGATCTAAAGCCACCGTAGAAGCCTTCTTAGACGAAGTGTTTTTATTTAAGCCTTATATTACTAGTATAATAATGCCATGTTTTATATGCCTACTTCATACTTTTGCAATTCTCTGATAAGATTTCTGCCAAAGAAATGCAAATATTTTTCTTTTATGGCCTTTTAGTCTGTATAGCAAAAGCAGTTCATAGCTACATCTGTAATTTCTGTTTTCTCTTGTCTTTCTTAAAAGCTAAGTGTTTAATGGGGAGAGGGCTAAAGAGACTTTATTTCCTATCTTTCCACCATTAAGCCTTCCTTCCATTTCCTTTTGACAATGGTGTTATTTGACCTTCGGATGTAATATGGCTTCCCTTCAAAATCTGAATGAAGACAAAGTCAGTAAGGTGGTAGTGGGAGCTTAACCATCTATCTCACGTGTTTCATACTTCTGAACAAAGAGGACAAATTTAACTGCATAACTTCAATGAGTGGTAAAAACATTAGCACTGAACAGCAAATAGACTAAACATTATGAACAATCCGTGGTTCAAATGTTATTTGTGCTTTTCAGGGTGTGTGGGCTCTGTATTTGAGTTGAAAAGCACATAAAGTATGACAAAACTAACTCATTAAAAGAAACAGTTTTCAATTTTTTTGGTCTCAAAAAATTTCCTAAGAAAGATTTCCCCCCACAATCAAAGGAAGTAAAGAACATGGGTTGCACTAGAATTTATGTATTCACAAATTCCATTGCTGTTTGAAAACATCTAGCATTTGATATTATTTTTAGTTCTAATTTAAAAAATAAAAAAAGGTTTTTTTTCTTATTATATTACTACAGTTCTATTAGAATTTTTGACGGTTACAAGACCTACAATTTCAGTGATGAAGTCTGAAAATTTGAATATCCTCATCTAAACTTTGCATCTTCCCCTTCAGACTGTTTGTAGCGTAGAACAAGATAAGCTCATTATCACAGCAGCTTTGTCTCGCAGCAGTCTGCAAATATTAGATGACCATCACAAGAAATGTATAAAAAAGTTGTTGTTATGTATTATTAGCTTTGCAGATGAATAGATGTAAGTGGAGGGAGGGCAGTTAATTACTTTGCTGTGTTTACAGAGCACATCAGTGTCAGTCTTAGGAACAGAACTGAAAGGTCCTTGGTCTTAAGCACAGTACCTACCACTTTCTTGAGTGTTTCTTGAGGCACTACTGTACATGCTATTACTGCTTTATATCACTTCAGTTCTGAGTTGTCTGATGTACTGAATAATAAAATTAAGGCTTGTGTAGAATGGCTGAACCACAAAATATCCCCTGGGGTGAGTTTACCTTTAATAGGGTTTTTTTCAGGGGTGGAGGGGCAGAGGAAAAGAAAAGAAAGACCTCCACCTTTAAAAAAAAAATAAATTTCTGCAATAGAGCCAAGATCATCCTTTTCTCCCTCTCACTTCCACTTCCTCCTCTCTCCCCATCCCCCCCCCCCCCGTTTACCAGTATTTTTCTTGTGTGATTGAAAAGCCCTTAGTTTTGCTCAGGGGAAAAGCCTCATGCTGAGAAGTAAGGGATCCCAGTTGTACACTTAATCAAAGTGGCATGCTCCACACTTTGTTTCTGAGTAATTTCCGTAACAAACGCATGTGATCTCTGTGTTTCACTTGCATGAATCGAGTATAAAGTTTGCAACTGACTCAGTTGTTATTCCTGCTGACAGGCAAAAGGTTCTTTTGGGGGAGGCGGGGGGATGAGGTTCAACTCAATTCAGGTTGCTGAAAGGAAATGAAAAGGACAATTTGAAAACCACAAATACAGGGATGAAAGATTACAGATACCGAACAATAACTGTTCATGGTAAATTGTTGATTGGAGTATCTGTACTAGGTGATGTTTGTAGTCTCTACATGTAGTATGATGGAAAACACAGATTATGGCAGTGAAAGTAGAACAACAATAGCGTCTGATTCTTTGTTTTCACTTTTCAAAGGCTTTTTTTCGCTTCTTTCCTTCTTTTTTTTTTCCTTTTCTTTTTCTTTCTTTCTTCTTTTTTTTTTTTTTTGATAAGGCCCAGGAAATTGTTAGCAACATGCTGGTGGGAACCTATGGAAAAGAATACACGCTGTATCAATGGTGTGGTTCTTATCCCAAGAGCTGTGTTGGTGGGTGTGGGAATAGTGCGTTTTCAATGTGAGCTGCTGCAATGAGATAGCATTGAGAAACCAGGGCAGAGAACAGCACAGATTTAGTCTAGGGAACCAAGGGCTTTATCCAACAGTAATGTGTGTAAGGACAGACAATGTAACACTATATTTGGTTTAACAACAAAGAACTGTAAAAGGATTTGATAGTAAGGGATTGGCAGAAAAGCTGAATGTATTTGCACAGTACAGTAAAAGTATTTTTTTTTAAAAGGTATTTAACTGATATAACTTAAAAGGCAATATTTAAAGTTTTCATAACAGACATTATTTTAGAGTAGGGTCATTTAACAACAGAGAAGGCTTATTGAGTAAAGGACCCAAGAGGGTATTTTGTTGTAATATGGAAATAAGAAGCAAGAAGAGGCACATGTGGAAAAGTAGAACTGACAGATCTTTTTTACAAAGGTCTGTTTGTTTATTGCATTTGATTTCTGAATACATTTATGGCCAACATCACTGGCAATCCACTAACAATTTTTCAGCTCTATCACCCAGTCTGTATATGGCTGTTTTGTTTTGATGTTTGAATGGTAGCAAGTTTTGGCTGCAACTTACAGCAAGACCCCACATTTTCCTTGGAGCTACTTGGGCTTAAAATGAGCATATGGCTTTATGAACCCTATATGGTTACAGGGTGACTATTGAAACAGCACGTGCATGCTGGCTGTCCTTTGGAATGAAATAGCGTTTCTTTGTTTGCATAGCAGATGTCATGACCAGTGAAACTTAAAATTAGCTTTGTAAATTCTCAGTGTGCCACTGCTGGTATATTTGGCTAAAGGTGTTAGTGATCAAGGGATCCTGTGTGTCAGTAGCAGTTCTGCTGCGGGACAGGTTACTGAGCAGGAAACTCAGGATGGAACTGTCTTTTGCACTTTCATCAGGAGAATTTTCTAGCACAGGAAAATATTCTGGCAAGACAGGTAAAAAAATCAATTAGGGATGTGGGCAAATTTTCATGTTTGGTATTTGGTAGATACTGGACAGAGCTTTGTGAGGATCCCAGCAAAGACATCTCTGACTAAAAAGTCACACAAATGGTTGCTTAGGGTAGAAGTATGTAGATCTCTGCTGCATAGATGGTAAAAATTTCTGTTTAACTGAGAGTGATGTGTAGCTAACCTTCTCTGCAGTGTGTGGACCTATCTCTGAACTTAAAAAAACAACTGTATTTTATGGGGTTTTGACCTGCATGTCTTCCATTAGGGAGTGAACAGGAGCATCTAAATCCATTGCAAACTCTTAAACGGAAAGATGCCCTTAGGAATCCCTCCTGTACAATTATGTGGTTAACATTTTGAAATCTAAGTGAATGGCTGCCACTCTGTCAGTACTTTTAGATTAATATTGTATAAAATGCTAGCCGCATTGTCAGTCTCCAGAACAGTGCATTTTGCACATCTGATGTTCCAGAATAATACGGCATCTTTCTGACCCCAAAATAGCCTATAGAGGTCTTCAGTCAGCTTGCCCAACATTGAATGTTATATCATTTATCAGGTAAAATACTTAAAAACAAGAAATAGAGAGATTCTGAAGGTTCATTACAAACTTAAAAGACAAAGATCACAAATTTTAAAAAAGCAAATGTGATTAATAAAACTGCTTTTGCCTACATTTGCACAGCAAAACTGAAGAGTATTAAGTTTTCACATTGTCTTGTGTGCATTTTTAAATGCACCTTATAGAAGTATTCTGTTAATTCTCTGTGAATAAACAGACTACATGATGTATGTCTACATTTCCATAGCTTCTTGTTGGACATTTACTGCTTGTCAGCAGACAGCAGAGAGGCTAAATAAAATTAATGAAAGAAAATGCTTTTGAATGGAGGAGAGGAAGGGTTAGAGGCAAGATTAGGGTGAGTAGTCTTCTTAACAACATGTTTCCATTTATTTCACTGTAATATCTTTTTTTTTTCTGACTGCATACACTTCAAAGATAATACAAAATTGGAATTACGAATATCACTGCTTTGTAGTGAATGTATTGCAAGATTCTTAAATAATTAAATTATTCCAGTTCTTAAAATGGAGTGTAATTAGTCATTAATGAGCAAAATCTGTTGCTGTGCAGAGTTGATATACTCCATGCAGACCATCCTTAAGTTTTACACGATTTGGTTTAATTTCTAAATGCATATGTGTGGTAAAAATCAACTGTTGTATATCTCATAAGATAATCACTAAATTAGCTAGTAAATTACATAACATATCAAATATTTAATTTTTGTATAATAAATTATAGATTTGTCAGTGACTCAGTTTTCTGCTTCTGTTTAATGAGAAGCTTGGCTTAGAAGCATGGTAAGGAAAGGTTTGATACTAACTGGGATTAATACATTTAAAAATGATAGGCCTGGCACATGAAGATGACAGCTTTTCACTCATAAACTCACAGTTCAAATTCACACCACACCAGATCTGCATGAACAACATGGTTGTCTAACCACTGGATATACAAATACATTTAGCTGCATCTTGTTCTAGTGGGATAATACTGAGTATCAGGGGCTATTTTCTCAAGTAAAACTAGCAACTAAAAACTTACCTTTGAAAGTGTATGGAAGGAGTGGAATATGATGTGCAGGGAGGAGGTCAAGGCAGATGCATGTTGGAGACACTGCTAGAAATTTACATTTCTGCTCTTTGAATAGATGCCCTAGCACTGAACTAAGCAGGTGTCTCATTAGAATGAATGAACAACTCCCACCCCTAAAAATCTTTAGGGTTATGTACCTTGCAGGATTAAGCCAAGCAGTAATGGAAGCTTCTTTCAGTTGTTAAAAACAATCTTTAATAAGCAACAGCAGCAAAATAGGAATAGGATCATAAACCATTTCATTAGGAAAACACACATTTTCCTAGTGTTGGCACTTCTGCAAAATACAGTTAATCTTAGCTAAATAAATACCATGTGTTTAAAACTGTGGTTAACCTGAATAAATTGTAGGAGTTTTCTCCACAAGCCAGTCATTAAAAGCTCTATGCTGTACAGCACAGACTTCACTGAGCTAATTAAGACTGTTGCAAAGATGAAGAACTTTTTAGACTGGTGCCCTACGTTTTGTTATTTTTCATCTCATTTTCTTTATTGTCAGTGGGTCAAATCCTTTTCCTAGTGAAGTGCTGAACTTTTCCTTTAGTCAGTCACACAAATTAGTTACAGAAGTGAAATGCTTAAGACTACACCATTTAATTGTTACAGGGGCTCTCTGACTCTTTAGAGAAATACGTAGTATATACTATAAAAATAGAAATACTTCATACTCAGATGACTTTGTTTGATGTAATAATATGCTCTCTTTGTAGTTCCTTAGGTCATGATTCAATCTCAGTGACAGTAGGCAGGGAATGATGCTAATGCTGCTAAAATATTCTTTATTTTATATTGAAATTGGCATAACAGTAGTGGCTAGTGCACAGCAAATGTTTCTCATCAGAGGTAAAGGAGAAAAAAAGTGTGATCATTTTCCTTTGTTTCTCTTTCCTGAAATACAGGAAATTTAATTTAAAGGCAAGACTTTTACATCGTTTGATTGGTTGTTTGGAGTTTTTTGTTTTAAACTGAGAGAGTGGTCACACACTTGCACAGGTTACCTAGAGAGGTAGTGGAGTCCCTGTCCTTGGAGATGTTCAAAACAGATTTGGAGATAGATCTGCTATAGTTTACTCTGCTCTGCACAGGGTGGTATAGAGGTGACTTCCAATCTCAACTGTTCTCTGATTCTCCAGTTAGAATGAACATCTGTGAAATTATTGAAGATAGAATTGATTAGGAAGTATTTTTTTCTGTTAAAGGCACCAGCCTGCATAAGGGACTGAACATTTTAAAATGTAAACATAAATTCAGCTTTATCAGTGAAGAAGAGAGAATAATAACCAACATTTCATCATTCCAAAATATCCTTGGCGGGATGTGCTGACCAGGCACACTGTGATTGGTTCATGCACTTCAACATAAGCAGACAAATGAGGAAAAATTCAGAAAGATTATGAAAGAGAAGAACATGTAAACTTCTACAACAAAAAATATTAAAATTTCCAAAATAAGTTTTAGACCAGATAACAGAAAAATTATTTGATATGTAAAAATTGTGGACAGAATTATAGGACTGATGTGGGAAAATTCAGGAATTTGCAAAAATAGGAGTTAGGCAATGTAATGAAATGCTAAAAATACAGGTGAATGATTGTTTCTATAAATGAATAATTCACTTTGGCAAAGAGAGACTCAGGATTCCAAGATAGCTTTTGTGTTCTATTTTTCTCTAGTATTATTTAGATTGCTAATAATAAACACATAGACAATATATGAATATCAAAGGTCTGATCTGTGAGTGCAGAATAATCCTCAGTATGTGCTTTATGATTCTTAACTTCCATAATCTTCATGCAGGAACTTTCCTGCTGTAAAAGAGGGTAATATAGTCTCCTTGCACTAGAGGATCTTTTTTTTTGATTGGAAGGTGCTACCAAGTCCATCCTTGCTCTAAGAATTTGAGATCTCATGTAAGGGATAAAAGTATATGGTGGCCACATATTTGCTGGATAAATTCCTTCTTTGTTCAGTCGAGGTAAAACTGCTGTGCTGTTTGTTTTGCCTGTATTGTGTTTTTGTTTCAACTACAGTCAAAGTCACGTAGAACAGCAAATGGAATTCCTTTCAATATGTTTGTTATTGGACATAATTATTGTTAATTAATCAATTCAGTTTTAAAACTTTTCCAAAGGCTCCGGTGAAAGTCACTGTAAAAGTGTAAAGCATTATCATTCAAGTATTTAGTAATGATTGTAACTTCAGTAAAAAAATCTTCAAACTCTGAGAAACTGGCAAATTAGCTGTTTTCTGGGCAGTGTTTGCAAAACACACATACTATAAAATGACTTGTTTTTAAATTTATGTTAAACTGGTAGTAAAAATACATATGGTTGCTTTCACTGCTGAAGATGTGCTGCTGTGTGTTGATCATCCTTTAGTGCATTTTGAATGATAGTTAGTCTGTGGGGACCAGTGAAGACCTCCAATTAATTATTACTGGAGAACATGAAATCATAAACAAAATTCCTTGTAATAAATTTTTAAAATGAGATTGCATGTTTTATTTACGGTACTGGTCCATTTTGGGGCTTTAAATCTATGAACGAAAACAAACATGCTTTTTATCAAACTGAAATAAAAAATATCAATAGTATTTCTTTCTTATCAAAGTAGGACACAATATATGAACTGGACTTCTAAATAACTGCAGGGAGAAAAGCAAGGAAAGAAGATGAAAAGATTTACTTTTCTCTAATTCATAGAAAGAGATTGAGAATACATATAAACAATATGGAAAATAACAAATGCTTCCAAATATAGTGAAGTTTATTAATCTTTCAGGTAGCTGATATGATGGAATTATTTTATAGGAGGTATTTATTAAAGGCATAGCAAATAACTTAGAACTCTTGTAATTGTCACATGCTTGCAGCAGAAATTGGTTTTAGTTTAGACAGAGGGGCAGCAATGCTGAGGATATGCAATAGTTTCAAATAGGTTTGGTGACAAAATCTGACCCAAACACACAGCTAAATGTAGTTTTTATCCTATAGGGATCACAGTTGAAATTATAAAACAAAGAAGGAAATGTAATCAAGTAATAAAATAAGAGCTAGTAATCACCCATATCTTTCACTAGAGTCCTGTATATCCCTTATTTTTAATTTTTTTTTTTATTCTCACTCTCAATTGTGTTTTAGATTTAGTTTCTGTCTGGACATTGCAAAGTACACAACAGATATGCTGCAGTTTAATGGGCAAATATTAGTAGATGAGATTAAGGTCTTCTTTCATTTGAAAGGTATGGAAATTCTATAGTCTGTTGGTCTTTTCCCTTGCCATTTTCCTCCTGCCTTCCTACTACAAACAATATGTCTTCTTTCCTATGTTCCATCAAGAGAATTTACTTCTCCCTTCAAGCAATCAAACTGTTCACTTTCTTCACAACTCTGACTATCCACTTAACCTATATCTTCATAAGACATGGATATTTCAACACAGTTTCTGGCTCTGGGAGTTGTGTAATGACACCGTGATTTCAAAACGTGTTTTAAGCAAAAAAACTTTATCAGAATGATAATTGCCTACTGAAGCCTGCAGACATTTTGAAGAGCTTAATCCAAATCTACAGGTCTTGCAGCTGGGAAATTGCTGGTCCAAGTGGATCCAGTAATTCTTCATCAAAGGGTTATTTGGGCTCTTTTTCTAATGACATCAGTTTCTGCACCAGCCATATAGACAGCCACGTCCATGACCTATATTGCTGCCTCTCTCTTTATTCATATGGAATTATAAAGTTGTAGCATAGTGCCAGGGCAATGCTGTGTCTCAGTTGAGTTTTCTTAAATTCTTAATTCCTTTAATGTCCCTGTGATACAATTCTGTCTAATTTATGCAATCCTTTTGCCCTCATTAGAAAGGATATCATCAAATCATTCCCAAGTTTCCCATAACTTTCTTCTAGGTGCTGCCTTGCCTTACTCTCATGCGTGCATCTGTGATTACCTATGTCACTATCTTATTTTAGTCTCTTAGTTCCTGAATCACAACCAGAAGAAGAGCACAGTGTAGAAGCAAAATTTTGTCAGCTCTCTCTGATGATGGGATAAGCATTACTGGAACCTCTCCTATGAAATCTTTACTCATCACTGCAAATGTCTTCCTCCTCCTCTATGTCATGATTTTATATTTTTCCAAGAATGAGAGAGGAGTGGGCCACATGCAACCTTATTACTAAGTGCTGCATGATACTTGGTAGCGGTCAACTCAGTCACCCTTTCTCATATTTGTTAAAGACGCATGCATGTTTCTAATCTTAGATGATATTGTTCAGATCACAGCACCACCTGAACACAGGTCACTGCCATTTTTCACAAAGTGCTGTGGAAGTGTCTGAGAAAGTGCCACAGAAGTACTAATTCAGAATCTGAAGAGGAACTGCCAACAAGCCGAGTTAATCAACATTCAGACCTTCAATACATAGAAATTCAAATGCCCAGTTAGGAAAAAAGCCAGGCAAAATGCTCTTATCTCTGTGTCTGAAAAGTGATGTCCTCGTTCACTCTGTGTTTTGGTTAACAAAGGGAT
Organism: Neopelma chrysocephalum; assembly: GCF_003984885.1. Taxonomy (NCBI): domain Eukaryota; kingdom Metazoa; phylum Chordata; class Aves; order Passeriformes; family Pipridae; genus Neopelma; species Neopelma chrysocephalum. The sequence goes on from NW_020897693.1 coordinate 5,448,299, forward strand.
TTGTAGAATAGAATTGCTATCAGACACTATTTAAGCATAGGGTTACTGGACAACATTTGCATGATAATATTTGGAAGGCTTTCCAAGATCTTGAGCATCACCAGATTCTTACCAAAAGAAATGCCATTTTGAATCAATGCTAGTATTCCATGAGTAGTATAAAATAGTGGAAAGGGCCCCATAGAAGAGGAAGTGGTAATGAGCTCAAGCCTGAACATCATAATCAGGGTCATCTTACGCAACCTTAGTTTTCTAAAGGCTACTTGTCTCGCACAAACTATTCTTCTGGACTCCTTTTGTGGCCAAGAGAGGTGAAATACGTATCTACAGACAGGAAAAAATTCTAACTGTGTTAGACAGCTACTTTAGGAATAAACGATCCTCTGGGTGAATCTTGGCAATGGAATCAAAAAACTAACTTTTTAACTACTAAAGATACCTAAGGTGTCTGTAAGAGGTGGATAAACTCACGCATTTATTTGAAAGTGACAGGAGAGGTTTTGGAGTCTGTACCCTTGAAGATTTTCGGAAGCTGACTGTGAGTCCTGAGAAATCTGATTTGGCTTTGAACTTAACCCTCCCTGGAGTAGGTGATTAGACTAGATGGCCTCCATAGGGCCCTCCTAACCTAAATAATTTTACAGTTCAATTAATTCCAACCTGGTGCTTGATTTCCATTCTTCTTTGTCTAATCCTAAAACCTACAAGTTAAGTAATAATATCTACAAGCCTCTTCTGTGCTGTTGCTTTGAAAAGTTTAGGGTTACCCTACTCACAATGAGTAATAATTTTTCTTATTCTCTTGTATCATATTGATGTGTGCAGAATCTTAAGAAATATGTCTGTAGAAAATAATTTAGATAGGATTTATCAGGGTAAACTTCATTTGCTGAATAATCTACTCACCTTACACTCTAGCAGTGTTTCAGCCAAACCTAAAAATTGGAAGCCTAATGGAAAATTTTCCAAAAATCTTGCAGGTAATACCATTCTTGTGGGATAAAAGGATTTTTGTTAAAAATATATGGTGTTTCTCGCATTCTTTTTTAATTTTGTTTTTCTAATGCATACCATCTCTTTTCTTTCTGCTTCCACTCTTTTGAAATAATTCCCCTCATATGTTACTTGTGCTTTATTTATTTTGTAGTGTATCTTTTCCTTTTAAACCCTAGTTAGTATTTCTGTGACACTCACCTAGAACAACTTCCAAACTTCTCTCAACATTCACATAGTGAGTAACCTATTTAGCTATCAAATCTTTATCATCCAAGGTCCACTGATGCAGTTTCACTTTGTTGTTCCTCCGCTTTCCCAGACTTTTACCATCCTTAATGTGTATCCTTTCTCACTTTGAAGATATCATGGCAATAACTCAGCTGCTCTTCCTTCTTAATCTAGATTTTTCTTTCTTTGTGTTCTGTGCTACTCAAAGTCTGAAAGAAATTATGTCTATATTCTTACAAACTTTCAACAGAACAAAACTGGATGATATGTTAAGTTTTAAGTGTTTATTATCTTTAATGACTAAGAAAGCTTGTAAGCAGGCTACTGAGATACTGGTAGCACCAAATATCACATGAGACTTCTCAGGACCAAACCTTTAGGTCAGCATTTTCTGATTTAGTAGATGAAGATGAACCTTTGTGGCTATAACTGCAGCACCAATGAAACCCTACATGAACAAGCAAATGTGCCTAAATAAGAATTGTAATAAATATATCTGAGTTTTAGTAAAGTGGTTTAGATTAGGCTGAGCAGTTTTACTACCATGTCAGTATCTGAAGAGGACTAGTACACTGAGATGGATACAGAGCACGTGTGAGAAACCACAACATAGGTGGTACCCATGTGATGGACTGACCCCCCAGGTAGTCAGTGTCTCAGCCTCCTTCATTGCCACAGAAAAGTGGTCAGATGAAGTCACTAATTTTTATTATCTTTCTCATGCAGGCGAGTTCCTCACACTCTTGTTAAACCCATGTTACAGAAGTGTGTTTTCCCCTCTGCCATCCCTCAGTCTATTCAAACCTAACCCTCTAGACTTACGCCAGTGAGAGGGAATATGCTGCCAAGTCCAAACTTCAGCAGTTTTGAAAAATTTCAGTGTAAGAAATCCACTTTCTCCTTGTAAATTTCCAACATCCTTTCAAAATTTATATTCAAAATAATTAATGTTAAAAAGCTTTCATTTATATGGTTTTGGAGGGTGGGAGAAATAATAAGACGAAAAACGTATTCCTTTGTGGTAAACATTTGTTTTATAAAAGTAAACAAATAAAATATTCCTGAAGCACTTAGCCATCAGTATTTGAAGACCTGTGGCAGCATCTGAAAGACAAAAAAGGAAATAATTGATTAGTGGATTTTGTTTGATCTTCTCAGGGATCAAAGGGACAAATGCTGTCTACAGGGATGAAAGGGTGGAGAACTACTCTCCGTACTGCCTCAGTTATCTGGTTATTCATATGCTCTTGCTACTTTAGCAATGCCTGTACCTGACCCTCTGTCATGCCTGAGGAAAAAAAAAAGGAGAAAAAAAAAAAGAAAAAAAAAAAAAGTCCCAAAAGTATACTACACCACTGTGCTGGAATTCTGAAAAGTTTCTCAATAATAAAAAATGTAATTTAAAGTCTGTAAGATGTTACCGAATCTGGTTTTCAGTTTGTAAGCAGCATTGACTTTAATTGTCTGTAATATAATTATGGCAATTTTTTTTAATTGCTAATAATATCACCCCCTTCCCAAAACGGAGTATTCAGAATATGGTTTTGTGATATCCTAGTGTACCGTAGCAAACTACACACCCATTTTATATACTGTATGATGATACAACACTTATCTCTTGTGTTCTCTCTGTAGATATTACTGGTTTGTTTTGGTGTATTCTTGTAGAAGACATATTCACCAGTTGATGTACTTCAGAATCTTTTTTTTTTCCTTTTAAAGGTCTCAGTTCCTAATTAAATTCACTGTTAAATGTATGGATATATACTACATTAGTATGAATCTGTGTACCAAGTGGTGCTTTTACTAAATATAGCTCCATTTATGTTAATTTAGAAGTTATTTGGTTATAATATACCTTTGGGTAACATTGCATTTTGTCAGGTATTTGTTTTAACAATTGTAGTTACCAGCAGAGAGGAGGAGGGGTCTCTGGGCACCATCAGACATCCTGGAAAGATCACTGAGGAAAATGAGCACATTCTCAGGTGTCTGCTTGTTGTCTAGGAATCTGTGCCTCCCCCCCCAAAAAAAAAACCTAGTAGAACTCCAAAGCTGAGAAAAATCACTTGACTAGGCCAACCTTTTCAGCTGTATTTGTACATAGGATTCTCAGTCTGTCTGATCCAATGTTGTATTCATTTGCTTTGAAGTATGTGTAGACTTTTGCAAAGACGGAGGCCAAAAAACACTTGAAAAGACACTGTTCTACATTTAACAACATTTCAGTTCCAGCATCACTATCATAAAGCCTTTTTCAAATTATGACATTGTCTAGGCTATTCAGTTAAGTAAATGTAGCCTCTGACTTTCACAGCTGCTTTACAGTTGAATATTTAGGATACTACACAAAAGCCATGGCAGTTATTTGGTACCTTTTCTGATATCTAAGCCAGAGGCTGAAGCCTAAAACTGTGAGAACAAGGACAGTCATTCCTACTGGCTTTTGACTGCAGTGCACTGTCTGCTAGTGTGGAAGACCTCTGGTACCTCTACCAGCAGCCCAATAGCTGAACAGAAAGCAGTCAGACAGCTATATGTGGTATGGAGATCCTGTTGTATCTGGAGCACCTTTATAAATGAAACATAGCAAGGAGAAATGTATTCACATTCAGTTTATTTAGGATTCCCAAAACCATGTAATCCTCACCCTTTATGGTGCCTCACCATGCTACAGTTTGTGTTCATTTTTGAGTCATTGGAAACATGTTATATTTATGCCACTTTAGTTTATACATTCTCCATACTGAATGAGATCATGAGGGAGACAAAGCTTGATGATGGTCTGATTACACCACAGTGCCAGTCTTCTCCGTCAAAGTTTTCTTGTAGTTATCCCCAGTTCTGAAACACAGGTATCCTCTTTCCTCTCTGATCCAAGATTTGAGACTTTTGGAAATATTCATTTATTCTTTCTTATACAAATCTTTTCCTTGCTGGTTGAACCATGAGCCAGAAAGCTACTCTTGACATGTGTTCTGCACAGGATCTGCTTATTCTGCATAGAAACTGCCTGAACAGATGTCTGATGCAGATTGCCAGATCACCTCATAAAACTTCCTGGTAGCTGGAAATCGGGAGAAGTCCTAAACTACCCTGGATTAGAACAGCTTTTGCAGATCTCATAAAAAAACCTTTACCTATTTCTTCTGCTCACAGATAAAGAGAGTAATAGCTAAATGACTGGGCAAAAAGTCTTCCTAGCTTCTCTCACCACATGCAGGTTATTCCAAATATCCCACTTTTATTAATTATTAGGTACTCCAAACCTTTGGTATGGAGTCTGGTATGGAGCTGTGTCAGGGGAAGCTCATATTGGACATTAGAAAAACGTTCTTCACTAAGAAGGTGGTCAGACACTGGCACAGGACCACTCCCCAGGGGTGTGGTCATGCCACCAAGCCAGTCAAAGTTCTAGGAGTGTGTGAACAACACCCTTAGTCATATGGTTTAATTTTATCTAGTCCTGTGAGAAGCAGGGAGTTGGACTTGATTACCTTGTGGACCTCTTCCAATTTGAGATATTCGGTGATTCTAAGGTGGAAAATAAGTAAATCCGTCACACAGAAACTTTGTAGAGTCAGTTATTCTAAGTGAATGTTCTGCAAACATTTGACTGTAGGTTGATCACCTCCAGAGTGCTTCATTTCTTTTCTCAGGTCCACCAGTAATGTCCACTTATTCTTTCAAAGCTAACGTTATTATAGATATAAATAGATATCAAATTTCTACTGAATTAAATTATTTGATTAAAGAGGTTTTTGTCATTGTTCAATTATATCTTTCTGTTAAAAATTAAAATCTGTCCCATAAAATACATCTTCTTTTTCTGAGTAGAATATAGTTTAATATAAAGAGAACAAAATTTGAAGTACTTTTATTTAGGAGACAGTGTCTTCTCTTCTTGGTAAGTTTCATTTTGATGTTTTCTGTGTTTGCCTCCTCAATCTCTCAAAAGTTGAGCAACAGGCTTTAAATATAGTCTATGAAGACCTGAGTTGTAAGTTTTGAAGCAGGTCATAAGAGGTTAACAAGATATGCAAAAAATATAAACTGCTCAACTCTAATGAAAGCTTGTAGGAAAGATTTGAAAAAAAATTATAGATTAAATATGATTTATCAGGTCTGGGTAGCTAATATGTAGTTTTCCAAACCAAAATATTTTTAACTTGATATTCAGATAAAATTCAAATATTAGTAATATATTTTATTCAGAAGCAGTGTGTTACATCTTGATGCATGATGTTTTATTAACGTCATTTATTTTTATGTTTTATTGGAATAATGTTTTTTGTTATGCAAACCCATGAAACCCGCATAGCAATAAGGCACAGTTTTATCATTCTCTAATTACAGACAAAAAAAATAGAACAAGTCCTCTTAAGAGGAATTTTATTATTCTTAACTGAGCTCAAAACTATTTGTCACTGGTCAGAAAAAAATGCAGCTGGTCTGCACTCTTGACCCTGCAGCAGTAGCTTACTGCCTAAGTTGTTTATTCACTGAAAATATTTATGCAAGGGATATGCGTGGAATAGAGGCTGAACAGAAACTTTCTGATAGGATAAGGGTAAATCTCATTCTTTCTTGGAAGAATTTGTCAAGTAAGGAAAAATTCAGATTTATTTCATCCTCTTAACCAATCTAAAGCTCTCCTTTCCCACCTTCCTCTCTAGTCTTTTTAAGCATGCAAACAACACATATCATGTTTGGTATTCTTAGCAAGGTCTTCATCCTTTGTTGACTAGGTAGGATAGCCTTAATGCTAAGCCTCTACTGATACAGAGGAGAATATTCTGTTTTATTTAGAATTCACATTCCTTCTGCTGTAGCTTGTTAAGCCTCACCTGTAAACTTTTTGTGGTTTGGGTTTTATTTTTCAATCTTTAAACAAACATGACAATGAACTTCATATTTCTGAGCCCTGTAAAAGTCTCAGTAGGATGCACAGGAATTTGCCCTTAATTAGAGCTTTTAATAGAAATGTCAGAAGGGGATGTAACTACTCTAAAACATGATACAAAATTAGCAGAAACTTCCATATTTCTCAACAGCAGTATCTTTTTATGTAGAAAGACCACATAAATCAGGCCACATCACCAGGAAAAGAGAAGAACTCCAATGTTACTCTCAGATAGAGTCAACTTAAAACAACCTTTTTCTTTATTACTTTTTTGCTTGGCTTGGGTTGAAGCTGTAATTTTTGGGGAGTAACAAAAGTGATAACTACCACATATTAAACACAAAGTTCCAAATTACCTGCTTGCATTTAATAGTAACCCCTTCAAAGTGCTACACCCGTAACTATCATAGTAAAACGTGTATTTAAGTACAGACCCAAGAGTCAAATAAACCTTTCTTACATAGTCATTTCAAGTTAAGTGTGGTTTTTTAACTAGGGACAGAGGTCTTAAAGAAATAAAAGGAAGACACTGTGTCTTTTGTTTACATCTGTTCTTTCCGAGGCCGATTGAAACACTACCATTTTCCCGTTGTGACAACCTATGAAACTTTGAGAATTTCCATTTCAGTAAAGGAGCTACTTGTGAAAGGAAATAGTGCCCTGTCCGAGAGCAGAGGACTCACTAATCCTCTGTGGCTACACTAGTTTATTTCCCAGAGGGTACAATGGCATAATTTCCATTACTGGTTGCAGAGGATGGTCATGAACATACATAAAAGTCCACAACTGGGATTAATTTAATGTTAGGATATTTGTTACAACATAGATATTTGCATGTGAACCACTCTTTATTCAGTGGAGAAAAAATAAGTCCTTTCAGGGAGCGATTAATTTCATCCAAAAGAACAGTGAAAATAGGTGAGATGACTCATACCCTAGGAAGGCCTACACCTCTCCATTGACTGTAGAGATAATCTAGACATCTTAGCTAGGGAATTGACATATGCAACGTGGACATCTGAGCTTGGATGAGAATAATCCCAGTTCAAATGAAGACCTCACCATTTTGTCTAGAGCTATTAGGACTGATCTTCCATAATTTTTGTCAAATAAGAACTCTAGTTTGTAGTGTAATGTGGTAAATAAGTCTGGAAGAAAAAGTATGCAAAAGGCAAGTGCTATGGTTTTACAAACTAATTACATGAAAGTGAATTACATGAAAGAAAGCTCCTCGATATGAACTATCTCTCTGTTATCTCTATGACATGAGCTCTGGAGGACTAATAGTAGAGATTATGAAGATAAATAAAAGAGATAATTTGCTTTATGACAATTCCTTTGAAATAACTGACTGTAGCGATTATTGTAACAATAACCAAAAGCGTCAGTGTTGATTGTACTGGATGTTACCTATAGACAGAGGTGGTTAAGGTACAACCCACGGTGGAAATGCAAAACAGTTTCATTTGCTCCTGTTAGACATGCAGTGTCTGTGGACAAGTAGAAGTATCTGTCACAGCTCTTTATCCTCTACTCCAGTATTTTGAGTTAAAGTGTGGTAAACAGAAGGAACATCTGGAATTAAGTCTGTTTCACTTACTATATATGAGTAAGAGTGTTTGAATAGATGGAACATTTTAAAATGACTTTTTAGTGAACTTCAGTGGCAATTCTGGATTCTCAGTAACTCAAATAAATTAGTGGCACCACAATTCAGGAACTGCAAGAGTACTGCATTGCAGGTACACTGTGATGAGTTGTGAATCAGTAGCAGATTCATTGATCTGGGGATATAAACATCTATGCCTAGAGAATTAAATAATTAAATTTATTGTTTGTTTGTGTGTGTGTAGAACAGATAAAAAACACCGAAACCAATAAAAAGGGAAGGATAGAAATGCAATGGGATGACCTCATCAGTCAGTATCTTTAATGAACATCCATTTCCAAAAAAAACTACCTTTGAAAGAAATGCAGATTCACCACAAATTTTAAATCTGATTGATGTCTGAGCCCTGACTTGGGCACAGAAGTACCTGCTTGCAGGTGATTGGGTAAAGAAAGTGTGGTGAAGATAGAATCAGTAGGTATAAAAAGTAGATTGGTTAAAGATTAAATGGTATATTTCAACATTTTGGGCAAAGTGCGTATTTGACCATGTTATACATTAGGAAGTCAAACTGCTTTGTAAACAGTTTTTATCTCATGTAACATCAAACTTTTAACTTCATGTAGCTGGTAACATATTTTTTTAACTTTCATACTGCTTCATACATTCTACTGCTCAGGTTGCATAAAAAAACCAACTTGGAAAGACATTATGCTGCATAAAACATCTGAATAACTTCTATCACACTGTAAAGCCCAGGGGACTTTCATTGCCTAAGAAAAATGGGAGATGTCTCCCAATAACATTAGCAAATTACCTGCTTTGTTTGTTATTGTAGATTGATTTTTATTTATGCAGTCATACAGTCCAATTTTCAGTCCAAGCTTCCAGCTTTTACATCTGTAATCCTATCTTATTTTCTCCTGACAATTTATTAGTAGTGTGAGATTGTGGACACGATTCTCTGCGGGTGAAAAATTGCACCTACTAAAGAGTAGGTTTGAGAATCGAGCTTCTATATGCATTGATTACTGTAGAGCACAATGGGGTATAATAGGTGAGAACGAACTATGGTTATAAAGATCAAGTCTATTGTAGGTACAAAAGCCTATTTTATGTACATTAAAGAGCCTTGATTATTTAAAGGCATTTGCGCTGTTGGTTATTTTACACAGGTTATTTACACTGTTGATTAAATTGCTTGCAAAGCAGTCAGATTTCCATACACAAGTAGTCTAACAGAAATATTATGCAGCCAGCAATTTGCCAGTTGTCTGTTGACAAAGACGGAGAGTAAGCCACTTACTACTGTTTTTATACAATGAATCATTTTTGTAAAAATGGAGCAGTCTAATGAAAATTCAAATGTATTGCTTTTCCCAATTCAAACAGAAATCCAAGCACTTCATATACTCTGCAAATAAGCCTCATTTACCACAGTGTATCAACTAACAAGCAATTTCAGTTCTACATGCAGATTTTAAATAAAATTCTCCAAATTTAAACAGGTAGTTTAATTTTACTTCCATAAACAGATACTTTCAAAATATTTAGACATCTGTATATAATACTGTTTAAACTGTTTGTTCTAAAACATAAATAGCTATCTCAGTGTTTGAGCTACCACCTGATGTCTTTCTCATTTAAGGGTAAAACATAAAAAATAATTGGGATAACTAGAGTCAGGAACAATGCTTACACAGCATGTCAGCATCTTTTATTGTGTCTTAATTGTAAGACCACTTAGAGGGGAGCTGTGGGTAAACTGGCTCTGCAGGAGAGGCAAAACGCCCGATCTCAGGGAAGTTACTGATAGCCTTGCTAAGGGTTTCAGCAGTGCTTCTGTGCTCAGCTATCATATAAACGTGTAGGATCTTTTGAACCTCTGGTCTGTGCTATTGTAGCAGAACACTTTGGGATGATTGTCTTCCCTACTTACCACCGTCACCACATCGTGTCATTTCCATGGCATGTTCCATGCCACACATGTCTGTGTGTTGCATGTCTGGGTTGTTGCATGTAGTGTATACATCTGTTACATTGCATATTTAGATAGTTGAATTATTACAAGCTACAAGTATTTTCTAATAGGTAGGTATTCGTGCCTGAGATTATATTCTCTTTTTTGCACTATATATTTTGAAAGTAGCCCAGCTCTCTGTGAAGTTAATAGAAACTGGATCAGGTCCTGATCATGAAAGCTTTTGTCATGTGTCAGTTGGCAGAAACATTAAAGATAATTCAGATTTCAAGTGTATTTATGTATAAGTGAGTTGGAAAAGATTTATGGTATATTAAGAATATAAATTTTAGAAAGGTGTAGAATTCTCTTGTTTAATTTGACCTACTTCCAAAAGAAAAAATCTGTCTGGAAAAAAAAAACTGTACTCAAAACTATTATTTTAAAATTTTCTCCAATGTGATTTCTGTAATTTATTTACTGTATATTTTGAAAAATTATTCTTTTCTCTGAGTGTCACAAGGTCTTTCACACAGCATGAGAGAATACAAAGACTTCGAAAAGTGTTCATAGGATATGTGAAATATGATTGAAAGTTCATAGAAACTGGCACAAGCATTCAGACATAGATACAATATACTTGAAACTGCTTTTGAATCAGTAATGGGAATTGACTGGAGTATCAACTGAATGTGTCTTTTTAAAAAAAACAAAAAACAAACATTGAATACATTCAGCATATTCAGCAGCAGTTCATTTTAAATACAGGGAACTCACTTCATCACTACTGTAGTCTTTGGTAAAATTTTCCCTGAAGTGGAGTGCAATGTATTTTCAACCAATATATGTAGTATGCAATAAATTTATAAAATACATATAGTAAACATAATAGAATCATCACCATAGAATGGCCTCCGTTGGAAGGTACACCTCCAGGGATGGGGCATCCACAGCTTCTCTGGGCAACCTGTTCCAGTGTCTCACCAACCTTCACAGTAAAGAATTTTTTCCTAATATCTAGTCTAAACTTGCCCTCTTAGTTTGAAGCCATTTCCCCTTGTCATGTCACAACATGCTTTTGTAAACAGTCTCTCTCCATCCTTCTTGTAGGCTCCCTTCAAGTATTGGAAGGCCACAATTAGGTCACTATGATGCCTTCAATACATGAATAATAATATATAATATAGTAATATATACAGTGTGTATATATACAGAGAGATTATGTATTTGTCCTCAGAAAGATTAGCTCATGGTTAAAGTAATTTTGATTTTATGATCAATTAATAACCTGCAAGCAATAAAAGAGTATCTATTGTCAAGGATAGCCATAGGCCTCTACAAAATTATGGAGAATGAAATACACTTGCTAAGCAATGAATTTCAGTTAAATGCAGCCTGTGAACAAACCTGTGTTCCTGGCCAGAAAATCAATTTAACATGTGCTTAGGGTAAGTGGATTGTCTAGCATATTGCTGAGTCAAGTTCCATGTAGAAATTACTACTCTGGATGAACAACAAGTTGTCTCTTGGCATGGGTTGCATTGCATTTCAGCTATCTGCAAACTTGAAAAATGTCTTTTTAAAAAGAAATTAGGTAGTGTGTACTGTTTTGTTTTTTTGCTGTTTATTTTTTTTATTTTTGTGAGAAACAGCAGAGATTTGGTCTTTCATTTTTGAAAAAAAAAATCAGTAGATTCCCGTATTTTTTTTAAACACATTACATACCAATTTTTGCAGTTCACTCTAGACAATACTATCAGTCAAGCCAAGGTGTAGAGACTTATTTCTATTTATGTACATAACACACACACACACACACATATATATATAAATATAATATCTGTTATGCCATTCTTTTAGCTAATTTGAGATATATGACCATAGCCTGTCAGAAATTAAAAATCATAACTGTATTATTTTTGGAATATTTTAGCCTGTAATCCTTTCATAGTCTTTTTTTTGGACTAAGAAAAGCACATTATTAACTATGTGCCTTACAGGAAGAAATATATAATAGCTGCTGCATGTGTGGAGAGGAAGTGAACTTGAGCATTGTCATGAAGACACTGTAGCCATGTGCTAAGCTTGATTTGTAATTTTTCGGAAAAAACAATAAACCAAGTCATGTATTCATGATTTATTAATAGGATTCTTCAGATGCTGCCCCATGAAATGCCATATGGTTCTTTGACCACACTAAGCATACCTTTTAGAGATATTTTTATACCTTGAGAATTGTCCATTTTGTGAGTGTAAGTGAAAGATTGAAAACTGGTTAACTCTGTGTTGTTCTGTGTATACATGTAACCCTGTTTCAGAAGGTTGCATGCTTTTTGTATTATTGACTTTTATTCCTAAAATGGCTTAAAAAGGGAAAAAAATCTGCTTCAGAAAGATTTAAACAGATAATTTTGAAAAAAAAGTAAATAATCAGCCTTTATTCTTTTTTTCTATAAAAAGATTTCACAAAAGTACTCTGGCTTGTGCTTTCAAGGTTGAATCAGGAGAGCAAATATTTTCTGAAATGTACGTATTCTAGTATATTTTTTTTTTCAATTATTCCCTTTCATTTTAAAAAGGAAGATTATTCTGCTCACTTCTTGTTCCAGGATTTTGCAAAGCAGCAGCAAGCCATATAATGCCAAGCCAATAATTTGAGAGGGAATTGTTATTATTTGGATGTCTCGTTTGAGAATATTTATCAGTGTTCTATTGAAGTAAGATGTGCATTTTCCTTTCACCCACGTGTCTATGTATCTTTCAGTTAACTTTACCTGAATAATAAGGATAGAATAAGGATAGAATATTAGAATTAAAATTTGGAGTCTGTCAATGTTTGTAGTGGTTCCACATAAAAACAAGTAGGGTGAGAGATCCTGGATTTCTAGGTCCATTCAGGTGAGATGTATGATTTTACAAACATCTATATGTAAGAGGAAATGTGTGTGTGCTTGTGTGTATTTTATAATACATATTTCCCCTTATATGAAAAAATTTATTTTGGAAGATAAGCACTATTAGCTTCCACAGAAATATCAAGAATAAGAAAGCACTCACATTTCTGGAAAGAGTTCAGGGCCTTGAAGATTTTACACATATGTGCAATATAAAAATTTCTCTGAAAATTTTCTGGTAACATGAGTAATTTTTAAGGCAATACTTTTTAGTCGTTCTTAACATATCACTTGGCTAGTACAATCCCTCTGTGGATTATCATGAAAATTAATTATTTTATTACCCCCAAAACTAATGCAAATCATCTGCCAGGAGAAAATTGCTTTTATGTTAACCATTTGTGTTTTGCAATAGCATAGAAACATCTATGTGAACAGTATTGCTTTCAATGTATCTGTTGCTTATTTGCTTTGATACTGTGGTAGCAACATTTCAATAGAGTCTATAGAAAAAAGAAGTCTCATTTGTAGCTGCCTAAGAAATACTTAATTTATTTTTTAATGAAGTTCATTACTTAAGACTTTGTATGATACAGTATTGCTGGGAGCTGGAACCTGACCCCACTTTGCTTTTTCTTTCTTCACATATTTGCTTTTATCATGTCAGTTTTACTCAAGTGACACTGAAATATGGAGATTTTTTTTCCTTTTTTTTCTCCTATTTTTTTTTTTTTTTCCAGAAGGAGCTTATCAGTTGTAAACCCTAGACTGTGAATGCAAGCTTTGATGTTAACAGCCCCAGTGCCTTTCTTTTTTTATTTGGGGCATTAAGTTCAATTACATATTCAAAGTATCTGTTCAGTCCTTTTGCTAGAATTTTTCAATAATTAAAATAACTGAGCTTTTTTAAAGTACACTTTCCTTAGTGTTTTGATCTTAGTACAAGATGTGATGCAAACCAAATCTTGTTCTATCTATCGGTTTCACTGATTTCCAAGTCTCTGTATTGGTGTTCACAGGCCAGTGTACCATGTTTCAGAAACAGCAGTTTAAGAATTTGCCTGAAAAACAGCCAAAAGAATATTTACTGTCTTTTGGGTTGTGCTGAAAAAAAGTTATACACTGATAAAGAACTGCAGTTTAGAAATTCTTACTCCTTGAAAAATATATTAAGTTCATTCTGATGTTTACTAACCGATACAATGAGAACTTATAAGTCACTGTTTCAAAGCTGTTGTCCCTTATGGAAAAGCAGCAATTACTTCATATGTTTTAAGACATGGGGGAAAAAAAGAAACAACAAACCCCAAAAAAACAAAAAACAAAACAAACAAACCAAAACACAAACAACACCAAAACAAAAAATCAAAGTAATTTTAACTGAACGACCACATGTAAGTCCAGATTTAAAAACTGCCTTTGTTCACTAAATTTTTTAACAGGACTTTTGTGATCCATTTACAGAGGTCCCTTAACATGACAAGGTAGCATATTTTAAAGAGAAATTTCAAAGCAGATGCAAGAGCTGTGTGAGCCTGCAGATACTCTGTTTCCACTTCAAGCTCTCCAAGCAAACTCAAAGCCTAGCCAGTTTGCCTTCAAAGTCGCCAGCTGGGAAAATAAGGTCTTGAAAAAATTATGCCTCCTGTTGTTATAGCCAGACAGATATTTTTTAAACTTAGAAAAGATTATCAAGCTTCATTTAAATCCTTTGGGAAGATAAAAGAGAATACAGGCAAAAAGCAGAAATAGTCACAGGAAAAAGAAAGTAACAAACATATGTGGCACTTCTGCTTAATGATAATGTGCTGGTAGAATAGACACCAGAGTATTAAACAAAGATTTTCTGAAATCAGTGCTGCTGTTGATGCTAGCAATGAGATTGATGTTTATTTGCTCATATTTTTCCATGCTATGTCTTTAAAAATCTTTCCCAACATTTGCCACGTTTTCTGGACTTCTGAAAATCACAATATTTCTGGCTTTTTTGTATTTTAAACCTTTGCAACCACATATGACTTTAAAATGTGTTTGAGTTTTACATGTTCCAGGCCAAGAGTCAAACAGCCACGGTTCCTTTAATTGGTACCGTGTTCAACAAATAGTTCTTTCTCAATTAGTGTAGGTACTGTAATGTTCACAGGGTAGGAGAATCCGATCATAAATGAACAGGTTAAAATATGCAGAGGGGCTGAAAGATACATGAGTGCAGACTGTACTGAGAAATATTAGAAATGGGTCAGAAGTGGAACACTCCACTGACACCCACTAGTGCCAGTTTCAGTGAGTCAGCCAGAACAAGCACCTGAACAGGAATTCCGTGTTTCATCTTGGCGTGGAAAAACCGAAAATCCTGTTGATGAGATTTTACAAAGCCAAACTCCTGACTTTCTCGGGTTATTTTCTCGGGGGGAAAAAAAAAAAAAAAGAAGCCTGGAGTGTGGAAACTACTGTCTAGTATAAGCAGGTGAATATACAGTTGTAATTATAAAGTCAGGAAGCCAGGCATGAAACACAGAAATGAAAGTGTTTGAGAAGATGAGATAATACATTCAACAACTTAATTGAAAATTAATGTTTTTGTCACTACAGAACAAGAGCTTTTCAGCTAATATACTGTGAATTAATCTGACTACTCATCCTATGGCATTGTATGAATCTTTTCCATGCTTTTAGATTTATTGTTTTAAGTAAGCTGCATGTTCTGTAGAAATTGTGTCTGAGCCCAAATCAGTGTTTCTGTATTTTGAGGAAGGATAGGGGGTTAAAATTATCTTGGCAGGAGAGTGCAAAGTGTTATTTGGATTTTATCCCAAGGATGTACAGTGGCATCAACAGGGAAGGATGCAATGGCAGAGCTTTTAGGACATCAAATGTCAGCATCAGAAACAGCAGCAGCATGAGCAGACTGTGCTAATGGTGCTTCTTTCTTCCTCTGCCACTAGAAAGTTGGCATGTGCCAAAAGTTATCATCAAGTGGAATTCTAATTGCCGTAGTTATTTCCAATCCTAAATTTCAGAAAGAGTTGCCCAGTAGTGACAGACATTGGAACACATCTTTCTGGTCACTAGCTCAGAGCCACAGCATCCTGGATCAACACAGAAAGCAGAGACTTCAGTGGAATGACATCAGTCAGTGCCAGCTAGAGATCTGAACCATGCTCTATGATCCTCTGATGCCCTCAGAAGACACAAACTAGCTCCTCTTTCAGCCTTGAATATAAGGCAAAGAAGAAAAAGGTATGCAATTTTCTACTGCCTTCTAGAATGAGAGCTAAAATAGGTAACGAACATCCTCTTTCTGTGGAAAGTTTTGTGTGATAAAAAAAAAGTGGTAACAGTCTTGATTGTCATTTTGCTTGAAAAAAATCACTAAAATATTGGAGAGGGTGGTTGTAATTATTAAATAATTTTTATTTGCTAAATATTGCATAGCTCTTCCCTGAAAAGTCTTGAGAAACTTGTCTTCTATTAATGATTTTGCAAAAACTAATAATGCTATTCTTTTGCTATTTTAAGTAAGTTTGATTAAGTGATTCTCACCAGTTCTCTTATAAACTTTTATGACGCCTTTTAATCTACATGATGCTTAGGTAAATACACCCAGAGACAACTAAGATACTGTGGTTTAACTAAATATCTCACAGCAGAGTGCGTAATTTATCTTGTAACAAAGAAAAAACCAGGTAATTTGTTTTAGTTCTTTATTGATGTATGGTACCTCAGCAGAGCAAAAAACTACATCTCTGAGCCTCATGTCTTTTTGCATGTATATTCTATCACCAGTGAAATTACTTTCGTGAGTAGTCTCATTCTCCTCAGTGACCTGCATAAGCTGTGGAAAAATCACTGCACAAAACTCTTCATATACAGTTTCTTCACGTAGCCATCTATGCATGTTGACACCTTGGGCCCATTTAAACCAGTGGAACTTGAATAAGAAAACACAGTGCTACAAAAATATGAAGTAACATTTTGGAAATAGGAAGATTTGCAGTATTGTGATGACACTACTTGGACACTTCTCATTTTTGGTAGCCAGGAGTAATTAAATAGGTACCTGTCCTACTGATGCTTTTTTTTCCCCTCTCTATTCAGAAGCTTCTTATTTGGGAATATCCTTTTTCTTTACTAGAATTACATTCTTTTTACCAAATCCAAGCATCCCATATTTTTGTCACAGGTGAAGGATGAAATAACAAAATCGGCACCCTTTTGGATAATGGATCTGACTGATATGAATGGCTTTTGCAATAGCCTGTAGTGCAGTCATTGGTTGCAGATGAAGTTTTAAAATCTATGGGCTAATATGAAACCCTGAAATATCAGCAAAGTAAAAAATTTTTTCATAAGCCCTCTAAATGTCTTTGTATGGCTTACAAGAATTATTCTGACACCATGACATTTTTGGTAAAAAATATACCTGTAGCATTTACAAAACCTTTCAGTGTATATTCATTTTGGGCAAAAACTGATAGATTAGAATACAGGTAATATGTATTGGCAATATTCTGACCAATTCTTATTACTAGTGTCTTGGTACTTGGATTTCTTTTGACTTCTTCACATATGCAGGCCTGTTTGTGATTGTTTTGTCAAGTACCTGCAAGATTAACCCAGTATTAACTAGGTGATAAGTAAATCTTTTGTGTGGGCCCGTGGGCTCCCATTTTAAGCCATTTGTAATTCAAAAATTTAGCATTTCTGAATCTTTCTGCTGAGGCATTGTGATTTAACCCCAGCAGGCCCCACACAGCCACTCTCTCACTCCCCTGCAGTGGGATGGTGAAGAGAACTGGAAGGGTAAATGCTAGAAAACTTGTGGGTTGACGTAAAGACAGTCTAATATGCAAAGCAAAGAGCTGCACACTCAACCAAAAGCAAACCAGGAAATTCATTCACCGCTTCCCATGGGCAGGCAGGTGTTCAGCCATCCCCAGGAAAGCAGGGCTCCAGCACATGCAACAGTCACTTGGGAAGACAAATGCTATCACTCTGAACACCTCCCCCTTCCTTCTTCTTCCCTCTACTTTTTATACTGAACATGATGTCATGTGCTGTGGTATATCCCTTGGGTCAGCTGGGGTCAGCTGTCCCAGCTGTGCCTCCTCCCAGTTTCTTGTGCACCCTCAACCTACTCCCTGGAGGGTGGTATGAGAGGCAGAAAAGACCTTGACTTTGTGTAAATGCTGCTCAGCAAGAATGGAAAGATCTTTATATTATCAACTCTGTACGCAGTGCAAATCCAAAACACAGCCCTGTACTAGCTAAATGAACAAAATTTAGTCTACCCCAGCCAAAACCAGCGCAAAAGGTGAGCTGCAAATCTGTCAGCAAATTGTGAGAGTAATGTGTGGTTTTGTATTATTTAATGCCTCCCCAATCTCACCTATTAGTAACTCAAAAAAAGAGAAAGGAGATATAATAAAACTCAAGTTTATGTCCAAGTCTATTCCCAACAAAAGTCTTTCAGTATTTAAAAGAAAATGCAAGAATAATAGAGGAACAAAACAAAAGGAGATTATAGAGCAGCAGCACACCTCAAAAAATCTCAGTCATTTTAACAAAGTTCAGCACAAGGTTAATACAAAAGGTTCCCTTGCCCAAAGGATTTAGCCTTTCACATGGGTTTGGAGAGTAGGAAGGGGCAGGACAGCATTCACACAACAGCAGGAAAAACATAAGACCTTATTCATAAGCAGTGATGATTGGAAAGATTTCAAGAGAAAGCTCTCTCCAGGTCCAGACATACTTTGTAACCTGGGCGCCTTTTTGGAGTTGCAGTAAGTTGATTAAAAAACAGAAGTTGCTCATTACTAATGCAGTTGCAGAAGATTTAACATGATAGATAATATATTTGGTTAGTCTTTATATCATTTTTTCATCTAACTTAATATTTTATGTTATTTCCACAAGCAATACTGTACACACAGACAGTCCCTCTTAAAAAAAAGTAAGGAAATCATGCCAGGCTGACCTTTTTCTTACCTACTCTAAAGACACAAGAATCTGACACAAATATCACATTTGCACTACCAAATCAACACTAAATGCTCTGTGAAGTGAATTGAATGTGTTTTTTGTAGCTGAATACAGCTTTCTTTGAGTTTTTTGGGGGGGCACATTGCCTTTGGCTAGACTGAGCACAAGTCTCGATGGTTGGCAGGGTATTTTGTGATTCTGAAGTTCCCTTTGAAGACAGTGTCTAGTCTGTCCACTTCTAAGTACACAGAAAATTAAGAAAAACAGGACACACTACATTAAAACCATGCATACAGCTCACCTCTGAAACAGAGAAAAGTTTACATGGAGTTGGCTGCTGTTGCCTTTCTGTGATGTTTAGAATGTGAATGTGAGTTTAACAAGATAAGCATTTTGCTTCCTCAAAAAAAGGGAAATCATACCTGACCTTCCACAAAAGTCTCTAAAGCCATTTTAACCTGTAAACTGACCTTAGAGACAGTGGTACTTTGTGATTACACACTCACTGCATTGCACTGATTCCTCTAGTGCAGCATAGGAAGCAGCATTCAAGAACCAGAATAACAGGAACATACACGAACTGAACAGCATTCCTCTGAGTAGTAGTGACCCCTGATGAGTGTATGTCTGTCTAGGCTGTCAACACTTTTGGTTGTCTTTCAGATCAAAAAAGAGGAACATAGAAGGGGCAATACCCTGGGGAATTGTGCTTCTAAATGCATGTGCTGTACCTCTGCATAGCTTTGCTGCATGTGAAATAGGTAAGTTTGACATACCAACCAGTGCTAAGAGGGCAGGGCATGGGCAGGAGGACAGGAATTTATCAGATATGGTCTTTTCTTTCCTAATCAACATAAATTTATGTCTGAATTTTTTGACTAAACAGCCTCCATCAGTAAGTATATTGGGTTTCTAATAAAGTGAGACTAAAAATGTATACTTGTATGTTAACTGTAAAACTGCACTGATTCCCTTCACATACAATTTGAATACAATTTTGTGGTCCAACTGTTGCCGTTAGTTGTATCACCACAACCAGCCTTATATTATTGCCTTTCCAATATCAGCTTTGGTGTTCATTATAATGGAGATACTTGTATCAGAGACACTTTTCTTTTATTTTCAAACAAGCTGGAAGGTAGTGAAACTACCATTGTATTGTAAGTCCACCAGATATTGTTAAAAAGTTATTGTTTTGGATAGAAGTGTGTTTTTGAAAGCCAAGAGTAATTAAGTAGGGACCTGTTTGACTGGGGTTTTTTTCAATGGTTTTACAGGCTAGAAATACCTCAGAGAAACACAGAAGGAATCTTTGGTTTTGTATTCATGGACAACTCAACCTACCCAATTTTTTCCAAGAAGTACAAACATCTATCTGTAGGTAAAAGTCTCTTGGCTTATAATAATTGAGCTCAGTGCTTCAGCTCAGCTCCATACACTGGAATCCTGTCACTATTCATAATGGCATATAGGCAGATATAAAATGCAGTCAACGCTCTGGACATATCCTGGGCAGCAAGTCTTCTGATTTTAGTTTGTTTATGAGCAAATTGCTTTTAGAAGTCAAAAATATGCAAATCAGCTGCCCTGCAAAACTCTCTATATATTGACATGATCTTTAGATAAACAAAACTCTCGGTGGTACTTGGAAATACTGTCCTGTGACAAGAAGGTAGCAGATCACAGCAGCAGGAGTTTCAAGTGTGAGGGAAATACCAATGAAATTTTATTTTTTTTTACCAAGATGTGAAAACTACACAGTTATAGAAGTGAAGTAAGGGCTACAGCAGCTTTGTCCTTGTAAGAAATAAGATGACAATAGCTCAAGAGCTTGCAAGCAGCACTATCCCAGCCCATCCCCAGTCCACAGACAATATTGCTTATGAGTTGCAATGTCAGATGTATGAGAACCGAAATGTTTGACAATATTGGCTGTTAGTATTCACAGAATTATTATTTTCCCCTTCCAACACATAAAAGAGCACTGTGCTTTGGGGAATCTGACATGACTGAGAATGCTGGTGTCCTGCTTCTGTATTGATTCTGTCAGACTGATTTAATTACAGCAATTTGCATTCACAGGCTTTTGGACAATGTAGTAAACGTTGAAATGATACAACTTAATTGGAAGCCTAAAACCTTCCAAGCCATGTGAAGGGCAACCATAGGTACTGCTCCCTTATTTGAACTGACCAGGAATCTGTCAGATGAGTCATAAAAAAAAGGTATAGGTGGCTGTTTCAGGTGGATCTTGTTCACATTGCTGTTTCCACAGAAGAGGCAGAACTTTTTTAGTGTAGGTACCACTGTGCATTGGGTTGTCTGTAGCATTAGAACCAGTAGCACTTCATGTCCACAGGTGAAAAAGCACATGTGGCTACTGTGTGAATCACTGTACCTTGGTGTTGAGGTCACAGTAGCTACAACTTTTGCATCACTATTTTTAGGACATGCATTGGATACAGCAAGGTGAACAGGCTGTTGAGATCATCATATACAGTTCTTTCTGTATCTCTCTGGTTAAATTACACTATCTAGGTGGAATGGGCTTGGATAAGATGCAACACCGTTGTTTTGATCAAAGTGAGATTTAAAATGCACTTTCTCAGGTCACATTTTGCTATTGCATTCAATGACTAAATAAAATCTGAAACCATGTCTTTAACCAGTCTTGATACATTAACGATATCTTCACATTTTTGCCACTGTTTGTCATCAACAAAAATTACTGGTTTTTTCACTACTCTGGCACCTCTCCAGTTAGGAAAATACAAGCTTAAAGTGATATTTTATAACACCATAACTGCTTCTAGCATCATTACACGGAGAATCTTTCATTTCACATGTTAACCCCAATCAAATTCTCACACTTTAACAACTCCTATGAGTCAGTAACAATAGATAAGTATTGTCATTTTCATTACGAATCTCATACTTCCATGCTAAGCACAACTATTTTTAGACTAATTATATTCTAGAATTATAAACACGTTTAGGATTAATATTATGTGGTACCAGTAACATTATGATCTCTTACACAATCCTGATAACTGTTTTTACATGTTGTTCCTCTAATATAACTGGGAACTGTGAACTCAAAGAAGTGTTTGAAATAGGTAGCAAGGCAAGTCATGGAGTCTCAAATGATTCTAAGAAAAACATTTTTCTTATAGTCAGTTACTTCTTGGGTCCTAATGAAAATGCCTGGGCAGAAGTACCTGCTTTCCCCTTCAGTTTACCCAGTACAAAGGAAATGGAGTCAAAAAGAAGCAAAGTAGTTGTACTGTAATTCTTGGATTGAAACTTGATGAGCAACTTTTACAGCTTAGTTTGTGTTTGGTTGGTTGGCTGTTTCATGCCCCCCACAGAACTACTGTCTTTTCAGGTTGTTTTATTGAGAAAGCATTCAGAACTGCTTGTTATTTGAATTTGGGGCCAGATTTTTCACCTGGAAGTGTGTTGTGCTTTCTTCCTTATCCAAATGGACATCTAGCTGGATTTCTAATTGTTTAGAAAGTTTGAGTTTATTTTTTATTTATTTATTTCTAGACTGATCTTATTAATCACATACTAGTCTCTTCTACCATGTCTCCAACTTTATTTGTATAGCTCTGATCACCTAAAATATTCAAGTGAAGAGATTATCACCTAAAATGTACTGAAGGAGAAAAGTTTTGTGGAAAACTCTGTAAGATGATTATCTCAAGTGTTATCTCATTTGACACAGATACTGTATGTGATACAAGTTCACTTTCTGGTTAAAAAAATTAAGAGAACAAACTTGTGTGGGTTTTATTATTAATACTATGTGTGGCACTGCTTAACAAATGCAGATTTTTATGAATCATTATAATTCTGTCAAAGTCTTTATTGTTTTACTCTAACTAAAATTTTATAAGAACTTCTTTTGAACCATTCCTAGCTAATGCTACAATGAACCACTACTAGAAGAATATCTAGTAAGATATAGCAGCAACAGTGTTTCATCCATTTTTAGACAGTAATTCTTGTTAAGCAATGGTAATGATGGATCTGCAGGCTCAACAAGGTTAATGTTGACAATGAGCAATTATTATTTTTGACAAGAATACCAAAGGGTTTCAAGATGACTCTTCTAACTGAAAGCAGATTATGACTTAAGTTTTATTACTAACTGTCAAGCATAGCTGTCAAGCATATAAAAGTGTGATATAAAGGAAGATCATTTTATTATAGTAACAGACAAAGCAGGGATCGAATGATGACCTTTTTTGTGGGTTTTTTTTTCAGTTACCCACAGGAAGAAGGAGGCCAAGTCCTCAGCATCTTAAAGAGGGAAATGGGGGAAGAAAACATCCGGAGAGGACACTTTCCTACAGATAAAAAACTGACAGAAAAAAAAAGCACAATATGATTTTAATGAAGTCAACATTTGCGGATGTCTGTGGGTACTGGTGTGTGACTTCCGTGTCTTTCTTGTAGATATAGTGTGATAGTATGGGGGTGGGACAGTGCTCCTCAATAACCTTTCAGGGAGCAGTTCCCTGGCTGACTGATAATCACAGCTACAAGAGATTTTTCTGTTTGGTCTTTAGCTGAGATATTTCCCCCTCTGGCCTGTTGGTATGTGTTGCAGTCTTGATCTTAGAGATGCTGGTCTTTGTCAGAACTGTTATTCAGACCACACTTCTCTGATGAAAGACAGAAAATATTTATTAAAGGCAGCTCCACCTCTCATTTGTTTTATATGTGGCTGTGACAATAGCTGTTAAGTTTAGTTTCTGTTGAGAATTAACAACCTTCTCTCTTGACCAGGGCTGAAGCATTTCTTTGACTCCTTACTTATCACATTCACTGAAACAAAGGCATTTTGGATCAAAACACTTGAACTGAAATGACCTAGATTGCATGAATGTTGGAATCTATAACCAAATTTCATTGCTGACTTTAGGTGTAGAACAGTAGGAAAGTATGACCCCTTGTTAAAACAGCTTTTGCAGATGTTACAAGGCAAAGACAAAGTTCGCTGTATTGTTACTTGCTCAACTCATCTTTACATGGAAGGGAAGTAATCTGTGCTTTTCTATGGGTGGATTTGACAAGTATAAGTTGCGAGAAGTCAGGTACATAACGCAAAACAGCGTCAGAACTTCTTTGAAAGGATACAATGATTAAATTGGATGTGCCAGAGATTGTGCTGACACCTTTTGATTCCATTCCATTACTCTACTGGAGAAGCCAAATCTCCTCTCCCTCTCCCTCTCTCTCACCCTCTCCCTTGCCCACTTCCTCTCCCCTTTTTTTTTCTTTTTTTTTCTTTGTTCTGACATTTAAAGAGCCATTTCCTGTTTATGGAAAACAAAACTCAATTGTCAAAGAAAGACAAAAAAAACCAGAGATGACATCTTATAGAAACAAACATTTATACTGAAGCTGAGTTTTTCAAAATTGCAAGAATTAATGTAATGTGTGCTGAGGAGCCAGACTCTTCATGAAAGATTTTTTCATCAAATCAAGGCATTTTCACAGTCATTGAATTTATGATAAAAGTAGAGCAGGTACATCGTGGTAAAGAGAACATGTCCAAAGTTTATTATTTTACTGCTATGATTTTCCAATAATTCTTTTGTCTACAGAGCCTTAGTACCCTCAATTGTTCTTTCAGATGTGCTATATAGGAGCTGATCATAGTAGGATCCTTTAAACCCACATATATATCATATATATATATATATAATCATTAAGGTTGGAAAAGACCTCCAAGATTACCAAGTCCAACCTTTGACCGAACACCACGTCAACTGGGCCACATCACTAAGTGCCATGTCTTTCATTTCTAGAACACCTCCAGGAATGATGACTCTACCACCTCCCTGAACAGCCCATGCCAATGCTTAAGTATCCTTTCAGTGAAGAAAATCTTCCTGATGTCCAACCTGAACTTCCCCTTGATAAGCTTGAGGCCATTTCCACTTGTCCTATTGCTAGTTGCCTGTGAGAAGACCCTAAAATATGCCCCACCCTAGAATAGGATCTTTGAGATCATAATCCACCTAAACATGCTTCTCTTTTAACCCTAACAGCTTTAGGGGAACCAATTTAAAGACATTTAAAATAACAAAAATCCCAAAATTATTTCTTTGAGTTTGTCATATCTAGGCCCAGAAGAGCTAGAGGGATCTGCAGAGCCAATTTCTTCTCAGCTTCTGCTATAAGTTACAGCAAAAATGGATAATTCTCGTCAGGACCATTACAGTAGTTTCTGGGAGACCTCCATCTCCCTGAAACTGTAGCTGCCAAGAACACAAATGGAACCAGTTGCTCCAGGGCTCCTATCAGATTCAAAAATGCCAGGAGGTGCATTGTCTTGTATTACTGAGATTATGTTTGAAAGCATTCATGAACTGTGCAAAAAAAATCTGCTTTTATAACACCATCAGCTAATAAATATCTGTTCCACTGCTTGCATGCTGATTGCCACCTCTAGTCCTTCCTTGCAAAGGATGCCCAGCACTGTCCTCTTATAACCTTTGCCTCATCCTCAATTTGCTTATCTATCACAATGTTTAAAAATCCAGAAGGATCCAATATATTTAGAGAGTTAAATGATTTCCAAGCAGGAAAGCTAGAGGTGAGAAGCTGTCTGTTGCTTATTGAACTGTAATAAAAAATACTGCTCTGGTCTTTCAGTGTGGAAGGTGCTCAGATTTCTCTAGCGCTTCCTAGACACTGTAGTGTTGATTTCATGTCTCAGAGACATCAGTGATCATCTGCTTGGAAGTTCCTGGTCGAAACATAAAACTTAAATAATATTTTTAAGTTTTTCCATCTCTTGTCATGTTCTGCATATTCTTGCCAGGCAGAACAGGCTTCAGACGTCTGAGTGTCATCTCTCTTGGTTTTTAGGCTGTCAACAGGCTTCAATTGTGCACAGAGGAAAATGGCGAGGACTAGATTGAGAGGGTTCAGAAGAGTATGGTCTCACATTAGATGAAGGCAGAATCGTGGGATGGTCTGTCTACCTCAGGCAGGTAAGTGGAGGAAGAATGAACTTTTGCAACCCTTCCTGGGCAAGGGGCTGCATTTCGTTCTGTGTTTGGATATTGAAAGATCAGATCAGATAGGCTCTGGAGAGTCTTATTATAGGTCATTCTGAGCTCGTGATTATGCTAAAGATCCTTTCAAGAAGGCACACCACTTGTGTGCCTTGGTGACTTGGTAAAACTAAGTGGAAGCAATTCCCCAGCTCTGAACTCTGTGGTCTTTTTAACCTTTGTCCAATAGTACACTTCATGACAAAAGCAGTAGAACATTAGATAAATTTCTCAGATTTTGAAGCAGTAATATTTCCCATCTCTTTCCCCCAGTACACATCCATGTGCGTGTGCGCATGCACACGTGCAGACAACACAGACCTATGTATCTCTCTATATATAATCTTCAGCGGAAGCTCATGTATAGGGGAAATTCTGGGAATAATTAAGAAAAGGATACTGCATGCTCCAGCAGACGGAATACATCTTTTTCATTTAAAGCATTTTTTTTCTTTCCTTTACCACCAACTTGCTGCAATTAGGAGGTTGCTGGAGAGATATCAATTGAGATTTGGAAACTGTTTTCTGGAAATGTTTTGAATTAAAATCTAATTGGTAGCTTTCTTTGATAACTATTTTATTGTTGGGTGCAGCTAAATGGAAATCAACCACAAAGGGAACTCAATTTTGTTTGTCATTAATTTTAACTTGATTTCACAAATGATTTACATATATGATATTTTCCCTATTTGTTCTGTACCATTTCTGAACTCCTGTTAGCAGCATTTAAACTGATGCAGTGTCATTTTCCCATTTATTTGTGTTACTTTAAAATATTCTGCATTACCTCAAGCATCAGTATCAGCAAAATAGTGAAGGAGCAGTAACTGGACCAAGTTGAAATTTCCTGCAGTTTATGAAAACTGTGAAATTAGTGACCCTGAGGACTAAATTTCACTGGTTTACCTAAGATATGTGTGAGTGTTGTGATCAAAGGAAAGTAGACCTGCCCTGCAAATATATGATCATAACAAAGCACAATTTTGAAGAGATCAAATTGCTAGTAACAATGAGAAAAATCAAGGGGCAGATACACAGTCAAGTTACTCCCGTTAAACATGTTACCACAAGGACATGGCCATGTGTGATCACTAAGCAAATGTAAACATCAGCTAATTCAATGCACCATATGAAAAAGACAGCAAATACCTGCAAATAAGTATCAGAAAGTTTACCGAATAATTTTATGGAGGGAAGATGGTGTACAGGAATGACAGCAGAATGACTAACAATGAATGCTAAGTAACCTAGACATGCAGGACCTCAGCCAAAACACACTTGACCAGGTCCAATTGACTCTATGGACTTTGGACCATGCCCATGAAATGCAGGAGAAAACAGCCACTTGTGGAGGCCAAAATCCTTACGATGGAGACATAGTTGGTATTTGCCTGTAATTAATTAAGACTGTCATTAGTACCAGAAAATACAGGTAAATAAGGGTTTGTCCATGGTGAAAACATAAATATTGAAAGCTTTTTCTCTTGAAAATTGAGTTAACAGACAAAAGTATGATAGAGGTTTCTTTCAGTGTTTGGAAAGAGGAGGATGACATCCTGCTAAATCACTGTATGGGACCCTAGCATTCCCCCTCTTCTGATTGATTTAGGAATAAAGTAGAGTTCACTTAATTGGGTTTGACAGCTGCAGAGATGTACCTTTCCCAGGAGTACCTAAGTAGAATCCCAGTACACTGCTGCCCAGTACACTCCATCAATATAGGGAAGCTGGCAGGAAGCTGGGATGACACCATGCGTTGCATTTTCTTAAGTAACAAACCAGCCACACCTCCCCTGCCTGAGTTGTGCATGGTGCTGCCTGAAAGCCTGTTTAGAGTTGTAGTTTGGTTCCTGCTGTCATAAACTTTTGGCTCTGCAAGACATTAATTCATGTTAGGTTGTCTCCCTGCTTTCTTTGGAGATATTTGCATTGTGGTTCCACTCCACAAATGTTTCTATAAAAAGGCAATCTCTTCTCTTAGCAGATGTGCCCTGCAAGTGCTTTAAGTCAAAGATGTTACTGACTCTGGTGACTCAGATATTTCTTAAATTCTTTTTAACTGTGGCTGCATTGCAAGGGGGATTTGATTTGTGTGTCTTCTGTATATCATCAGTACTTATCATCAGGCTTATATACATGAAATTGAGGCTAAAATTTGACCGTGAAACTTCTTTTTTTTTTTTTTAATACTGATAGTAAAGTATAAGAAAAGAAACAAGTGGTTTGAAAATAAAGTCTTTTCACTTCTTAAATAAGGAGCTATAATTGGGAAATTGCTTGAGACTGTAACTATGAACAGCAGTCATATGGTTTTTATACTTCTCAGATGGAAATTATACATATCAATGTTGCCTTGCATTAACTTTAAAAATATTTGTCTTTTACAAAATATCTTTTTCAGGATGTTTAATTAAATTGAAATGGATTTCATCCAAAAAAGGGATTCCTTTGATAGTTTTATAAATTCCTCACTATGAATTTCAGAATTAGGAAGATCTCAAGAGCTTTGAGATTGGCATTTAAATTCCATTTACACATAGGTTTTTGCTAATTTTGCCTGTGCTTAGGAAGCATTTTGCCAGTATTTCTTGATATCTATATTTGCTCATCCAGTGCCTCTTTTGCCATTGTATATATATATAATCACAGGTTAGAAAGGCACTATTTGGTTAAAAGGGTCACACTGTGAATGAATATCCAGGTTCTTTCATCAGTTTCTGAACAGAGGCTCTTTGTTCACAGTAGAATGTGATAAGTGTTCATCTGTACATTTTCTTATGTAAAGGTACCACTTACGTGACAAAAACTGGGGCTTGGACTTGCCTTTATTGTAGGAAATTACGTGTAGCAGAGAAAGGCCACTGGAGAGGTACCCATTGTCAAGAGGTTCTCCCTGAGATTTCTCTGTGTAGGCTGCTTTGCAACTCAGACCATTATGGCCAGAGTATGAAGAATTCTGGAGATGTACACAGATGCTAAAAACCTGATGGAAAATAAGTGTGTTTTTTAATAAAGACCATTAATGAAAGTTTGGTCAGCAATGATAGAGAGAAGGCATTTCTAAACAAGACTATTTCTAAACAACATTTGAATAATAAATCAGGTATTGGGGAACTTAGGCCATCTGAGATCTATTCTAGTAATCTGAGTAAGGTTCTTTAAGCCATTTTACCTTGGTCTGTGAAAGACAAATCAGGACAGACATCTGATTCTGTACAGGTGGCAGTTCCATATTTCTGAATAACCTTTGGAATGGGTAGAAAAGACTCATCTTTGCAGAGCTTTATCACCAAGAGGTTTTTTAGAAAGAGGGGGAAGTCATCAACAGGCCCACAAACCCCACTGAGTATGTGAGGGATGGAAAACTCTCCATGGAAGAACTCTACCTGGTAAGTAATCATGGGTGGTTGGGAACTGAGAAGGTTATTTCTGTTCTTCTCATAGTGACTTTATAAGATCAGTTCAGGCCTGGAGTCAATCTCAGTTTGCTATCATGCTTCCCTCCACCAGGGAGTGCCAACTAAACAGCCTGTGTTCTGCTGCATAGGGATACTACACAGTAGTAGAGTGTATAAAATATACAGTTAGTCCTGAGTGCTTTTTTTGCTCAATTCATTTATGAAAGTAGATTTTAAAGACCAGTAAAGTAATATCAAGTATGCACGCGACAGGAGAAAAAAAACAAAACTGTATCCAGAGTATTTTAAAGTAAAGAGTTTTAAAAAAAATCTGTGCAGACATGCTGGCTTTCTACCTCCTCTTGTTTTAACCTATGACTGATTCATCAGTTGAAGTGTAAAGAAACAGATCTTCTTATGGTAATTGATTCTCAGGGGCTATTAGTGTAAACGTAAATGCTCAACATAGATGTTACGTAGGTGGGTGTTAGAGAGAAAACATAAATTGTCAGCAATATAAGGCAGTCTGTTCATACCGTAGGGTGAGAAAGTGAAGAATGTTAGAAATCAGAGACTTAGAAATACCTCCCAGAGTTGGCTGTCAGTGCAGTCTCCCATTGTGAGTAATTATAGGAAACATACTGTGCAAGAGTCGATTCTGGTCCTTTAGCTCAACAAGCAAAACGCTTTCCTAAAAATAACAGAGGTTTCAGGTAAGATTTACAAAAGAGCTTACCAGAGTTAAACGCCCAGCTGCCACTGACCTTCTATGGGATATGGGCACCTACATTTTTAGGTATTCCCAAAAAGTGTTGAAACTTTATATTCTTCTATAGTCCTGGACTAGAATTCATTTATGTTCAAAGCCACTGTGATTTTTAAACCGCAGAGAATAAGCATACATAGTACATAGAGAAAGCCCAAGACAATATTCTAGTTGAACTATCCCATAAAAAATGGTAAGATTAACTCCAAAGTAATAGAAGAAATAATAAAAATGTTGGTTCTTGCCTCTTTTGGTTTTGAATCCTTACAGTTTATGTTTTCCATCTCTTCTTTGGAAGTCTAAGAGCTTAAAACATACTTTTTTCTTTTAACAAAGACTAAGATTTTATATAATCACATGACTCCAGAAATCAGATCTTCCAAGGAAGCAACAAATAAATTTTAGGACTTGTGATAAAATTAAGAGACTAAATTATATTGCATTTTTAAATCCTCTAAACAATCTGGAGAATACAATCTGCATTTTTCAGAACATGTTGTGTGTATGAGCTGCTTTGTGTTGCATCTGTCTGGATGGTGGCAGCAGGAGGATGGCTCTGACACAATCATTCCACCACTGCCCAGTATGAATGTCGCATGTGCATCCTGACAGAGGCTATGCCAGAATGCCCCTGCACTAGAGGACAAGAGGAGGACAGAATCTTTTAAAACTCTTCCCCATCTAGCGTAAATTCACAGTCATCTTCACAAAGACCCTCAAGCAAAACTCCTGGGCACCACAGGATCAAACCTACTTAGTAGGAGATGTTTTCTTTCCTTATTAATTGTGAAATGTCAGTTCCCAACAGCAAGTACATTCTACTATGTTGCCTTTTTATGAAGATGTGAGAACCACAAGGAGTCTGGGATTCTAAATTCCTCTCAGATCCTTTGTGCAAAAAAAAGTCCAGATGTTGCACAAAACATTTAAAGAACTTTATTTGAAAAACATTTTCTTTCTAAATGGCAGTTTATGCAGAGTACAATTAAACATGTTTTTCTAACTATACATACTAGTTTGTATCTTGTGGCAGGGAAAAATAAATATGTAAAAATAAAAACATTCTGAGACTTGCAGTTAATCGTGTTGTGCGAGCTTGAAGTAGATCCCCCAGTGAAAGGACATGCATTTTCTCCTGCTGTAATCCCGAACTCCTCAACTTGCCTCCAGGACCAATGTCTTCAAACTCAGTCCTGCATTTGAGAGGGAATATATCTCAAGCTTCTTAAATTCTGCTGGTCACCACTCTTGCAAATTGTGCTCCACCAATCCACTTTCATCTGTGAATGTACCAAGAAAAATTATGTATCCTGTAATTTCAAGTGTAATTTTTTGGAACCAAATATTGATTTCTATGTATTTAGTTTAGGACATATTACGTTTTCCCAGCTTTTTGGTACAGACACCTTTCTAAAAGTCAGACTACTGGAAGGTCCTTTTTCCTCTGTTTTAAAGAGACAGTTATTGTGTTTGCCTTCTCCAGTCCTGTGGGACTTTCCCCAGCCTTTCCATATTGTTGAAAATAATAATTTCTGGTTTAGAGTTTGCCCTGACTTGCTTTAAAATAACTTTAAGGTGAATTTTCTATCAGGTCCTGCTGACTGGAATGCATCTAACCCATCCAAACCCACTTTAACTCAGGAGTTTCCCATTGTAGACTCTGCACATCTCCCAGTATTAAAATGAAAAATCTTGGCTGTACAGCTAAACTTTTTGATGAAGAATGAATTAAAAAGGGCAGAAAATACCTTGGTCTATTCTGTGGCACCTACTTTTCTTTCTTTTTTTCATGTTCAGTAATGGATGCTTCCTTTTTCTTTCTTCATTTGTCATGAATCAACCTTTCTTATCCTAATCTCCTTTTATTTGTTTTTATACTGATAAGCCATTTTGTACTTCAGCTTTTTTGATCTAAGCCTTACATGTCAATCTATTTCTTTATACACATCTTTAATCAACAGTTTCCATTTTGTTAGTCTTTATTGTCTTTTGACTTATACTATGAATTCTACATTGCTTTGTTACATTTCCTTTTTTTTCTCTCCATTGAAACATTGAAGTCTACTGTGACTTTAATATTTAATTGCATAACAATCCCTTTCTCTGAAGTCCTATTTTTTCATACAATTTATTGACAAAATAGTCTATCTACCAGTTCCCTGAGCTGGTCTGCTGTCCTGTTATTCCCACCACCTTTTTTTCTTGCATATCATGAACTCTTTTGGTTTACTATCATGTTCACGTTTGACCTGTCACTCCTCATTAGTTAGAATCAAGTCTAAATTGTTGATCCTCTGCAATTCCACCTTCTGAAATATGTCTGTACTACACGCCAAAGTGATCTGCTTCTGACATGCTTTTTTGTCACACATAGTAGGGTAATTAAAACTCATCTCCCCCCACTTTTGCCATCTCTATTACCATAGTTCTCCCCGCTCCAATAAGTGATGTTATTCTCCTCCTTCAGATTAAGTAATCAGTGATCATCATGAAAAAAAGCCTGTCTTTTTCCTGTTTTGTCTTTATTTCTATCCTTCCAGGACTACAGGAAAAGTGCACTAATTCTTGGCATAAGTTGAAAAGCTTTTAATTTCCCCCTTCTCCCACCTTAAACCTCACCGTTCTTGATAAGTATGGTTACCCTGTGAGGTGTTCATCTCTGACTTGCCATTTAAGTGTCCATTTCGTTATCCTACAAGGTTTCAGTTTGTTCCTTATTACTCTTGCCTTTTGAGAATCAGCATAACAGATATTTGTCAGGTTGTTGTGATAATACTTTTTGTCTCTCTTGTGATTCAACACTTACCTCCAGGATCATATTTTTGGCAACAGATATATTTTTACCACCACCTTATTTCAACCCTTTTTTGAAAAGTTTTTAACTAGACTATCAAATTGATGCCTTTGGATGAATTCCCTGAATTGTCACAGCAGACAGTTTGTGGAACAGAGTTGTTGTTGAAGATAAAGCCCTGGCATCAATATGGTCTGTGCCATTCATCTCTTTCCCTGCTTATTCTGCTAATTGTTTCTGGAAATCACTGGGAAAAAAAAGATGTTGTAAACATGGATAAGTTCAGTCTACTCAGTTTCAACCATGTATAGCTGTGCAGACACAATACCACAGTAGTGTGGTGAGGAAGCACGGAGTGGAGAGTGGAATGACAACTTCTTAAACAACCTCAGTTAAAAAAGATCCATAAAACAACTTTCAACAGTGTTTCGAGAGGCAGGTATTTCCATTCCTAAATTCTTCTTGTGATGATAGCTGAAGATATATAGATGTAACAGTTTAAAATGCAGTGTAACTTGCCTTTCCAGCTGCCAAGGGTTTTATCAAGGGGTAATGTCTTACTTTAGACTGTATCTGGAAAACACACACAGAGGAGATTTTGAGTACATTTTTCTTTTGTTTTCAGCTATAGTGGTGGATACCTTTGTATAATCAGGCATAGTTTACTTTTGCTATAGCTTGCTCTCACATTAGAAATTTTCATGTACTAGTATTACCTGTGGGTCATCTGGTATATCATAACAATAACAGTGGGAAGTTTCTGTTGAGGCCCTTATGTTGAGTGGATTTAAATCTTGTAAGTATCGCTTGATCTCTTCCAATGTAAGGTTGGATGTAGCTGGAATTTTTTCAGTCTACTGAGAAACACACTCTGAATTTACAGATGACCATCAAGCTGGAAGTGTATTTTGTTTTGACAGAATAGACCAACAGTGGGAAAGAGTTTTAAGCAGTTTGAAAAATTTAAATGTGTGTCATCTTTTAGAGATTATTAATGTATCAATCTGATGGAAAGTAGCTGTTTTCTATCGTAACTCCTATACCCTTCAGTTTTCATTAGAAGCCCTCTTATTATAACCAAAGTACTTTTATGTTTGGTTCCTGAGAGGATGATGTGGAGAGGATGTAGTACAGAAATACATATGCAGTTTTTATGTTTCAGTTTCTTTGTCAATTATTTTTTTAATCTTATTTGTATTCAAGTTGTCTTTCTGTACAAGCATCACTTTTGCAACCATTGCCTTCTTTTATTGGATTCTATTGTGCTGTCAAGCCTGGTTTAAAATACAGTAATCTCATAGATATTTACAATTACAAATATCTTCTGAATTCACAAACATATTAAAGATGCGTAGGTAGGAAATTAGCTGAGAATCTCTACAAACTGCACTCACAGTAAATATCTTCCTTTTAGAGATGCAGGATGCCTTTAAAAGTCAACAGTTGTTTTGGAAGTACTCTATCACATTTATGAAGCACTGCATCACATTTATGGTACACAATGTCATGATAAGTTGTCCAAAGTGCCTGTCAGCTTGCCTTACAAACTGAAAAAAATGGGCAGCTCAAAAAATTACCTTAAAGAGTAACAAGCAATCTTCAGATATTTTTTTCTCCACGAGACTCAAGCAGTGTCATTAAACTTTCTATTTCTCCTGTTTAATTTTTTTCAGTGCAGTTTAATGAAAATAGACTATTTTAATTTTCAATGATGAAAAGTCATAAATAAAGGCATTTTAAAAAGTAAATAAATTTTAGGAGCATTTTTTAAAGCATGCAGCTGTTCTAACACAAGAGATCTTAGTTAGCTATTTTTTTAATAAAAACCACAAAGAGGTCAAAGAATCCAAATTTTTTTTACTACCCATTCACATTTAATGCAAATTCCAGCAATATATTCATGTTATTTCTTTAGGCACCTTCAGAGTGCCAGCAGGTAATTGAGTAATCTGAGCCAATGCTGCTTATATCAGGAGCCTAAAGAAATACCCTGAGGATGACATTTGGAGCTGACATCCTATACTCCTGTTTCACAACTAAGAGGGAGATGAAACCAATAGAAATGTAAGAGAAAAGTGTTAACAAAAACACTTTTATGCTAAGAATTTTGAACATCGTGAATCTTCCAAAGGAATCTATTTTTATTTGACCAAAACATTGTTAATGTGTACTGCAAACAGAGTATAACAGGCAATAGGATGACTTTTCATAGCATCAAGAAAACATACTTCTTGGGGCTATTAGTTCCTAGAATCAGATCTCTATTTTTTATTCTGCTGTTGAAAAAAAAAGCCTCTATCTCCAGGGTTGAAAAAGGGGTTTAATAGCAGATTCCAGAAGTTAGCCAAGAAAAAAAAAAAGTAGTGATTTCTGTGGCAGTGTTAGCCCAGAGAATTTTGACGTGTGACTTATTCCTCCTTTAGCTGTTAACATGACACAGCAATGATACCATCAAGAATAACACTTTTTTATTATTATTTGCAAATCCAAATGAAAAAGATAGTAAAATGAAAGTCAAGGGGATTGGTCTCCCAGGGTAGGAATACAAGAGGTCATAAACAGTTTTAACACAAAAGACTAACAATTTAATTTGCTGAAGAAGGGCTTCAACTTTCTAAGATCATGCAAGTGCTTTTCTAGAGTGTGTCTATCATAGATGCCTGTTCTGAAACTGCTGTAGTATGGTCAGCCCTGACAGTTGCTTCCTACATCGTCAGCTGTTATCTGCCCCAAAAATGCTGTTTCTTACCATTTGAGAACATGTGAATCGATTCCTCCTTTAAGACATGGATTTTATCTGAGAAGCTTTGCCTCTCCCTGGCACTCAAGATAGATACTTGAGGTTGCTTGGTTCTAGCCCTTCGTATTGCTACTTCACTCAACAGTTTAGAGTCCTTGCTATCAATATCTGGGACTTTTTTTCCTACCAGGAATGTAATAAATGCTTTCTATACAAGGCAGGTGGAGAAATGACCCCCTTATGCATGCCTGTGTGCCCAAGCTACATGCACCAAGTTAGGAACCAGTGATTAATCTGGGGAAAACTTTCCACAATATTTCCTAGGAAACATCATTTAGCCAAATGCATAAAGAATCAAGAGTTATCTTTGGAGTTTTCCTACTGCCAGCCTCTTCCATTGGAGGGGCAACAACACAAAATGTTTTACTACAGATAAAGTCTTTTAGGTCTGACTTGCCAGTGTTAAAGACCACATCACAATTAACGCTTAACTCTGTAATTGCTCTTAGAGCACTTCGTGGTCACACTGCTCTGCCCTCTCTCCTGGCCATTCCTGTGCCTTCCTGCTCCATATTTACATGCACCTGTCTCCCCATTAACACCTCGTTAAGGCACACACCTGCTGTGGTTTCACTTAAACCCACTGCACTGCAGCTATTAACCCTGTGTGTTTCATTATGAGGCACTCAGCACAATAGAAGCACTGAGTAAGGGTCACTAATGAGTCATGAAGCCAACAAAAAATGGGTTTGTATGGGTGTCTCTTTTTGGTTCAATTTTTTCACACTCTCCTATTTAATAATTGATTATATATTAAGTATATTTGCAGGAAAAAGTACATAAGTGCACATGCATTAAATCCAGCTGAAACAGCACAGTTTTGAGACAAAACACTAATGGGTAGAAATCCAATACATATTTATAAATTCTAAGAAGGGCAACATTGAAACCACAGCTCTAGGGTGTAGGAGACCTTACTTTTATTCTGAAGTTTGTCAAACATCTGCAGCTTCACCAGCAAGTTGTATTATCTATCTGTGCTACATCCAGGAAATTAAGTGTACCAGTGTATATACTTAGGCCAGGATATACATACACAGCTCACCTAAAAAGAAGTGCAAAGCAAAGCACAAACCTCTACAGCATCAACTATGCTGAAAAAAATCCAAAAGAAGAATGTTCATTAGTATTTGTAGCAAAAGGAAACTTCTGTGGCAGCAGCTAGTAAGATTGATAGAAAGTTCAAAATCAAAATTGTCTTAGTGACTTCTCCAGCAGTTTCACCGACTTTGGTTCAAAATCTTCAATTACAGTGTGACTTGACTACGAAGATAAACTGCATACATAAGCTGGATAAACATGGTAGGTGATCACTCCCTAACTGTGTAATCAAAAAGTACATTATTTGATCATAATCCTGTGAATCTACCACAAGGAAAATGTAAGCTTGGAGCTTCTTTTGTGTCAAAACCTCATCCCCTTGTTAGTCAGCTACATAAAACTATTGAATATGGTACTTTATTAGCACAGTAAGAGAGACCCTCAGATGTATCCATATATTTGATCAATGATTTGCTGCAAATTACATTAAGTGGCCACAGATCAGTATTTCTTACTAAACACCCATACAGAAGGGTAATTTGCTGTGTAATTGCTTTTCATCGCTTCTTTATCATGTACTATTGCTTTCCTTGGTCAAATCTCTGATACTTAGAACACAGAAGACACAAGAGTTGCTCTTTCAAATTTCATAGTACTTATATTGCTTAGTAATATGAGCCTGTATAAGTGCATAAACTTACTGTGTGGGAAACTCAGAACTCTATGTCACTTGCATTGAAATTCTAATTGCAATTCTCATTTTAACAGAATCAGATGAACTTTAACAGGAGGCCTGGATTTTACAGGGATCAGCTCAAAGAGGTAAAAATTCCTAAAACTGTAGTATTAACATTTGTTTTAAAATACTTAAAATGCCCATTTTTTCCTCTGTATTTTCATAACTGTTTTACCCTTGGTATCTTACTCTCTCATGGCAATCTCTTTTTATTCTTACTATTCACTTGACTGGTACCAATTTTGTTAGTGATCCTGGAGGATTTTGCAAAATCAAAATATATAGAAAAGCCACCTTACTATACAAAAATGGTGGTTATTACTGCACTTCTCCTTCCAGATATTTACTTGGAATGGAGAAAATAATCCTTGTAAATATTGAAAATACTGATGTGCAGTGTAAGGTGACCCACATATAAAACAATCCATTAAATCTGACCATAGACTTTACACATTTCTTCAGCAGGGAAGCCCACCAATAGGGTTTTTTTAATAGGCATTGAAAGCTACATTTTATTATTCACTGAATAGAACTGACATTGGATTTGATTCAGTAAGGAGCACTAACTGCATAAACAGATGTCAACTGCTATTTGGTCTGGTGGCCATGAACTGGAGAAATAAATGGAAAATCCAACAAGGAGGACAGAACTAAAGACAGAGATCTTCTTCAAACGACAGGAGGATGAGCTTGTTAGCAAAGTTTCCAGTATATGAGGTCAGTCTCTTTCAATGTGCATCTGGAAAGAAGAAGATGGTGGGTGGCCTTCTCCCCGTAAAGGAGAAATACAACAGTAACACACCTCTCTTTAACTGTTTCTAAGTAATACATAATTCCCGTTTCATATATCGTAGTCAGTATTTACTGATATTCATCAAAGAATGCTGTGCAGGTTACCACACTCATTAGCTACCCGGAGCATGCAGAAATAGAGCCCACTGAAGTCAATGGAAAAAGTTCTATTGAACTCCGTGGACTAAACCTCCTGGCCTGGCTAGGTAGGGCAACAGGGGCAGACTGTTATGTTGGCAGTAAGTCATGCAATCCATTAACTTCTAGTGGCAACTCTGCTGCTGTAGTCAGACAAATGTTTGCGTGCTAATATGAACATGGGATTATGATGGGGAAAACATACATAGACAAAGGTTGTGGCCTGTTCTACTAAGCCTGTTATAAATATATGTTGAATGATAAAAATCTTCCCCAAACTTCTCAGTCCTAGGCTTGTCCCTGAGTGCTAATCCATTCTTTTCCTTCTCTGATGACAAAGAGAGAGGTATCACGTACTAGACAGAATTATCCCCTATGGAACATTTTGTTCCACATTTCTGGTGGAAATCTAACTGTAATGCAGAGCCAACAAAATGCTGAGTGTCGAAAGCAGGGAAAGGAGGCTGGACATTATAGGTTAGCTGCTGGAGGAGACAGGCAAGTAGAGTGCAGTTTGGGGTACAGTTTCATATTATACCTAACCCAGTGTAGCTGTAAGCTCTTGCTGGGAGCAGCAGCCCTGCTCTCCCCTCTCTCCCTCTGCCCCAGCTGACTGCACAGCAATTCAGTTCAAATGAGTGATCGAATTGAAAGTGGCGTGAGGAGGGCAGGGGGAAATGAAAAAACAATAAAATCACCAATCTGGCAGTTGTATGACTTACAATATAGCCACAGTCATTTGACCTCATGTAAAAGACGTGTAAGCCTGTTGGCTGGGAGCAGCCAGGAGAGCGGGATGGTGCAGATCCATTCCTTTCAGGAGCCACTCACAGATACACCAGAAGAGGAGGAAAGTAAACCAGCAGTCTTTCATTTATGTTACAGGAGCTGCAGACCAGGGTGCCGTCCTGAAAATGCATTACAAAAACAGGTAGTTTAAAGAGAGCTTTAAAACCACTCATGGCCCCAACTCTCACACAAGGGCAGAATAGTCACTGAGAATTGCAGTCTTTTATTTCACTCTTGCTCACTCCCTGAGTCTGGAGGATCATGAGTCCCTTAAACTTTCATTTAATTCAGCAGAAGCTAATGACATGCATAATATTGGGACTTAAAGCTTTAAAGCTTGCTCATACTATAAAATACTCTACTTGTAACCAAATATACTTATCATTATTAGGAATTATGTAAATAAAATCCAAACCACCTGTCAGACAGTTTTATTCTGGGGAAATAGAGTCTCTATTTAAAATGGCGTTTTAAAATTTATGCAATTTAATACTACAATAAATTTCCATTTTTCCGCTTTTGTCATTAAGAAGCTTAAAGCCAGTTCCATGTGTGGCACCTACTTGCATTTCACTCATGGGTTTATTACAATGAGCATCACTTTAAATTAAAACCTTCACATTTTCAAAGGAAAATAAATAGTTAAGGGTTTCGGAATTATTACTCTTTTCCACACAATCCCATAAAAATTTCCCAATGAAAAAGCTAATAAACCAATGGCGAGACACTTACATATGCAAATATGTTTCCGTGAAAGAGTTAAAGTGCTTTATAATATAAATTTGCTTTCAGTGCCAATATAATTAGATTGTAACAAGCAAACCCCTGCAACATAACACAGTGAAAATTTGAAAATTTGATTCTGCCTGGCAAACAACCAAGTCCCTGCGTGTGCACAAACCTGACATTAATAAGCTACAAGAGATTACATGATTTAGAAAAGAAGCACTTGGTGTTACAAAATCAAATAATAGATCTCTAGGCTATAATTAGGAGAATTGGGATTCAACAATGAAGTCATAATAATGTAATTTAGCTGTAAGTAACAGAGCCATGGAGTCACATTAGGAGGTGTGATCACATCTTTCAGCAAAGCTCTGCTGTGTAGACTTATTGCTGTTCAGTTTAGTCTAGTACACAGCAACCTGTTGGCACAGAGCTCAGGCTGACAGCCTCTTGTTCTCTAGGTGCAGTATGGCAAAGTGCCACCCATGCATTTTTAATTCAGTCCTGTGACTTTTAAGTCAAAACAATAAAATTATATATACTGAGTGCAGAGTTGCCTGTGAATATTTGTATAAATTACTGCACAGCGTGGGTTTAGGGGCCGTTTAAGAACAAATATATTAAAAAAAAAAAAAAACTGCTGAAGCAGAGTGTTGGGTTTCTAGCAGGCTTGATGAACATGTACTGTTCAGCTACTTTATTCATCTATTTCTGTGGTTAGGAAATTACTTCATATCAGCAACTTATTGCAACTGTAGTCCTGAGTCTCTTTTGCTTGATTCATTACACTAGTGTGGAATTGACTGCTCAGCTCACAATGCAGGTGTTACACGGCCAATAGAAGCGTCTAACAAATATTAGTGCAGGATGCACCTCACCAGAGCCCCTCACTCAGACACAAACGCTGCCCTGCAGCCCACCAGGCATGAAAGGCAGCCACGGCAGCTGGCCCAGCTGGAGGGAGGTGCCAGGGAAACTCCAGGCAGGCACTGTGCAGCTACTCACATTGGTGTTGACAGGACATCAAACACAACTCTACAATTTTTGCAAAAGTTACCATTCGATTTAGGCTATTGTAGAGGAATATATCTTATCAGCAGCCCCTCTCCTCCACCTCTGTATTGCACAACTAAGGCCCTTTCTTTGGCCTTTTATCAGTTTAAGCTCATTTCAAACATTTTGGCCACAACTGTTTCTTTGTCATTCTCGTCATAACTAATGAACCAGACATACCACATTAATTTGTTGATTTTCTCCTTTAGGAGCTGGTATCTAATTAGAAATTAAGTCCTACCTGTTCAGTCATTTGTTAGCTGATTATGTTCTTCTCTCCATGAACATCTCATATTGCTTATGTTATCATCTTGGGGCTGTCTCACAGAGCCTTTTGTCCTATCTTGCCTTCTGCAGGCCTCTAAGAAGCATCTGAACTAGTCTCCCTGAACTCACTCCACAGCACAAGCAGAGCAACTCCAATATCCCTGTTTGAGTCCAGGCTTGAAATCTGACTTCACTCACAAAAGACACATGAAGAAGTTTAGTTGATTGTTGGCTTCTGAGATGTTTAAATCAGCAGTTTCGGCTTCAGGGAAAGGGATGTTGGTGGATTGATTTGCTTTTTTTAAATTTTGTAGCCAACCAAATAATGGAGGAAACAGGCTTTGACTTTGCATACAGGCTGCCAGAAAATTCAAACATGTTTGGAATAAAACTTTGAGATGGGTTGATTACTTCTTCTTATGGTCTCACAAGCTGGGGCTGGTGGTCCAACAGCATTCCCATCTTTTGGGGAAAATGCAAAAGCTTCTGCTTCCACTCAGTCTTCAGTGTAACATGAGCAGTCACCTGTTGGTCCTGTTAGCTCAATTTTATTTTTATTTGCAGTTTCTTCCAATTACTGTTTATTTTATTAGTTCTTTATGGTTTTGCCATTTTTTGTTTTGATGACATTTTGATTTGTTTCAAACTGCCCTTTATTTTAATTTTCTTTCCCAAGCATGTTGATTTATGGCTGTTTCTTTATTTCTTTTATGCTTTAAATGATCTGTTTGTTTTATTTCCTTTATTTGCATAGTACTTACTTTTCATGACCTTTTTGTTGCTGCAGCTGCTGCTGCTTCTGGACTGCTGGTGTTTTTCTCCCTCTTATCCACCAGGAAACATAGAATGAAAGTAAACCAAATCCCTGTAAAGACAAGTATCCATACAGAATTTTTTTTCTGATATGTATTTATTTTTATTATTCTGCAATCTCCTAAAGGTGTTGGGAATTCTC
This sequence comes from Neopelma chrysocephalum, assembly GCF_003984885.1. Taxonomy (NCBI): domain Eukaryota; kingdom Metazoa; phylum Chordata; class Aves; order Passeriformes; family Pipridae; genus Neopelma; species Neopelma chrysocephalum. The sequence goes on from NW_020897693.1 coordinate 5,490,199, forward strand.
AAACTGTAGAATTTAAAATGAATTCTTTCTTTTTAAAAGAAATATACTATAGGAACTCTATATATTCCTATCTAAAGATCACATCCTACCAACTTCCTTTGGGCTGGTTTAACATTTTGGTAGCTCTTCCAGAAGCAAAGACTTTCGTAATAGAGGTAACATGAAGAAAATTCTAAATTGTAGTGGTCTATCTGCAACTTTATTAGTAGAGTCCTCACAGATGGTATAAAATACTGTATGGACGTTTAAAAATTAATATCCTCTCAGTTTGTGAAAAGTCTCATAGGAAATGTCTTTAGAACATTTATACTTAATCATGGCTAAGGAGTGTGTGCTACCTGTCAGGTATATTTACATATTGCACACTCATGGAGTGTTTGTGTGTGTGTGTTCCTGCCTATAGGCTATGTACATGTATTTGTTTTTATAGACATTCACACATACATGTTTATGTAAAAATTATACTTTTGTCATTGGGTATTGTCATCTGCATTGTTTTAGTTACCTAACATGAGAATCTATACATAGGGCCTATGCCCATTACATATAATGGTATTTAAATTAAGGTATTAACAACAGATGTGTTTGCAACACATCCTTTCGGACTTAGTTGACTTTTATTCTGCAGAAGCTGATGCTGCTTCTGAGATTTCTTAGTGAAATTATTGGTATCAGAATTATTCCTGAAGTGGATTCTGTCATTCACAGTGGGAAGAAAACAGCCACTCCATTTCTTTTAAAGCTGTTGTTACTATTCTTTTAACAACAACAAAAGTCCTATTTCATTTCATGCCTCATTTTATGGTGCTGTGTCACAAATTGACATTTTGCCAGGAAAACAAGAGTATGTATCAAATCACCATCTTTTATTTACATGCTAGTGACCTGTTGAATGATGCCTGCATTAGCAACATGCTTCTTGGATTCTCTTGCTGCCCCATTTAAAAGTTTCTTATTGCTCCTTCTAGCATTGGTGTTTGCACTGTTTTGTGTTTTTATGTGTCCAATATAAAATGTATATATTTACACCCTACACACGCCTATAATGAGCCAAAACCAGAATAGCCTCTGTCTCAGCTTGTTTGCACGTTATGCACATTCTAGGGAATGAAATTGGAATGCTATTCAAAGAGAAAGCGTGTGACTTAGCCCAGGGGCAGAAGAAAGTCATGTTCAACAGGTTACATGATTTTACATAACTTTGGGTGAAAAAAGAAGCACTTCATGTCAATGCAGGAAATATTTTAGGATACTTAAGGATTAAACTGAATGTTTTTCCTCACTGCTTCATGCATGTACTGCAGTGTACTTCAGTACAGTATATTGTTGTTTTCACCGTAATTATTGAAAACTTTTTCTCACCTTCCCTAATGTAATCCATCACACATACATACACATATACACACGCAGAAAAAAAAAGGAAAACCTTTTTTTTTCTTATCTTTAACTGCTCTCTTAATTTCCCGGGTTGGCATGGGAAGACTTTAAGGGGTTGGAGAAAAGTTATGCCAATGAGCTTGTTTTGTTGTGTGTGACCACTTCCTCAAGACAGCCTGGGCCAAATCAAGCAATTTTTTGGAGAGGACACTTTAGCTTGCAGAGGGAGCCTCACTGCTCTAAGAGCTTCCTACCCATAGCACATCCCAAACCACTGCCTCATGTCCTTAGCTAACAAGTCCTTGCCATTGGACTTAGGAGGATCCTAAAGAAGAGAGCAAAGGGATTACACCTCGACAAGGGTCATCAGGAAACAGATATGGTCCCTGCTAGCATGGAGGAGATGACACATTTTTAAGCTGATTTTTAGCCCCTTTTTCTGGATACTTTCTTCTCTGCTCACAGGAGAAAAGCTAGAAGTGGTGGTGATGGAATGATGTCAGAGAATGTAGGAGGAGTTAGGATCTACAGTGAGTTATGCCAGAGTTGTTAATTTTGCAGAAGTGCAGAGACCTATTTCAGTATCCTCTAGCATGTGCATGGAGTGGATCATACCATTTTTAAAAAGTACTATTTCTATCTTTTGTATCATAAAAAAGCCTGAGTCAGATTTCATAATTCTCCTTCTCTGGAGAGAATAAATGGGGAAGGAATTCCCACCAGTTAGATGCTGGTTACAGGCACTGGGAAGAGTAAATGAACCCCTCTACATAATAGCATGTCTGGGTTTGATCTCTTATGCTGCTTAAGTAAACTCAACATTAGAAATATACAGGAAAATATGTTTGAAGTTACCCAAGTATTATAGAAATGCAAGGCAAAATGTGCTTCAGGAACATCCACAGCTGTAGAATTCATAGCCATGCTATAATTTGCCTCATTTCATGCTTGTCTGAACACTAGTAGTTCAGTCACTTATCGAACTTCATCCAAAAGTCAGATGTCTGTATCTCTTGACTCAAATGATGTTTAGTAAATGCCTTTGTCACACTGATCACATTTTGCTAGAATAGTTCATACACCACTGCTTTTGTTACTAGTTGATTTTCTTGGTATTGAAGGTAGCATTGCTGCATCTTTAATACTAGTCTCATTTCAGAGCTAGCTGCTACTGTGGCTTCTTTGAACCTGGAGCAGGATCCTGACTGGATCTTATAAGTGCAGCAAGGGCTTTCAACTCCTGGAGGGAGAGAGCATATACCCAAGTGTTACCAGTTCCTGCTGCACAGAAATAAGTCCGTACAGTCAAAAAGAACCTTCAAATTGGAAATGTAGAAACACAGATTGGGTTGGGCCCTCAGGGGAAATTGGAAACAGAGTGAGTCCTGCCTTCATGTCTCTGTAAAACTTTTGCCAACCTAGAAGCTGTTAAAAACAAACTAACAAACAGACAAACAAAGAACAGGAGGAAAGGAACCAGGTAACTCATTCTCATGTGACCATCTTCAGAGGTTACAAGATCACTGGAGAGTAAATAGGCATTGCATTGTCTTCCTTCTCTCTCCAGGTTCCATGTTCCACTCTACCAAGATTTTTTTACACTTTCTTTCTTCTCTGTTTCATCATTCTAAAGAGGATGTTTTACTGAATACCACATGCCTAACTTGTGGATGTTATAGTTTGTGTTAAACCGTTTTTGTTCTTTATTGCTGTCTTCCTGCAGTGTGTTCCTTTCGTCTACTTCCTTTTCCTCTTATTGCCCAGATTCAATGTATCATCTAATTATGTCTGTGTTTCTGATGTTTCCTTATCTTTCAAGAGTCAAAAGATGGTATATAGTTGATTATGACTAAATGATGGAAATATGAATTTATACAAGGTAGGTTGTTTCCTTTATTCACTTTACTGGGGCATACATATGTGCTGATGGAGCACTCTGAAGGCTTGCTCGGGCTCTATCAGTCCCTGGTTATGAAAAATGCCAAACAATGCAAACCATATTTTAAGAATATTAGCTTAATATGAAAAGGACATCTCAAGTTGGTGGTAATTGTACTGTTGCTCCACAGTACCTTCCATTTTTGTCCTTTGCTTAGAGAAGAGATGTCTCTCAGCCCCATGCAAGTCAATAACCTGTTGATGTACAGATTTTGTACTTCCAGAAAAAAGCTTCTCAGCTTCATTGAGCTAAAAAAAATTTTAAAAAATCATGTGAGTTGGGGGGTTCCTATTCTGTCCCAGTATCATGAATGGCTAAAAGCTGGACCTCTAATACAGGGAGAAGAACCTTTATGTCATATTGTCCCTACCTCCATTTCACAGAATCATTAGAGTGAAACAATGCTACAACACTAAACAGAGAAAATGTTATGCAAATCTACCATTTTCAAGTTTGTGGGTTTATTGTTTGTTCATTTGTTTATTTTTACTATACATACTCATTTGCTACACTTAAATGTCTAGAATTCTTCTTTAAATTTAATCATTATCCCATTTCCTTAACTTACTGTTGGGGATTTTATGATCCTCGGAGAGTGATCGTTTCAACTTTTTTAAGTTGAAGGTCAAAGAAAGCAAGGAATTCAAGCGGACTCTCCAATGAAAGTAACCATGTCCCATGAAAGGCAGCCATATTCCCAAGATACAAAAGCAGCACTTTATTAGATACATATAGTTCATTACAGAACAAAATCTTTTGTTCACAATACAGTCTTTTAAAAGAAATCCATCTCTTAGCATGTTGGACCTCAAAGATTGTTTTTTCTGGTTTTCAGTTAATACCAGTTTGGACAATTAACAAAGACCTTCAGTAATCTCAGAGGGAGGTTAAATTTAACAGCATTAGGATATAAATATTTTTTACAATAACATTTTAAACATTGATCTTATGATAATCCCACTAGTGCAATCCACTCTTTCTTTCATTAAAACCTGCACATTTTACAGAGTTCCTCAATGACAGCAAGGTTTCCAGGCTGAAATCCCAGCAGGCAATGCTGTCAAGTGCTACACTGAAAAGGGAGGAGTAACAAAAGTTTGGGAATGGGTTTCCTGCAGTTCCTCCCTTGTCCTCTAGGCATTACTGTCATTTGGTATCAGCCATTTTTACCAGTTTATTCAGCCACACACACACTCTCACTCCATACACCCCTATACTCTCACAGATGACATGTAGTGATTACTATTTTTGAAGTGCCCAGAACCATTCAAGGCCTTTTGCCAAATGCACAACCTGAAGACTGCTGCATACACAGAGCTCAGATTCTGATCCTAATATCCCCACCCGAGTCTCTTAAAAATGAGCTGAAAGACTTCTTTTGATAACACCGATGTGGAGCAGGCCTGATTATCTAATGGATCAGCTCATGGTCTTTCATGTCTCTCTCAGGCTGGGTACCTAAAAAAGGTAAAAAACACACCTACTGCAACACAATTCTGCATTCCAAACTAGAGTTCCTAAACTGAGAGTATGTCCTGTGTGTGGAAAAAGCCCTTATGCAAAGCTCAGACTGGTTTGTTTTTTGGGTTTTTTTCTGCATAGTAAGGGCTTCAGAACATCAATAAAGCTGCCATATGGCTAACTGAACTCCTATACTATTCAGCAAATTAATTTTACGTATAAATTATTTAAATTTAATCTGTGATTAGATCTACGTATGATTTCACTATAGAATAAGTATTTTCTTTTTTAAAGAATTGCAGTATGATAAATAAATTAATAAAGACTTGTAGCAATGTATTTCAGCACATATGCTGAGAAGCCTTCTTACCAGAAACCTTAGAAATCACAATATTCCCTGTGGTCCTCCTAGTCTGCATAACTGTAGTCATAATTTTATTTTTTTTTCAAAACATGAAATGCATTTTATGCAACAATGCCTCAGATGAGGCACAAACTCTACAGAGCTTACAAATATTAGACATTAACTCTTTTCATAGCCTTGCTTCAGCTAACAGGACTTATTGGTGACTGTAGATGCATTGATATTTTGCAAACCCAGTTTTTTGATTAAAATTCATGAATGATATCTCACTTGCGTAAATAAATCAAGGCTGCAAAAAAATAAAGTTTAAACATCTATACACTATTACTATCATTTTGCCAAAATGACACACTGCATGACTGCAAATTTTGCTGCAATACAGTAATTGGGAATAAAATTTGCCTTGTTGTATTGCTGGAAATGGGGTGAGTATGTACCCATGGACTTAATAGCATATTAAAAATTCATTGGCCTATAGTTTTAGCATTACTGAGTACTCACAAATTCTACTGGATAGTGAGCTGCCATATCACAGTGAAAATGTCTCACAGCTAACTGACAGAGGTATTAATGCCTGTTCCCACTGTAATAGGTGAGCCAGGGCAAGCCATGTGGGGAAGGTGCTACAAGTCATTTACTCTGATCCATGCACATATATAACATTCATGACAGAAATCATCACACTGAATTTGCTAATGCTACAACATGCAGATTTAAGAAGTAAGACTTAACCTGTCTGGAACACTTTTGTCATACAGTGCTGTTTGATCAATACTAAAATTTGTGAGGGGGAAATCCTACTGATTTCCTCAACATTTTAACTGAAATGTCTATTGTTGGATTTCCAGTGGTGGTGAGAGGAGGAAAGAGAGAGAAGAAATGAAGAAATGTGGTAAGTAGTGCTACTACATTTGCCTCAGAATAGCAAAAATATTTTGTGTTCTGTAATCTAGAATATTTTATATTGCATTCAGTAGTGTCTGACCTACATCTTGATTCCTGAACGTATCTCACCCTGATAAAAGTGAGATCATGTTTATTTCTGAGTATTACCACTCACTGTGACCACTGAAAACTATGTTTCTTTTTGCCAGTGTGTGCCCCTACTCACCTTTAGGAATATGTATATGTTTACAGAAGCTTAGGATCCACTTGGTCTTCTACACAAGTGACTGCCATGTAGAGCTGTGTGAAGAAATAGCTATGAGTATTTGCTAAAAAAACTAAAATTACTAAAAATAGCTATGGGTAGTTGCTACCCAGTTTCATTCACGAATTACTTGTGAACAGAGTCACAGTTGTTATTAGGTTGCAGATCCAGAACAGGAACAAATAGATAAGCAGCTAACATGTAACAGACTGACCAGTCTAGTTTATGAATAGTCAGGAAGTTCACTTTTAAAGGCCTAGCTATGCTAGTCTCATTCACAACGACAAATCCACTTTACAACCTCTCTTCATTAATATCAGAAAAGTAAGTACTGAGAGTAAATATCCACACAGGAAATACATAAAATTAAAACCCAGAATCTCTAGATTTCTTTTTAATTCTATTGATAGCCTCAGAAATCTGCTAAAGTGTCTCAGCATTTGCAAAAAAAAAAACAAACTGGAAAAAATGGGGTTTGGACTTGCACATAAGGATATTCTTGTCTGTTTTTCATGCTGGGTGTGATTCCACTAACTTGTTTAGCTGATAACCTCAGATGACCCAACAGGTTCATTTCAGAATGACCCCATGGATATTTTTTTTCTTCCTCCTCTATGCCAGCATTTTCTTGATTCCTTCTCCAGTAGAGCTGACTTATTCAAAAAAACCCAGACTGAGCAAACTGTAAGCCTATTCCTTGCACGTCTGCTTACCAAGGTATTAGGAGAGGATTGGTGGGCTTTTTTGAGAGGGAAGGCTTGGGGTCAGAGTGAGGTGCTAAGGATTTTTGTTTCCAGATTTTTGCTTCTGCTTTTCTAATAAGGATTTATCTGCAGTAATTTGCAAAAAAAAAAAAATCTCTTGAAATGTCAAAATTACAAACTGATGTTAGCAGACAGGAAGAATACTATTTTTGTGCAATTCAAAACCATCCTGCAAGAAGGGCTTGCTATATGCAATACTTTTCTATCAGCAGAACCATCCTACAGTGCAAGCATTCACTCTGTAGTGGGTCTGTGAAAGTTTTTGAGAATTTTTCTTCTGTGCAAACAAACCTCATTGCTTCTCTGAACTTGCCTGCAAGTAGTTGACTGGTAGCTTTTAAGTAATTTTTGTTTTCTAAAAGAAAAACAAATGTTGGGGCTTTTTTAAACTGAAAATTGAAGTCACCCTTAGACAGATGGAAAGTTTACAGAGAGTGGTAGAATTATAATTTCAGGTATATTATTGTACTTATAGTAGCTGTCAGGCACCTGAGAGCATTTCTTGATTCCCATAACCTGAGTGAAATTTTTTGACCACTGGCTTGCTACTGCACAGAAAAGGTGTGAACTTTTTCAAGCACATTGCTCTATGACTGTGCTTCAAATCCAAAGCCAATGGATAAGAGCCCTAGGAAGAACAGTATATGCCATCTAGCAGTTACTGTTCCCTCCATCAGGAGAGCAAAAGGATCTGTTCAAAGGTTGTAAATGTGTTTGTGTCCATTAATGCAGCTAGTAGTTTGTCATCACATTTTGTTCACAGGCATCAGAACAGTTGCAAAAGTCTTTAATTGGTTATTACATTAGAGAGAGGAATCAAATTCTTCCCTGATGCTGTATGAATTAATTACAGCTGCATCCCTATGGCACATCAGTAATGACACTAGGTAATTTCACCTGAGATTATTAGTTTGCAGGTGGATAACTGTCCACAATTGTGGTAACTGATGATCTAGCAAAAGACCTGGAACAAGAAACATTTTTCAGTTATTTCACATTAAGACCAAATTCAAATGAAGAAACCCTTCAGAAACATTGAACAACTGGTAACTAAAAGAATTGCATCAGTTATTATCATCTCAGTTATACCTATTAAAGAACTCAAAAATACTATGATTTTACACATTTAAAATTAATAATTAGCCAAAATATTCATAATACAGTTTCTGACCCGTAAAAGTCCAACCCTCAGATCTAGAGCTCATCTTACTATTTTTTTATGATAGAATCATAGAATATGCTGAGTTGAAAGGGACCCACAAGGATTATCAAGTCCAACTTCTGGCCCTGCAGAGGACACCCCAAGAATCACACCATGTGCCTGGGACTGTTGTCCAAACGCTTCTTGAACTCTGTCAGGCTTAGTGCTGCAACCACTTCCCTGAGGAGCCTGTTCCAGTGCTCAGCTGCTCTCAGGGTGAAAAAAATTTTCCTTATATCCAGCCTAAACCTTCCCTGACTCAGCTTCATGCTACAATGGTGATAGGTTTCTATGCTTGGTCCCATGGGCTGTCTGCCTATGAACTATATCACAGAAAATGATAGATGAGTGTATGCAAAGCACTCAGAATAGAAAGTTACCCTCTTACATAGCTGAGATATCCAAGAATCTGATTTTCTTTTAGTAGTGTTTCTCAGAAGAGGGTTCCATTGGAGGTGTGAGGAAAAAGAGAGTCAAACAAGATATATGTATTCACCAAACTAAAATTTCCAAGTCTGAAAAGTGAATGTGAATGAACAGCTGTGATGTGTGCAAGACAGCCTGGTACTAATGAACAGCATTGCCAATACACTGATTTCCTGTGCTGAATGTAGCTATTGAGAAGCTAATACATTAATGGTGAACTACTAATATAAATTAAAAACTAAAGACATACAGCTTTCAGTCTGCCTTTCATTCTGTCACTTATTTTGTACTGCATGAGTGAGTTATTACCTTCTTATTTCCCTGAGATGTTGGTTCACAAGGGTAGAGTGAGCAGACTCAATTTCACTGAAAGTAATGGAGTGAGATTATCCAGAATTATTTCCAGTGGGCTGAGTTTGTTACATTCCTTCTGTTGTGAGAATATAAGTAAACAACTAAACACCTTTACTGAAAGCTGAGAATCTTCATAGTCATCACCTCTTCCTATTTCCTTGGATTAGTCCAGCATTTTGGGTTTAGCCATGCTCAATTAACTCATCCAGGAATTGGTCCAGTCAGAAACAGTTGATTTAAGTGAGATAAACTGGGCATCTGCCTGGAAAAAAATGATTATCCAAAATATGCTTTCATCATGAGAAAATGAACTGTGCTACCTCCATATTTAAAAACATATGCCTCTAAATAGATTCAGTTCCTTTGAAAGCTTAAGAAATAGAAAATAGTAACATTGAATCTGAAACTGAAACAAGCAGGTACCAAGTCAAAATTCAGTAACCAGTGTGTTAACATTTTAATGTACTGAAACTTGAACCTGGTACTAGTACCTTCATCAAATCTCTATATAAACTGTATTGAATTAAAGCGATTAAAACTGGCAATAAAACCAACCACTGCAGAAGTGATTGAAATATGTAGGGTGCTTGCGTGTGTTTGTACTGGTGGTAATAAAAATACTGCCATATTTAGTCACTGATTTGCTTTAGGAAAGAAATAAAATCAGCTGACAACACTTGCCTGTTTTGTTTCAATTACTGAAGACTTTTTTCTTAAAAAATACATCTAAAATTAGAAACATGGTTAATAATTAAGAGGGAACGTCCATGGCATTGGAGAATACAAGGCAATAAATATCTTTTGTGGCTGATTAAATGATAAATTGAAGCTGAAGGTGATGATAACCTCAGAAGCTCTTTATTGCAAGTGAACACCAATGCTTCAGATATTATTACTGTGATACTGGAATACGAATCAAGACAATAACAGTGAAAAAGAAATCATGGTTTGTTTTAGATTTTTTCCTAATCTTAACTGCATTTGAAAATATTTTGCTATTACTTTTTAGATCAATGAGACTAATTAGCTAATATATATATAATATATAATATATATATTATTATATATATATAAAATAATATAATATATAGCTAATATATAATTACCTAATTAATATGCAGTTAACAGCAGATCTAAAATTCTGCATTTTCAAGTGGGCCTCAGTCTAGACTCTGAGCACAGGCACACATGGGTGCAATGAGTAGATTTTAAGTTTCTACATGTAACACTTCAGTTACTGGTCTTCCTGCTGTTCAGCTTTGAACATTAAAGTCAAGAGCTGACTGTACTCTCCAAATGAGACCAGTGATGGAAAGCCATGTTGCAGATTTGACTGTTTATATCACTTAAAAACACCTGTTGACAGATGTAAAAGGGTGTTTTATTTTTCGGGATGGTCAGATAATCATATCATAAAATATATTTTCATATAATCACATTTTAATATACCTATTGCAAATGGTTAGGCCTCAAGTGAATCTCACATGCTATCCAAAGTACCCATTTGCAAGTAATAAAGGAAAATTTGCTAATAATCTGTGGTAAAATATGAACGGTTCTGCTAATTCAAGTAGCACAGATGCAGCATGTGCCAATTTAGAAAATACATAAAGCCAAAAGGCTACTAGAATCAATCCAATTTGTGCTGAAGTCACGGAAATGTTGGCTTTAGATGTAGCACAGCTATGTGCAGTTTACAAAAGAAAATAGGAGCTAACCAATCTATCAGGAGCAGACATCCAAAATGGCCCTTAATGCTCCTCATGGAATCCAGATACAGAAGAAGAAAAAAATAAAAAGAAGAAAAAGGATGTAATAATAGATGCACAGCAAACCAAATAAAGTAATTTCAAAATTACTAGAGAGCAAGGAGTAAACGAAAAATGCCTTTGGGTACACCATCTGTTTATCCATTCCATATTATACCTTTTCATCACAATTACCTAAAGTGGTATATTTGTGTTTCTCTAATGTATGGAATTCATTACATAGTTTTGCAATGAAATTATCACACTGTGGCTGGGACATCTGCACCCTGTCATATATCATTCTATTCATTTCTAGTTAATTTAATCCTAATATCTGCCTACATGACAAGACAGATGTTCAGCTATACTGTATCTTCCATAGTTTTCTGCCTTGAAGAAACTTTAAGTCACTGAAAGAACTGACATCTTTCAAACAGACATCTTACGAGTTTGGGAAGAATGTGTGTGTGCAGATGCGTGTATATGTATGTTTGTGTTTATATGCCATGTTCCTTTTTAAGAAATGTGTTTTACAAAACAAAAATTTTCCACAGCAACTTTTAAATATAAACATTTTTCATTCCATGCACATAAGTTTCTTTTGAAAAATGTGCTTTACTATTATTTTGGTATATTTGTTTAATAATATTCATAAATAGAGAGTATTTTTTAATTAAGTTTTTGCTCTCTTGCTTTGAATAAGACAGATTTTTTTTCATCATTGTTGATTAGAAATTTTTTACCAGTGTTCCTTTTTGCCTTTTGAGCCTTGGCTCTCAAAACTCCACAAGGCAGTCAGGCTTTGTGGCCAATAGTGCTGCACGTCATGTAAGGAACAAATAGGCCATCCAGAAGCACATTGCATTCCATGTGTGTTAAAGTTTTTAACAGCATCGTGTGTCTGAGTCTGTGCCATTGGTCAGTGGTGGGATGCACAGAAACTTGGAGCACATCCATGTGGAATAAGGTGTAATGACCAAAAATGTAAAGCACTTGCTTTTCATCATTCCTGTCACAGTCCTCTTCAAGTGGCTGTCAAAGGGCTTTGCTGTGCATTCCACTTATTGCACAACATCTTCAGACCAGATTTACAGAAGGTCTTAGGCAGATTTTAATACCGATTCACCAGTCAGCTCCCAATTTACCACTCCTCATCTCAATCTTAACAAGGACACAGTAAATTCTTTTAAGCAGAGCAGCACCTAACAGCGTTTCCTCATTCTGACCTTACTGAAGTCACACTTGTGACTTTGTGGTTTACAAGTCTACAGCTCTGTCAGTCAAACACCTTTTTTAAGCACGCTCACACATGTTCCCAAAATCTTGGTGCTATCCTTTTAAGCTGTTAGCTGGGTAAATACTGTTGATATCATCTCATGGCATTTTACTATCTTACAGATGATACAGGCTAGTACAGGTGCTTAGAGGCTCCCAGATTGGGTAAAAAAGGTGTAAAATGTCCAACACAACTCAGAGAAAACAGAACTCTTTACTGAAAGGAATTACTTTCATGTTAACTATTTTCCAACACTTTTGAAGAATTTGTGAGTTTAAATTCTATGCCTGTAAGCTGCCAGATAAGCCAGAAGTAAATTATACCCAGCTGTTGTGTTGGATAACAGCAACAGATTGTGTAATGGACACCCAGATAAAAACAAACATGAATTGATTTAGAGTATTAATTATCTAAAAATGGCAACTGCTTTTCAAGTTGTTTGGCTGATGATGTGGAGGGTGAAATAGCTTACATGCACCTCTGGCATTAAGGGAATTTTAGGGAAAAAAGTTCTGGAATTGCATCTAGCCCTTGGAATGGATCTTTTACTCCCTTTACACTTTAGGATCATGATGTCATGATACTCCTGTTTAAATAAAAACCTCCTTTTTTTCTGGTGTTGCAACCAATTTAAAGCATGAATACACTAAACAGGGATATCAAACCAGAGACTGGCTAACATTTGTTAGCATCTATTTGTATTTTAAAAGGGAATGTTTGCTTCATCTATCTAAACCAGTAGACACTACTTTTCCTCTTGAGTCTATGAACTTCAGAGAAAAAAAATCATTGATTACTATGTATGTTGGTGGTTTTGTGACATCCTTTCCAAAGCTTCATAAAGATAGATTAAAAAAATAAAAGGCAAAAAGCTCCTGAGGTGTTTCAAAGTAAGAATAATGCAATGAACATCAGTATCTCTGGACTGCTCATTAATTATATAAGCCTCTCTGCAAATAATACAGTATGTGACATTTGCTAACAATTATCAGTTGTGTCTATTTCCACAGGCCTAGGAAAGGAAATAACTGTGGTATATGCTGGCAAATATAGGATGTTCTGACTCTGTGGCATAAGACCTTCAGTTTTCCTGTAGTGACCACTACATTTGGATGCCAAGAACATCCAAAAATCACCAAAGTCACCAAAAATCTCAGTAGTTACCAATGACTAGTTCTTAAAAAACCCAGCCTTCTCCCCATTGAAGAAGTGCAGGGGGATGACTATCAGGAATTAAGCCAAATTCCAGCACAGATCGGCTGCCTAATACATCTGAGAGGTTTTAGATTTCTAATATGGAATGGATTAACGCTGGCAGTGGGCCTAACAGCCTCGTGTGATATGAAACAGTAGCATAAACCCTGGGACATTTGGGGATTGTAAGATTATTTGTTTACTGAAATACATTTACATAGGGTGTTCTTTAAAGAAAAAAAAGGGGGGGGGGAGAAATAAAAAGAATAAAAACCCTTAAAGGAATGAGAGTTCCTCTCTAAGGCTGCTGCTCTACGATTTCCAGAATGGAGACAGCCTTCCTCTTTGGGATATTTTGGTCTGTTTCATGACAACATGTAACAAGGTTGCTCAGTCAAAAATATATGTACTTAAATGAAAAGTGAGATACTACTGGACTGAACAAAGAGTTTATGAAATCAAAACATTGAACATAAGATCAAATTATTAGGAAAGTGAATTTACAAAAAGATAAGCCAAACCAAAGTCATCCAGGGAGGCACCAGAAAAATAAGCATTTGAGTTTGTTAAACTGGATGGCTTAACTTGTAAATAAGACCCTAAATACTGAATAGCACTAATATTTTTTAATTCTACTGAATTGCTGAAGAATTTTAAGCATTACATTAGACGTGGTTGTTTTGCTAGAATGGTTCATTTATCTTGCTGCACTATTTGTGTTGTTTGATGGTTGAACTTGTCTGCTAAAATAAGACAAGGCATGACTGTAACTGGGGTCCAACTGATTTGGGGTCTGGTTGTAGAGCAGCTGTTGTTTAATCAGAGCCCAGGAGCCTTTATATATATTCTACAGAAGTGTGCATTTGGTGATAGATGTCAGTTGTCTTGATTCAAATTACTCTGGTGACAGTGCAGGCTTTTAACATCAGGGATGTCTGTGATGACAATATTTTGAGAAAGTTTTAAAAGTTGCTAAAAATCTTGGGTAAAAATTTGTAAGTTAACTTTTTGCAAGGCACAAAAATCTTTTATGCTTCAATAAAAATAACTTGAATTTAGATAACTGCTTCTCCTTTACTTTTATCTTTTTTCTTTTTTAGAAATGGTTTTAACTACTTTTGCAGTTGAAAGTTGTTTGTTCTTTACTTTAGAACCAGAAGGGAATTAAAGATCATGTTTTTCAGAGTTGATAAGGGTCTATTGTTTTTTTAAAATGACTAAAATACTATTTTGGTTTGCCTTTAGTATGTGTTATTCCCTCAGATATATATATATATGTATGTGAAACAGTGCACGTATTGCTTGAATAAGAAAACTAGAAATCAAACTTACAAAATTTAACCCTTAGACCTCAAATCAACCTATTGTGCAATTTGAGCAGATATTTATGTCTGCATCAACTTGTGGTGATGCTTTCATATTCTTGAAGATCCACAGAAGAAAGCTATCCAGACACAGGTTTGCAAAGCTATTTACAAACCTACCACATCACACAAATCCCAAGAATCCCCAGGGCACCTTCCTCCCGTGTGAGAGTTATAGAATGTTTATGGAGACCAAGTTGGGCATCAATAAAAAAAGACTGTCAGTGCAATATTGTAACACCTAGCTCTAATTTACCTCTTTAATGAAAGAAACTATGACCTGAGAGATATTTTTGGGGCTTGGTCTCACCAGGCCTTACTTAAGGACTTTTTAACTGTACATGTTTATTGGACAACAATCTAGTAGCTGTGAACCATAGTTGGCTCTAGGGTAGGCAGACAACTAAACAGGGATTTAGGAGAGTTTTGAAGCTGAAACAGTAAATTAGATACAATTTTTCCTGTAGAGTTAGCCTTAAATGTCTTTCAAGCCTGTTCTAAAGAACATTAAAATATACCTGAAAAAAACTCTAGTATTTAGACAACTCTTAAAGACTGGTAAGACAAAATAAGAAGGATCAAAAGGATACAGAAGATGGTTATGTCTCAGTCTGTGTGATTTATAACAATATAACAGATTAAAAATTTGACCTGCAAAAGTTAGATATTATAGCAGATCAAGGTTCTCATTCAGCCTTCTTCACCTCTTTGCTGAAGTACTGAATAATTAAAATTTAAAAATACATTATTTGAAGCAAATCACTAAATTAAATAATCCTGGATAAATATAAACACATCAGTTATAATTTTTTACATGTCTCTGTATAGAAAAAGGACAATTTTTTTTATTATTCCTTTAAATTTTCATCATTTTCACTAGAAAATAATCACAGAGACTTCTTTTCTACTAGTATGTGTGACTGTGAAGACCTGTGTGTAATTTGACAGTGATTTTAAGTGTCTCCTTCTGTACTAAAGCCCTGTGTGCAAGGGTCATTGGACCTCAGTCAGATGCAAGACTCATAACTTTAAATAAAGTCTGTTGGAAATGAATGCCCAGTTCTGTAAGAATCTAAACATTCTCTGGGGTAAAAATATAAATAAATCCACAAGGGTTACATCTAATATTGTGAGAAACATTTGTCGTAAAACTCATCTGGTTTCAAGCCCTTTTCTGCAAAACACAAGACTTCAATCTCAGACAAGATTCAAGTGAGCTGCTGTTGATGGATGGCTTTGATATATTACTAGCGAAGCACATGGTTATGTTTCTTCCCTCTCAGAGCCAAGTACAGTTTTAATAGCAAGGGACAACCTGGAGTGGCTTTGTCTTTTTAAAAATTTATAAAACAAATAGCACAATGTAACCTCAGTGCTCACTGGGACTCCACAAAGCTGTCACACTATCAGTGTATAAAAATACAGAATCGTGCCAGAAAACTTCTTTTAAGTATTGACTTTATTCAAACCTGGAAAACTCAACACAAATCAATGGATGAGGATAATCAGAAGAAAAATACTCATAGAGACCAAAATTTTATGTTATACTTGATTTAACATAGGTTGGCTGTTCAGGGCGGATGTACAAAGTTGAAGATGATATATAACAGCCTGAATGGATGCTCTATACCAATTTTTTGTGGCAACCCTTAGGTTTTAGTCTTTATTTTTAAAATGCCCAAAATAATAAGATAACTCATGCTTTTAAAATTCTAGTCTAAGTATTAAATATGTTCAGGACTTGCCCCCTATCCTGATTCCTTAAAGGCTTCATTTACTATACCTCCAAGTCACTTTATCTACCTCTGTGATACAAATGATTCCACTGACTGACTAGGCAATCTTTGATTACACTTGACTTGCAGGTTTCTGAGACAGTGGGTAGCTCTAAAAAAAAAGTTGAGGTTTCATCCTGACAACATGCAGCACTATTTTTTCCTCTTAGTTTTTATACATTTAATTCATTAGGGAACTCTGAATGCATCAATTTGTTGCCTCAATAGCATGAGGTAGTTACTAAATTTATTTGGTTTATCCTTTATGATTAAGGAAGACCAATTCCCTTTTCCTGCCCTTTGAGGGAGCTCATGGTGTTATGGGGGGCATGTCAGCAATAATTAAGAGATATCCTGGTACAAATCCCAAAAGATACATATTTTTATAAGTAATTCCCCATGGAAAAACTTTAAAAATGATGCACTTGTTCTGAAAATGCTTCAGGCCTTCTCTAAATAGATTATATTGCTGGTTTTTTTAAGAGTGCGTGACTTGAGGTGCACATTTTGCTTGTGACTCACAAAATCATAGCACAGTTATGTGAGGGAAAACACAGGAATAATGTGCAGTGAATTTCAATGCCTCACAAAGGATTTATCATTCAGACAATAACCCAGCTTCTTATTTTATTCAATTTTAATGCAATAAGCATAACAGTTTCTTAGGCCACAACCAAAAATGTATTTTATTGGCTTCATGCTTGTTACTTTTTTACAATTTTCTTATGTAGACTTTCCCCTCATTTGGACTCCATGGATTGAATTTCTTTTTCTCTTCAGAGGTTTGTCCTTTAGTGTGGTACATATTCCAAAATGGTTTTATACTGCACAACGCCTTAAGCCTTTTGGTGGGTGTGCTTTACACTTCAATTTTCCCAGCAACTGCATAGAATAATTGTATCACTTAGCAGGATATCAACCACAGATGCAGTTCTTATAACAATACCCTCTGTGTCAGCTGATTTAAAGATGATTCCACTTTTTGGTTGCAACAAGTTTTGCCTAATTTAAAAGAACTGAACATCAGATATTAAAAATATTGATGTAAATGAAAACAACTTACCCTATTTCATTTCCTACTTAGAAGCCAGCGAAAGGAAAATGAGAAAGGGAAGGCAAATAGAGCACATATAAATTAAAGTGAAAACAGAAAAAGAAAAAAAAAAGGAGAAGAGGTAAAGGCTAGAAGAGAAAACTTTTAATATAGACAGTAATTCTAAGTATGTAATGACACTGTAAGTATGAAATGACACTTCATTTTTGCATGCCAGTCTTGGGTTCTTCAGTGATAATGGCTCCAGTGCATATATGGACTTTCTTTAGATACAAATAGTTTTAAATCCTCAAGATTTTAGACACCCAGCTTAGAAACTCGAACTCCAAGGATTACCCTTTTTGTCCACCACAGTACCTGTGACCTATTTTTCATGTGGTCCACTGCCTTATTGAACTAACGCTACATGTTCCCAAAAGTAAGCTCCAATCTGGAAAAGCTCACAGTACTGCCACTGTGGCAGAGTAAGCAATCTGCCTCTGTAGATGTTCAGGTGAAGATTTTTGAGTTAAGACTACTTTGAATAATGGCATTCCCAAGCAGTTTAGGAGCATCAGGTGAAGTAATAACTTAAGTGATTCGTCCCATTATTACATACAAAATCTATGGCTAAGTTGGAATTGGATCCCATATTTTCTAAATATGGATATCATTCATCAAACTATGTTTCATACCTTGAAGGGCTATAGTTTAAGTCATGTATTTCTAATCGTGTATTAAAGATCTGTCTTCTGTCTGCATATCTCAGCAAGTACAATAAAACAATACACACTAGCTATTTAAACAGCTGTTTATGGCACTTGTATTTATAATGCATATGAAAGCAAAATGGGAAGGCAGAGGTCGAAAGAAACGGATTCAAGAACAAAATTCCTCGTCCTTCAGGCAATGAAGGTCAGGACACATAATGGAGTAGTCACACCAACCCTCCTAAGGGAGATGCATTTGACACACCACATTTTGGTGCTATTTTCTGGTCCGTCATGGAATTGTACAAAGCACTGAGCATTGAAAAGAGGCTGCCTTTTGCCTAGATTTGAAAAGGGAGATAAAAGATGTAATCACAAATATTATTATATTTTACATGCAGTGTCCTTCTGATTAATATTGATGTATCCATAAAGAGCAAGTGCTAAAACAGCTGAGCAAGCCCAGGATCCAGGGCCCTCTGCCCCATCACCCCTTCAAAGATAATTATACTTACAAATAATCTCCTGCCCTCATGAGATACTAGGGACTAATGGAGGATAAATAAATATGAAATCTGGAACAATGCTATCACAGGGAAGTGGCCGACTGAAATATTAATCAGCACATACCAATGGAATCATATAGATACACCAACAAGGGGCTGGAAGTCCAATTCTCTTCTGTTTCTCACACGTGGATAAAGCAAGAAAGATTAGGTATAAGAGAAATTGCTGGTTAGAAAGCAGATGATGGTTATTCAGAGACATGGACTTCTATGGGACAAAAGTGCTTATAAGTCACTTGAGCACAATTTTGCTGCATGAGTTTAGGAGGAGAGAACATTCTCCTGCTAAAGTCTCAGCAGTAGTGTACAGCCTTTCAGATTCAACAGCATCCCAGAGTGCTACCCCCTTCTATCAACATCCATGTCTGTCATTCACACAACTATTGACTGCTTTGATTCATCTTCTCTCACAAATATTTTCTTAAATATTCAACAGAGAGTGAACTACACAAGGCAACACACTGATGTCCAGGAGGAGGAAATCTAATCTCAGAACTTCTTGCATATACATGCCCTGCCTTCCTCACAATGGTTTTTATCCATATTCAGGGCCTTCCATTAATATGAACAAGTACCTCTGAAGTTGTGTCCATCCTGTCTTCTTCTCATCTGTACCTTCTCGCGCAGGTACAGATTCTCTTGTTCTGCAAGACCCTTTAGAATGTCAAAGGAAAGCAGCTTTAACACTCTTCATAAAAGTGAAGATTCAAGAATCTGGCTCAAGTTTTCTCTCCCTTTGATCTTCCCACAAGCTTCCATTCTTGCTTCCAAGCATTATTACAGTTATGATTCAGTAAAACTCAGATTAAGCTGATGTAGAAAGCTAGCCTAGAGTGTTAGCATGTGCTTAAAGCTGAGTGTAAGTATGAGTGTCTGACTGAATAGTCGTGGCTTATGATCAATGCTCAGAAACTGATAGTAATCAGAAATGGATGCCAGGCAATCATGGGCTTATGTAGCCTGCTGAATGGGGCTCCTATTACATATCAGCAGTTGTCTGCTGTACCTTATGTCAAAAGGGACCCCTTCCCTAGTTTAAATAACAAAGCCAGTGCACAGAATATGATGATAGAAATCCTTTGCTCACATTATCATAATTTTTTAAAATTACCAAAAGAATCTTATCTTTATATTAAAAAATGTTGTAATGACAAATCACTTGCAAACAAAAAAGCACATTTTTAAATTAAAAAAAAATTAAGGTTCAAAAAATATTTTTATAAAATTAGAACAGTGTTCTAAACCTTGACCTGGAGACTTAGATAATTGTTTTTAATTTTTTCAAGTCTAGGTTGGTTTTTTAAGTTCATGAAGAAACTGAGACAAGAACATAGCATTTTTTAGCTAGTAACTCATACATTTATATTTTTGGGTTTAGGTTTTGGAAAAAATGCACCTAGTTGTTTTCTTATTACAATACTGCTGGTTTTGTTCACCGGTCCATGTTTTTCTTGGAATGTGGTAATGTGGAATGTTTTAAATTAGGGGTTTTACTTTTTACTATCCAATGTCTACTAAATAAGTCCATCATCTAATTCTAAAATTGTGAAGCAGCAAACATACACTTGTAGCCAGCAATACATATATTTTTACTCCAGAGAACTGCTCTTCTGTTCTAAATTTACTGCAGAAAGTTTCAGAGACAAAAGAAAGGCTCTTTGCCAAACCTAGCTTCATTTCTTTATAATAATCCTTTAGGTCTCTTCAAATATCCTAACTAAATATTGTAAACTGCTGAGAAGTTTCCATCAAGGCTATAATCAATAATAACAGTTGCTAAACTTCAGCTAACATAACAACTTGTGCATAGAATTGTTTCAAATGAAACTATAGAACAAACAAAGGCATTAGATTGGATACAAATATTGAAGTCATATTTTATACTCTAATTTTAATTATAATCAGTATTTGAAACATGAGCCATACATTATATTAAAAATACATAGGATATAATCCCTGCTACTGCAGCCCACTGCATATTTTGCCTCCCACCACAACAATCACTATTGTCTGCTGAATACACATGCTGTTTGGAATGCGAACTGATGAGTGTATTAGCAGTGTTGAGAGACCCTCAAGAGGTTTGGATTTGGGGTTTGGTTTGAATAAGAAATTTAAAGATGGAATTATAATCTGATACTTATTTGAAGCTCTAGGAGGTTACCCATATAATTCCTTCTCTTAAAATCAGAACAGTTGACTTGTGATTGATGCACTGTGTTGGCTTTGGTTCCCAGATCTGACACACACTTACTTAATCTGTTGAGAGATTTCTCGTCCTAAAATTTGGGCTAATAACTTAGTGCTTCATTTTCCCTCTTTGTGTTGCTCTCTGCTTATTCTAGCGTATCTGAGCAGGAACTCTCTCTTACTATAAGTACAGTGTACAAAATTAGGGACTTTCACTCTCAGTTGAATTTCTAGGTACTGCTGCAAATATTATTAGCCATGCCACAACCGCCCAGTCCAAGCATTTTGTAGTCCACAGCTTGATGTCTTTCCAAAAAGGGAGAAAAGGAATTTTAAAGTTTCAGTGTCTGTCTCCTTAGCAAGACATTTTGCCCAACGTAAGAAATCCATTTTGCCGAGGCAGCACAGTGAAATGCTTCCTACACTGTCTTCAAACACCACTCAGCATGGCACTCTCTGCCTGGAAAAAAAACACCAAACAATCCAGTAGTTGGAAGTATAATGGACATCACAGAACCACAAACTATGATCACATTCAGCTTGATTTGAATGCTCTTTGATTGTCATTGATAGTGGTTTTCAAGTGTATTTGCAAAGAACCAAAATTTTGTCATTTTAAAAACAGTTTGTTTGGAGAACCCCATCCCAAGCTTATGTGATAGCTATGTAAGTACAGATATTTTCCTCAATATTTCATAAACCACTAGTCCAAGAGGATCCAAATTTAATGAAGAAAAAGGAAATGATTCCCCATTTAACCATTTAGAATACTGAACCAGGTATTGTCTTGAAGACCACAGACTTGCACACTGCAGATTGTGCTGAATCCAAGCTGCCCCCTCAGTCTCATCCCCTCCCCTGCTCTCCTCATCCAAAAGTTTCTAATAGTTTGCTTCAAAGGCTCCAATAATTTCCCTTTGTAGTGTGAGTGTTGAGCAGGTGCATGTGAATAATAGGATAGCTCCCATCCAGGTGACATGTGTTGATTAGCTTAGGAGTTGGTACCAATGCACTATGAGGGTGATAAGAAATGCTGATACTTTATGGGTAACAATTATCATACTTTTTGTTTTTATCTAATAAGGATCAACACTGATACGGCCCAGCTGACAGGATTGTGGAAAAAACCCTTAATTCCCACCTAGAGCTATGGTGTTTAAGAGTACAAGATAAGACAAGAAGGAAGTTCTGCCCTTTAAAATCCCATACAAAAAAATTTCACAACAAAGGAAGTTAACATTTAATAACTTCTCATTAGAAATTTTTTATTCTCCAAGCACCTCTGTGTTGAACCAATTACCTCTCCCCTCTTCCCCTACTTCCAGCAACATTGTATTTGTAGATTTGGAAATATTTAGATTTAAGGTTTTAGTTTGGTACATACAATAAGACCAGTCAGAAATAAGAGAAGCTCGATGGGTTTTGACTTCTGTAACTAACATCAGTCTGCTGGGTCTATTAATAGGACTAATGTTACCTGGAAGTACTCTTAGCCTGAATTTGTACTAGAAAGACATACAGTTACTCCAAGGGTTGATATAGGGAACTTGAAAAATCAAATGAGCAGGTTAAGATAGTACCACTATTCTGTTCTTCCACATGTTTTTTCTTCGGTTTCTAGTCAGCTTGTATAATAAGGAACAGCTGCAAAACAGGCAGGATCTATAAATAAAAACAGAAACAACAAAATGTCACATTTTGATAGTATTAGTTAGTATTTTCATGTGTGTTCACACTGGAGATTGTGCCAGACTATTCCATTGTACGAACATTCAGAATTCCAAAAACTTTGAAAAGAAATGGATTTCAGTTATGGTTCACACACGTGCTCTTGCAGGAGGCAAAGTTTTCATCACGCTCATCAGAATGCCACTAACTGAAGGAAATGTAATAAACTGAAATAAAAACTGAAAAAAATTGATTTTTATTTGTAATAACATTGACAGTAGACAATGTTTTTCCTTCCACAAAATGAGTTATTCTTTTTCTTTAGTAAGTCTGTTCCCAAAAGTGCTCTAGCACAGATATTTGTGTTCAGCACATGTGAAACTAACACATGCATTCAGACTCACAGCTCCCATTCATAGAATTTATTGTTACATCCAAAAAAAGTGTCTCTCACAAAGACACTTTATAGAGCAAGGATGCACAAGATTTTTTTTAGGAGAGCACATCTTTACGTTCAGTTCCTATGACAGCACTAGAAGAGTGTTGAATAGTATCCATATGGATAACTCAGTCCCAACGTCATTTCTTTGGCTTCAGTGGATTGCATAAAAGGCAATCCACTGATATATTTCCTTCCTTGGAACCAGACTTTAAGATGAGAGTCTCTCTTACTGCACACAGTTAAATGTGTTACAGTTTTTTCTGTTAGGATGATTGACTTCTTCATTCCGGTGTCATTTGAAGAGCAACTATATACATACAATGGAGGAATCTGCAATAATGCTGTGAAGGGAGAAAAGTATGGAAAAAGTCTTTCCCTTGTCAAACATACACTGTCAGCAATCTAAAATTACACTTAAGTGTGCTTAGTTTTCCCTGCTAGACAGTAGCATGGTAGCTGTAAATTGTTTTATCATGAATCTCCTCACTCTAGGTGAGATTCCAAATGTTGCCATCCAAGCTTTGATCTCTATACAACAAAGTAACTTGCAACAGCTCAAAGAACACATGTTTTTTACTACATATTCCACAACAAATGAGCCTAAGAAAATATGAAATAAGGATTCTGTTACCCATTATTTTAGGTCATCTAGTTGGAGATGTAGAAAAAATAATCAGGGTCCATTTCACTTTAATAAATAATTATTTCTGCAAAGTTAAATAGGCCTTTACTTGGTAGGTGAGTAAATGCTGTTCCCTTACTGCCTTCCTGAGATAATTATATTCCAATCAAAGTATCTAATTGTAGAGTTAGGAACTTCTGTTCAAGGAGCAGGACTGAAGCCTTCTTTGTTGTCTTACATTAACTGGTCTGGCTAATTTTGTCCACCTTCCTCTTCCTACTCCTGCAAGTGAATGCCTGTCTTTATGAATTTAAGTAACAAACTCAGTCCTTGCATTGCATAGAGAGCTTGGATCCTAAATGTGATATGAATTCTCCAAGCTGGCAAAGTACCTGCAAGAACTGTGTTACAATACAAAGAGAAGTTACAATCCTAAATTAACTTTGTGAGTTGCTCTGTGATTACCTTATTAAATGTAACTTGGTTTTAGGGATGTCAATTACTATTTACAATTTTACATGCCTTAAAGTAGAGCAAAGATGCCCTAAATACTTTCTTTGTGTGTGATTTTTGTGCTAAACAATGCACAAGTACACAATGAAACAGTTCTCATTTCAACAAACCGTGCAAAGAAAACCATGAGGAGAAGTTTGTACTGAGTATTTCACTGTTAAAAACCCCCACAAAGCTCCTTTTTCCTTTTTTTTTTTAATGCCAGTCATAGTGCACACTGTATGATCACAGTAATTTTAAAAATTATTTCTTTGGTGTGCATGCATTTGATATTTCACTGTCTCCTTTTAAAGTGGCAAGCATTCACATATATTATACATGTATTTAATTTTTTATATTGTGATTTTACGATGAGACTCGAGCCCCAAGGTGTCTTCATTAATTAAATGTATCATTTTAATGCACAGACACACAAAACCTTACTTGCAACACTGCTCTGTGTGTGTGTGTGTGTGTGTCTGTGTGTGTGTTGCTCCAGAATTGAAAAAGGGG